>NC_055999.1:11690202-12014977 GCF_018446385.1 Zingiber officinale | reverse complement strand
TGTCTTGAGCTGCTGGTCGAGTTCCCTTATAAAGGGTGTTCAAGGCGCCTTCCACTGTTCACCAAGGCGCCTTGAATGAGCCGAGTCAGCCGCAGAGATAAGGGCAGAACTGGTCAAACCTTATCAGGTTCAAGGCGCCTTCAGCCTCTTCAAGGCGCCTTCATCAAGTTGTCCAAGGCGCCTTGGCTTCCTTCAAGGCGCCTCCAAGCTTGCTTCGCAGCCAGCTCAGGTTTTGCACCCGAGGCGGCTCCAAGCTCCATGGAGGGCCTCGGTACTGTTCATCCGAGGCCAATTTTACACTTTGGTCCCTGCAAGATATGTTAACCACAAAAATACTCTGCAGCACAAAGTTAGCTCATAACACATAAGTGATAGTATAAAAGTGAAAGTTTGACAGTCTCCGGACTGTCCGAGTCTGACTTCGGGTTTCCAACCGGAAACCCTAGGTCGACTCGACGCCTACTGTTCCCTCTGCGAGGAACACGTCCTCACCTACTCCACTCAGGAGATTTACCTGTTGCCAGTGCGATCCTCCAGATCGATTGGACTTTTGCTCAACACTCGAAGCTTCCGGACTTTCTGCTGGACATCCGCTTCCCGGCTAGTCCAGTCTTTCACCTAGTTCGCGACACCAGGACTTTTCACCTAGGGGTACCATCCCCTAGGACTTTTGCCTGAAGCCTTCAACCTGCCAAGACTTTTCGCATAGGGTTACCACCCCCTATGACCTAGGGTTACCACCCCCTAGGGTTTTTACCTTGTCTAACCAAAGTTAGGTCTTTTCTTGAAACGCTTAACAGATTTGTTAGATCACTAAACATCTTAACTTTGAACCCTTTGCCATTATGAAAATACGAGTTCGATCGTCGGATGCTTCCCGCACCAACTGTAACGACCCGCCTTCTACTACTAGGCTGTAAGGCGAATCGTCACAATAATTGCTAAACTATACTGGGCGGAAAGCTAGGCTAATTAAAATTTTTCTACTAAACTGATCAAAACTTAATGCTCTGGGTGTACCTAGGAGTTGTACACTTGCTAGGGGAGACAACCTATGCCTCCCGGATGACCTGCTAGCTGTAATCAGGCATTTCAATCGATCCACAGATCGATTGGGCTGTCGGATCGATCACGGGATCGATCCAGCTTGATACTGGCACGGTAGGAGTCTCTGGATCGGTCGGCGGACCGATCCAAAAGCTTTCTCTTCTTCTTTCGCTTCTGTACGCACCTGGATCGGTCTGCCGACCGATCTAGGACCTCACTGATCTGTCGGACTGACCGATCAGTGAGCCTCCGTGCGTCTGCTGCGTTGGGCGCAGCTGGATCGGTCGGTAGACCAATCAGTTCACCTCCCATGTCTCTGTTCACCTCTGGATCGGTCGGCTGACCGATCCATGAGGATACAGTAGCATACTGTATCTGTCTGGATCGGTCGGCTGACCGATCCAGTGACACCGCCAGGCCCTGATCGGTCTGGAGACCGATCAGAGTTCTGATTTCGAATCTGAACTCTGATTTCAGCCCCTGGGTTGTGCCAAGACTCCACCTATCAACTATCCCATGCATGATAACTATTCTAACAACATGTAATAACAATTTTAGACTTAAGCTAGAGTAAGGTTCACTGGTTCATGGCATTTTAAGTCACTAAACACATTTAACAATTGAAAGTGTATGAAAGTAAAAGTTTCTAGAGTTCTAATTGGTTAAACTTGCTAAGTCCCCTAAGGACCTTTGATTCCGGTTCCTGCCACACACACCATCTTTGCATTGCCCTCCAGCTTCCTCTGTTAGTCCATCTTTCCTTTACCTTTATCTGCAGTATAAGGAAAAGTAGAATCTGTAAGCTTAAAGCTTAGTAAGAAACCATCTACCTCACAAAATCATGCATTCGATGCAATATGCTTTTAAATCATGCTATTTGAAAATATGCGCTGAACTTGCTAAGACATGGTATACTGAAATCGTAAGGCAGAACATATAAGCATGGCATAAGCACTGAATCATGGCAAAGCAACCAAATAAACACTGAACTGAATATAGGCTAAACTAACTGAAACTAAATCTGTAACTAGAAACAAACTCAACTAGCATAATTGATTTTGAGTTTTGAAATCTAATACATAATAAGTGAAAATACTAAACATGCTGTTGGGCCCGACAACTATACTTGCTGTGCGCGCATCCCTACTAGACCCGGGGTTGCAAGTCCCGAATTTAGCAGGGTTGTCTAGGCTATCTGAACCTAGGGACGACTGTGGGAGTCCAACCCAATGGATATCTAATCCAGTACAGTGCCACTGAAAATAAAATACTGATATCTATAGCTAACTGATATAACATGCTGTTTCTAGGTTATCTGAACCTAGAGCTAGGTTATCTGAACCTAGAGGCGACTGTGGGAGCCCACCCATTGGACCGTAGTCCCATAAAACTGAACTAAACTAATGTGCTGGTTTAAATGCCTCTGATGCATTTAACTGAGCTATTAAACATAACTGAGGTGGTATTTAGCTACACTAACATTTTACCGAACACTTGGTGTGCTCCAACTCTCTCCTCTAATAGGGAGATCACCTCTAGGCACCCGACAACGTCTAGAATCTCCAACTAAAGGAGAACGACGTGTCCGGCCCGTCTAGAGGTGTTCAACTAGATCCCTAAATCCTCGAGGAGGGTTTAAACATACCCTATGTGCCGGAAAACCTGCATATAGCTAAAACTAATGCGTATGAAACCAAACGGAGCTATTATACCGCAGGTGAGGGGTTTCTTACCTCTTGATCGTAATTTCTTACGATTCTATTCGCTAGAGTTCCGGTAGAGATGATCCTCTCGACGATCCGATCACGTCTTCGCGTTCCTCTCGCGGAGAAGAACCTCTTTCGTGTTGGAGTCGTCGCCGGAAAGTGATCCGAGAGCCCTCGGGATTTGGGCGCCGAGAGAGGAAGAGGAAGAGGTGTGGGCGGCGGTGAGGTTTTTGGAAGAGGGATAGGTCACGGTGAAAATAATGTGTCGAACCAAAACAAAATAACCCAACTCCCACTTAACCTTCCTTTTTATACTAAAGACTTAATTCGCCCAACTCCAATATAAATTTTATTGGTTCCCTTTCCTTTCAGCACGGCCCTGCTGGGTTCAACTGGTTCCCAACATTATCCCTAAGCCATAGGTCTTGGGTTCGATTCCCGCCTAAGCTATTTTGCGGTTCTAATTATTTTTTCTACTTCCGTTACTTGGAAAATTCCGGAAAAATATCTAAAATTCCAGAAAAATAACAGAATATTTCTAAAATAGTTTTGAGAATTTTTCGGGCGTTACACCAACAATCTCCCCCTTTTTGATTATGACAACTCAAATTCAAAGTTAAGTAAACAGATATGCAAGTAAAGCAAGCATAAAGAAAAGATTTTTAAGGCGAGCAAAGATGATCGTGTAAAGCTCCCCCTTAAGTATTACTCCCCCTTTAAATAATATTTTGTGATTAATTGGCTACTTTTGAATTAAAAAATAAGTAATGGAATACTTAGCTTTGGTAGAATAGATATTAAAAAATTGTTTGTTAGAAAGATAGCCAATAGATTTCTAAAGATAGAAAGAGACCTTCAAAAACACCTAGCATTTTGTAAGTGATTTCATCGTTTAGCTAAGTGAGAATATCTTAGGATAAGTGAAACAAAATAAGTAAAGGAGATTGACTTAGCTTAATTTTGAAAATATCTTTAAAGAAATATTCTTCAAAATTAACTAAAGTATTTGCTAAGAGATTTGAAGTCACTTAGCTAAGTCTTTTGCAACTGTTTTAGTAAAAAACATTGAATTTTTGGAGGAGTCTTAACAGATAATTTTGAAAAGATATAAGAGAGAAAAGAAAAAAAAAATGAACAAGTGAACCTAATTTCTTTTTGAAAGAATAAAGAAGTACCAAAACTACACTTCATTTTCAAATTGTGAATGAAAATATGAGTCAAAAGAGAAGTTTTGGAACTAAATGATTTTTGAAAGAAAATGTTGAAAGCTATTTTTGCTTAACAGAAATTTTTAAAGTTTGCAAGAATATGCTTTTTAATACTTTTAAGTAATATGCTTTTTAATACTTTTAAGTAACGAATGAATCTTTGAAAAGCCTTAGCTTAAAAAGTTTTAAAAAAATGAAAGTTGCTAGGTCTTTTGCAAACATTGAATTTCAAAAATATAGCTTAAGTAAAAAAACTTAGCTTTAACTTGAATAACTTGATTTTGAAAATCGGGGTAAAATTAAGAACTTGTGAATATTTAGAACAAAGAGGGAGTAGCTAAAAATTGAGGTTAATTATTCAGTTGGTCCTTAAGTCCAAGCATGAGTCAAATTACGCATGAGTCAAATTAAGCATGAGTCAAATTATCGAATATGATTTGGTTAGGTATCAGAGCCCTAAAGTACAAGCATGTTTAACCGTAACAGATCCATTTCCTTCACCAACTATCTAACCTGTAGCTACTTGCTGATTGCCTAGAGGACAGCAACTTTCACTTGGTTAGTCGAGTTAAGTCATTTAGTCCAGTTATATTTGACTAAGACTGGAAGACTTAACTGGATTACTGTTAATAAAGTATTTAACGCCCAGACTCATATTGATGCACAGAAATAAGCATTCTTGAGTCCAGGCTGTACCCTATGCATCTCACACCTAGGTGTTTGTGAGATGCTCTGACTTAAGTCTAGGGGTACATGATAACTAGGGGGAAAACCTAGGTTAAATCCAACTTTTGAAAAATCTAATAAATTGAGATTTTGAAATAAATATTTTCCTAGAATTTTTAAAATGATAACAGTTTTGAGTTTGAAAAGCAATTTTTATTCTACCCAACACATTCCTATTTGTCTCCTAAGTGAGCTGAACTCAAGTTCAGGTAAGGGCTTTGTGAAGATGTCAGCTAGGTTTGACTTTGACTCAACATAGTTGAGTGCAATATCACCCTTAGCTACATGATCCCTTACAAAATGGTACTTCACTTCTATATGTTTAGTTCTTGAGTGATGAATTGAGTTTTTCGTTAGATTTATTGAACTTATATTATCAATTGAGATTTTTGTTTTATGATATTCCAGTTGATAGTCTTTAAGAGTATGCATCATCCATAGCAATTGAGATGCGCATTCACCTAAGGCTATATATTCAGCTTCAGTGGTAGATAAAGCAACACAGTGTTACTTTCTACTTGACCAACTTACTAGGCATTGTCCTAGAAATTGACAACTACCGCTTGTCCTAGAACCCTTTGGCCACTAGTCTTGCCTTATTTCGTACTATATCACCCTGATCATCCAATTTGTTCCTAAATACCCATTTGGTGTCAATTATGGACTTATCTACTGGTTTAGGTACAAGTTCCCAGACTTGATTTCTATCAAATTGGGCTAATTCTTCTTGCATAGCAATAACCCATTCTGGGTCAGGTAGGGCTTCTTCTATAGTTTTAGGTTCAATTTTAGAAATAAGGGCAATCTGACTTAGGTTTCTATAGGAGGATCTAGTTCTGACTCCTAGGTTTGGGTCACCCAAAATTTGGTCAGGTGGGTGAGAGGTACTTACTCTAGCTGGTCTTATGTGTGGGTCAAAAACTGGTTCTTCTGGTTTATTAAGGTTAGGTTGGATTTCATCATCTTCTATAGTTCTTGGATTGATGTCAATATTTTCATTTATATTAGGTAGGTTGTTTTTTTCATCAAAGATTACATTAGTTGTTTCTTCAACTTTTAAGGTATTTTGATTATATACTCTAAAGGCCCTACTGGTTGAGGAGTATCCTAAAAATATTCCTTGGTTAGATTTGAGTGTAAATTTTCCTAAGTAATCTTTAGTATTTAAAATGTGAACTTTACAACCAAATACTTTTAAATAGTTTAGGTTGGGAATTTTATGGTAATATAGTTCATAAGGTGTTTTATTGTGAGGTTTGTTAATTAGAATTCTGTTTTGAATATAATTTGCTGTATTTATGGCTTCGACCCAAAATTGATGATTTAAGTTATACTCATTTAGCATGGTTTTAGCTGCTTCTTGTAGGGTTCTATTTTTACGTTCCATTAGACCATTTTGTTGGGGGGGTTCTAGGACATGAAAATTCATGTTGGTATCCATTTATTTTACAAAATTGGGTAAACCTATGATTTTCAAATCCCCCCCCCCCCCCGTGATCACTTCTGATACGTTTAATTTTAGTATCTTTTTCATTTTCTATTAATTTGCAGAAATTACTAAATATTTCAAAGGTTTCATCTTTTATTTTTAGAAATTTTACCCATGTGAATCTAGAGTAGTCATCAATTATAACTAAGCAATACTGGTTCTTGCTTAGTGACTTGGCTTCATGTGAATCAAATAGGTCAAGGTGAAGGAGCTCAAGCACAGAGTTAGTTCTTTCTAGATTCGTTGACTTGTGTGTTGATTTGGTTTGTTTTCCTTGTTGACAAGCATTACAGATTGAGTTTTCAATGAATTTTAATTTTGGCAAACCTCTAACTAGACCATTTTGACTCATTTTAGAAATGAGTCTAGTGTGAGTGTGACCCAGTCTTCTGTGCCACAGTTGGGTTTCCTCTTGTTGTGTCATGAGATACTTTATTGAGGATATTGATAGGTCAATTGTGTAGATGTTATTTTTTCTAAGTCCCTTAAGTCTGATTTCAGGGTTTTCGATGTTTTTAACTAAACATCCAGATTTGTCAAAATTGACTAAGTATCCACTATCACACAATTGACTTATACTTAGTAAATTAAAGTTAAAATTTTCAACCAATAAAATATTTCGAATAATGAAGTCAGAACTAAGTTCAATATTACCTTTTCCGATTACTTTCAGTTTACCGTCGTTGCCGAATGCAACCGATCCTAAATTCTTGTATTTGAGTTTAGTAAACTTCAACTTATCTCCAGTCATGTGTCTGGAGCATCCACTATCCAACATCCATTGATCCAATTCCTACACATGAAGTTGTTGAATTGGTTTCCTTTTAATGGATTCAAAGATAGCTTAATTGAAGTAGACTCCTTAGTTTTTCTATCTCACCCAATTTAAGTTAGCAATCAATTAATCCTATGGGTGTTTGTGAGATGTTTGATTAATGTTTTGAAACGTTTTGGAAAAGGTTTTAAGTTAATGATTTCTAACAAATAATTTTAAGTTAATTATTTTTGAAAATAATTTTAAGTTAATTAATTTTGAAAATAATTTTAAGTTTATTAAATTGAAAATAATTTTATGTTTATTAAATTGAAAATAATTTTATGTTTATTAATTTTGAAAATAATTTTAAGTTAATTAATTTTGAAACTAATTTTAAGTTTATTAATTAATTTTTAAAAGAATTTTGAAATTAAGTTTTAAAAGAATTTTGAAATTATGTTTTAAAAGGAATTTTGAAATTAAGTTTTAAAAGGATTTTGAAATTAATTTGAATTTGAATTAATTATCAGTTTGATTTTAATTACTTAGTCATCTCACTTGATCTAAGTTTTCAATCAGGGAATCCTATAATTTTTGTGAGATGAATTGAGATTAAATTTAAGGGTTCGGTTTAACTTTGTGGTAGATTCAGGTTTAGCTTTGGGTTCAATAAATAGGCATTCTTTGGATAAACTTCTGGGCTATGGTGAGTCACAAGGAACTTATTAAAGTAACCATGCATTCGAGGTTTTTCAAATAGTCCTACCCATTGAGCTTAATACTAAACCTTGGTCTAACTGGTTATGATCCATTTAAGGGTAGCTTCAGTCAGTTCCACTTGGCCAAATGCACCAGGTCGAAGCCATATCTTCCTAGACATGCGATGCCCAAGCTTCCCTAACGTACTATCATCCAAAAACTCCACCAGGACCGTGGGTCAAGTTAAACCTAGCCTATTTTTTCTAACTTTAATTACCCTGCCGGGTAGTTTACTCTTGTTTACCCATTTCGGGTAGATTAAGTTCGGTTACCCAGTCGGGTAGTTTAGTTAGGGGTGCCAGCTATTCTGGATCCTCCTTCTAAATTTTTTATTTGATTTAATTTCAAAATTTTAATTTAATTTTGAATTTTGAATTGATAATTTAATTTAATTTTGAATTTAATTTAATTTCCAATTTTGAATTTTAAATTTTAATTTAATTTCAAATTTAGAATTTTGAATTTAATTTTGAAATTAATTGAATTTCAAATTTTTAATATAATTTTGAATTTTTGATTTTAATTTCGAATTTTGAATTTTGAATTTTAATTTAATTTTGAATTTTAATTTTAATGGTTTTTCTGTTAACCCCCCTGGATCATAACCTCGATATGGCCTATCGAGGTAGTGTATTTGATCTTTCGGGACCCAGTATTGACCAAGTCCAACTTGATTGACCAATTTGGACTTGGGGACCCATGCTTGGATTACCTTACTATTTGGTTTGTTTATTAAGGATAAATAAGATTTATAATTCTTTTTGGTTTTGTATCCTAGGCCAGTTCTATTATAAACGGCTCTTTGTTTCCCAAGAATCAAGTCAAGATTCTTGGAACCTAAAAAAAACCGTTCTAAAGTATTTTTTAAATTCTTGACCTGATTTTTCAGATCGAAGTTTTCTTCCTCAAGTTTTTGAACTTGAGTTGAATTTTCAGTCTGAACTTGGTCAGGTAATGATTTAGAGTTAGTCACTTCTTTAAGGACTACTATTTCCTTTAGAAGTGACTTGACCTTAAGGTTCGACTTAGCTAGTTTGCGCAATAAATAATTAACTAGATTATTTAGACGAGGGATACTTACAGCGGGATCTGGCCCTTCGGAATCGGATACGGATCCGTGGCTTCGCTCGGACTCGGCCTCCGACTCACTCTCGCTTTCGGATCCATCAATCTGGTCCCTGGCCATCAGAGCAAGTAAGCTTGTCTGATCAAGTTCGTCGTCGTCGTCTTCCGAAGAAGATTCGTCCCACGTTGCCTTCAGGGCCTTCTTCCTTCTCTGCTTCATGGCTTCCTTTTGATTTGGGCAGTTGGACTTGATGTGCCCCTTCTGGTTGCACCCGTAGCAGATAACTTCGAACTTACCTTTCGAACTTGATTGAACCTCCTTGGTTTGTACCACCTTCTTTAGATCTTTCTTGTTGAAGCCCTTCTTCTTCTTGTAGAGCTTCTTTACGAGGTTCACGAGTTCGGTTGTTAGTTCGTCGTCTTCATCGTCTGAGACGGGATCTTCTTCCGATTCAGGTTCAGTTCTTCGTCATGATCTTGGTTCGCGCGTTCGACTGGTACCTGCAACCAAAGCAACCCCCTTCTCGGTTGGCTATGCATTAGTCTGCTCATGTAATTCAAACTCACAGAATAATTCATCTAATTTTATTGAAGACAAATCCTTGGAGACTTTGTAGGCATCTACCATTGATGCCCACAATGTACTCCTCGGAAACGAATTTAATGCGTACCTTATGACGTCACGATTCTCTACCTTTTGCCCTATTCCGTGGAGAGAGTTGAGAATGTCTTGAATTCTTGCGTGTAGAGAGCTTGCCGTCTCACTTTCCTGCATTTTCAGATTATATAGTTTATTAAGTAGTAAATCACGTTTACTCACCTTTGTGTCGGAGGTTCCCTCGTGAAGTTCAATCAGCTTTTCCCAAAGCTCCTTTGCTGATGAGGGAGGGTGCAGGTAGCTCTGTTGAGCTCCTCTTGGTCAGTCCACATTGGAGGGTGCAGGTAGCTCTGCGTTGACTTCCATTTTCTTGATGAGGGAGGTTCCCAGTCTTCGCAGGGAGTAGGTTTGCCATCAGTGCCAGTCGGTAGTTGGAATCCAGTTCGGATGATCATCCACATCTCGAACTGGATCTTTAGAAACGTCTCCATCCGTCCCTTCCAGTACCCGAAATCTTCTCCAGAGAAGAGTGGGGGACGGACGGTGCTGAAATCCTCTTGTTGGGCCATTGAGAAAATATACAAAAAGGAATAGAGAGAGAAAAAAAAAGATGTCCCAAGACTATGTCTTGGATTAGTAGTGCGGGAGAAAAGAATTTAAAAAAAACTAACTCGAGTGGTGTTGCACCAACTTCGAGCGAGATCGATACGAACGGAAAAAGAACTGGAATATAGCAAGAATACTAATTTCAGTTGACTCCGAAAAATTTAAAACACCGCAAAAAAAATATTGTGTGATTGGTGGTTGCACCAGATCAACGCGACCCCGCTCTGATACCAATTGTTGGATCGGGAAGCGCTAGAGGGGGGGGGGGTGAATAGCGCTCGTGGCTTTCACACTTTTCGAATTCGTATGAGTAAAAACAAACGCAGTGGAATTAAAGAACAAGCAGATGAACACAGTGGATTTACTTCGTTCGGAGCTTGTGACGACTCCTACTCGAAGGCCCGCGATCCTTGATCGCTTTCCGTGGGCAACAACTATAAGCACGAGAATTATTACAATCTACGTACAAATTAAAATAGTAATTAAAAATACCGACAACACTTAGAGAATATGAATTCTGGAGCTCAGGGTCGTCGGAAAGTAGTCACAACACTTCGGGAACCTTTCGTTAGCAGCTAATTGCGTGTAGGGATCACTTGGAATTCTTGTCTTGAGCTGCTGGTCGAGTTCCCTTATAAAGGGTGTTCAAGGCGCCTTCCACTGTTCACCAAGGCGCCTTGAATGAGCCGAGTCAGCCGCGGAGATAAGGGCTGAACTGGTCGAACCTTATTAGGTTCAAGGCGCCTTCAGCCTCTCCAAGGCGCCTTCATCAAGCTGTCCAAGGCGCCTTGGCTTCCTTCAAGGTGCCTCCAAGCTTGCTTCGCAGCCAGCTTGGGTTTTGCACCTGAGGCGCCTCCAAGCTCCATGAAGGCGCCTCGGTACTGTTCATCCGAGGCCAATTTTGCACTTTGGTCCCTGCAAGATATGTTAACCACAAAAATACCTTGCAGCACAAAGTTAGCTCATAACACATAAGTGATAATATAAAAGTGAAAGTTTGACAGTCTCCGGACTGTCCGAGTCTGACTTCGGGTTTCCAACCGGAAACCCTAGGTCGACTCGACGCCTACTGTTCCCTCTGCGGGGAACGCGTCCTCACCTACTCCACTCAGGAGATTTACCTGTTGCCAGTGCGATCCTCCAGATCGACTGGACTTTTGCTCAGCACTCGAAGCTTCCGGACTTTCTGCTGGACATCCGCTTCCCGGCTAGTCCAGTCTTTCACCTGGTTTGCGACACCAGGACTTTCCACCTAGGGTTACCACCCCCTAGGACTTTTGCCTGAAGCCTTCGACCTGCCAAGACTTTTCACATAGGGTTACCACCCCCTAGGGTTTTTACCTTGCCTAACCAAAGTTAGGTCTTTTCCTGAAACGCTTAACAAATTTGTTAGATCACTAAACATCTTAACTTTGAACCCTTTGACATTATCAAAATACGAGTTCGATCGTCGGATGCTTCCCACACCAACATCCTATGCTTCTCAACAGTTGAAGGAGCACGAGAAGAACTACCCAGTACATGATCTGGAGCTTGCCGCCATCATCTTTGCTTTGAAGATTTGGCGATATCATCTGTACGGCATTACCTTTGAGGTTCTTACAGGTCATAAGAGTCTCAAATATATTTTCACCCAGAAGGAACTTAATCTCCGACAGAGGAGATGGATGGAGTTCCTGAAGGATTATGATTGTACCATTAGCTATCACCCAGGGAAAGCTAATGTGGTTGCCGATGCACTCAGCAGG
This sequence comes from Zingiber officinale, assembly GCF_018446385.1. Classification (NCBI taxonomy): domain Eukaryota; kingdom Viridiplantae; phylum Streptophyta; class Magnoliopsida; order Zingiberales; family Zingiberaceae; genus Zingiber; species Zingiber officinale. The sequence goes on along the minus strand of NC_055999.1, from coordinate 12,003,268 downwards.
AAGTCCAGAAGGACTTTGGCTTGCCACCGAGTTTCAGTCACAGACTTGGTTCAGGGTTTTTTCGAGTTGGGCCTTCAGGAGCAGGGACAGACAGAGCAGGGTATTCTGGTTACCATGGTTGCTCAGTCGTCGATCAGGACGAGGGTCCGAGAGGCCCAGGCCAGTGATTAGCATTTACAGTTTATTGGCAGCCAAATAGCTTCTGGGCAGCAGACTGAGTTCACACGAGATGAGGAGGATATTATATACTTCCGAGGTAGATTATGCGTACCTCAGTCTCACCCGGTCTTGCAGGAGCTACTTCAGGAGGCTCATCGCTCTCGATTTGCGATCCATCTAAGTGGGACCCGTATGTATCGAGATTTGAGGCATTCCTACTGGTGGAACGGTATGAAGAAAGACATCGCAGAATTTATAGCTAGATGTCTTGTCTATCAGCAAGTGAAGGCTGAGCACCAGAGACCTGCCGGATTACTTCAGCGGATTCCTATTCCTGAGTGGAAATAAGAACATATTATCATGGACTTTGTGGTGGGTTTTCCTAGGACACGACGAGGTCATGACGCGATTTGGGTAATCGTTGATCGATTAACCAAATCCGTGCACTTCTTAGCGATCCGGAAGACTGATTCCCTGGATCGATTGACAGATTTATATTGCCGGGAGATCATCAGATTACATAGTGTCCCTTTGACTATTATTTCGAATAGATATCCCCGGTTCACGTCTCGTTTCTGGCAGAGTCTGCAGTAGACCTTGGGCACTCAGCTCCGTTTCAGTACAGCTTTCCATCCACAAACAGATAGACAGTCAGAGCAGACCATTCAGATTCTAGAGGACTTGCTGAGGTCATGTGTATTGGATTTTGGAGGCAGTTGGGAGGACCATTTGCCATTGGTAGAGTTCGCCTACAACAACAGCTTTCATTCGGCTATCCAGATGGCACCGTTTGAAGCGTTGTATGGTAGGCCTTGTCGGACATCCACCCTTTGGGATGAGGTTGGGGAGGCCCAGTTGTTCGGACCTCATAGAGCTCAGCATGAGGCAGAGTTGGTCCGTACTATCAGACGGAGGATGTCAGAGGCGCAGGACCGCCAGAAGAGTTATGCAGATCGGAGACGCAAACCCCTGGAGTTCTCTACAGGCGACCATGTATTTCTGCGAGTTTCATCCACGAAAGGGGTGAAGAGATTTGGCCTCAGAGGTAAGCTAGCTCCTCGATACATTGACCCTTTCCAGATCCTGGAGAGGATTGGAGCGGTAGCTTATCAGCTGGCACTACCATCGTCCCTGGCAGGCGTTCACGACGTTTTCCACGTATCTATGCTGAGGAGATACGTACCCGACCCGACACATGTGCTGACAGATATCCCTGTTCCCCTTCAGCTTGATGCTACTTACGAGGATGTTCCGATACGGGTTCTGGACCGAAAAGAGCGTCAGTTGTGGAACAAGACTATCCGACTGGTTAAAGTCGGATGGCAGAATCATATGGACGAGGAGGCTACTTGGGAGTTCGAGGATACTATCCGAGCTTGATACCTCTATCTTTTCACTTGAGGTATGTGATTTAATTTACCGTTCAACATTTATACTCTTTACCTGTTGTTAGTATTTGCTGATGGTCGATAACGAAATTTGGGGACCAAATTTTATTAGTGGGGGAGAATGTAAAATACCAAAAAATGGCGAATAATGATAAGGGAAATTTTCAAAATTTTTAAAAATTTTCTGGAAATTTTTCGGAGCTCGTATGGACGAGTTTACGAGGATCAATTATGGGTTTCGGGAAAGCCTGTTTAGGCTACCCATTTAAGCGAGGAAATGTTGATTTTCTTTAATTCCTTTTCTTGTTTTTTTTTATCTTTTCTTTATTTTCCTTTTTCCTCAGCTGAACGCTGTTTTCGCCCGAGTCTTCTTCCCCGCGAACCCGTGCTTTGCCCTAATCGCCGCACGCGACTGTTTCCTCGCGATTAAAGCTGCGGTCGAGGGTTTGTCGATCCCCTTCCTTCTCTTCTTCGCACTCCCGATCCTCCCTCCCTCACTCTCTCGCGATGCCGGCCAAGCTCTTGCTTGCCCTTCCCCTCTTCGGATCTGCGCATCGATACAGATCACCGGCCACAAGAACCCTAACGCCGATCGCCACCTTGTCACCAGGTTCCACCTTCCCTCTGCCCTCTGCAACGCTCGAGCCACCACCGGCTGAGACCTTCTCTGGATCCCTTCGTCCTCCACTCGATGGCGCCGCCCGTTTCCCCTCTCTTCCTCGACCACCTCCGCATGGACGCATCCCGGCAGAGCACCCCTCACTGGTCTCTCCTGATCTGCCCCCTTTCGTGCCCTAGTTTTGGGTTCACAGCCGCCGCCGCACCTCTGCACCTCACTGTCGCCGGCCACCAGGTTTAGCCGAGACTTAGTTGGTTTTGGAGGTAAGATGTGTGGTGTGGAAATTAGGGTTGTGGCTTGATCTCTGATATTGATCTCAGTTCATGATCTTGCTTGGACCAGTCGGTGGATTCCTGCTCAAGCAGCAACCTTTGTTTCCAGCAGAGAAGTTCTCTAGCAGAATCTTGCTCCAGCAGCCGTAAGGTAAGGGTTTGGTGTGTGGATTGAGTTGGCACACTCTTGATACATGGTAAATTATAGTTCATGTTTCGAACTTGATATTCATTAGGTATGATCATTTTTGTTGTAGGTGAATTATACTCGATGGTTAGGTTGATTAGGGTTTTACCCTAATTTAGCATTAAGGATTTTATTTAGCCATTCCTTTGATTTAGCTAAATAAAATGTATATATATATTGGTGACTCAGGATTTTGACGTGAGACGAGCATCTCAACGTCCGAGTTGGACCGGATTGATCTTTTCGATTGGAGGCAAGTACTTTGACTTTATGTCATTTGATATGCATAGTAATGTTTTTAACAAATAGCAATGATTGTGTTTCTTATCTGCTTCGGTTGGTCACTACCTGATCTGTTACATGCTTATTTATTTACTTGTTATGCACTTCATGTTAGTACCTACCTGATTATACATGCTTATAGGGGTAGTGATACAACCATGTTATTTATTATGTTCAGGACCTAGGGTTTTTGATACCTTATCTGACCTATGTACCTTAGATCTTCAGATTGATCCATTGATGCTAGGGTACACATTATATATATGGATTGGTTTAGGATATTGCCATGCTTAGTGTCATGCATAATCTCGCATGATTGCATGCTGTGCGATAGTCAGCTCCATTATTGTTGAGCGCATCGCCAGTTACATGGATCTGCACACACCACCACTCATGGGTTAGTGGTATATTCAGACAGGTGTGTGGCAGTTCTACTGTTAAGCTCCATTGGTTCGGTGACTCAACGTGGTAGCCGACAGACAGTTCTGCTCTGTTAGGCTCCGCTGGTTTTGTGTAGCAGCATGGTAGCCGGCAGACGGTTGGACTTTATTAGGTTCCGTTGGTCCGCTCATGGGTAGTGTGACGCAGGGTGGTAGCCGGCAGAGATTCCTCCCCGTCATTGTGTACCGGGAGATGAGAGCATTGAGCTCCCCCATTTATGATTTGGGTTAGGAGGATAGGTGTACTCCGACAGCATCCCGTCCACTCAGTCACTCATCAGGAGCAGTGATGGCAGAGTGCACGGTTGTCACAACCCTACCCACTCGGTCTCACCATTGTGTGTGAGATGGCTGACCGGCATCAGGGGTGACCATGTCATTGACATCATATGTATTTATGCATTTTCTTATTGTGTTTGCTGCACTTATATGTTACATTTGAATGGATGCATATGTTTGACATGCATACAGGATTTTGATACCTCTCGATCTGACGACCCTGCTATACTTATACCTTGGTCCTGGTTAGTATAGTTTTCTCCTGCTTGTTTCTGTTGCATTTATCTTTCTTGTATCAGGAGACTATACGCATGATTAGTGTTGGTTGTTATTTTCTTTATTATGCATATCAGTTGTTACCCGCTGAGTGTTGGACTCACACCCTCCTCTGTTGCTATTTTCAAGTTGATGCTATCCGGAGAGTTCCAGTCGTTAGTCCCCTGCAGTCCACGAGGACGTTTGTTGGTCTTTTGGTTTTTCTTTATTAGACTATGTTTAGACTTGTTTTGTTTTGATACTTTGGATGTTGTATAGATTTTTACTTGTCGATGAATTTTTATTCGATATGATCTTCTACATGTCTGCCTGGACGGTAGAAGAGGTAAGTTGACTTTATTTGTGTCGTTGAGTTTTTGTGCTTTATGAGTGTAGTTGAATAGGATATCGGTTTTGTGCTTTATGAGTGTAGTTGAATAGGATATTGGTTTTGTGCTTTATGAGTGTAGTTGAGTTGGATGATTTGGGATGTTTACTTATTATTTGTTCTAGTTCACTATTTAACTGCGTGGATGGTGTGATTGTTTGCTTATTTATTTGTTGTTATATAAATATGTTCCGACCGTGTTGACCGTGTATGACTATGGATGTAGAAAAGTTTCAGATTGTCACCTGTATAGGGGAGATGCTGCCGAAATTTCTTCGGACAGGGACTCCCCCGGGGCGTGACAATGGAAGGTTAAGTTAGGCCTTTATATATCCCAAGTAGGGGGAGTTTGCCCTCTAGGAAACGGAGAGAATGAAGGAAACCTTCATTCATGCATTGTCATGAAAGGGTTAAGGCTATGGGAGTTAGCCTTGTGATAAATTAAGGCTATGGGAGTTAGCCTTGTGATAAAGAAGAGGCTAAGGCTATGAGATTTAGCCTTGTTATAAAGAAGAGGTTAAGGCTATGGGATTTATCCTTGGTATAAAGAAGAAGTTAAGGCTATGAGATTTAGCCTTGTGATAAAGAAGAGGTTAAGGCTATGAGATTTAGCCTAACTTAGAGGTATTAACTTAGAGGTTTGTCAAACATCAAAAAGGGAGAGATTGTTGGGCAATTTCCCTAGGTCAAGTTTGACTAGTTTGACTAAGCTTGAGTTGAGTCAAGTTTGAGTCGAGTCGGGATTTAAGTTTTGATGTTTGATGTTTGACAATATAAGGAGATTGCTGGAGCAATCGTCCGATTATGAAGATGGTCAAAGGGTTGACCAGGTTGATTATGGAGATGGTCAAAGGGTTGACCAGGTTGATGAGAATACAAGTCAAGTAGGTCAAGGTTGACAGTAGACTTGACTGGGAAAGTCCTAACTGGAAGTTAGGCATTGGGAAAGTCCTAGTGAGGAGCTAGGTAGGAGAAAGTCCTGGTAAGGAGTCAGGCAACGGGAAAGTCCTAGTGAGGAGCTAGGCAGGAGAAAGTCTTGGTGAGGAGCCAAGTAACGGGAAAGTCCTAGTGAGGAGATAGACATGAGAAAGTCCTGGTGAGAAGCTAGGTAACGGGAAAGTCCTAGTGAGGAGCTAGGCAAGGGAAAGTCCTGGCGAGGAGCCAAGCAATTGGAAAGTCCAAGTGTGATCTTGGAAAAGGGTGGAAAGTCCAAGTGTGATCTTGGCAAGTGAGAAAGTTCTGGTGAGGAGACAGGCAATTGGAAAGTCCAAGTGTGATCTTGGCACATGTTGTAAGTCCAAGCATGTGGTCTTGGCGAGGTAAGTCCTAGTGTGACTTGGCAAGGAGAAATCGATAACTAGGATGAGGCCGAAGGAAACTCTTGAAGGCAAGACGTGAAGGATGGGGAGATATCCGAGGGACACAAGGCTGATGGAGGAGGCTAGAAGTCTAGTTCGAGGTTAGTCGAGAGTGGTGGTATAATCCGACAACTAGGATGAGGCCGAAGGAAGCTCCTGAAGGCAAGGCGTGAAGGATGAGAGATATTCGAGGGACGCAAGACTGATGGAGGAGGCTAGAAGGCTAGTTCGAGGTTGGTCGGGTGTGGCCAAATACTAGGCATGAAGACCCAACAGGTCACAGTTGACCAGGAGTTGGGTTGGAAGCTTTGGACTTGAGTTTGAGTCAAGTCAAGGCTGGTCAATCGATCGGGCGATTGATTGAACCATGGTCCAATCGATCAGTGAATCGATTGGAGTGTGCTGCGATTGTGGGAAGTCCCAATCGATCGGTTAATCGATTGGGATGCTAAATCACGAGCACAGAAGCTTTCCCAATCGATCAGGCGATCGATTGGGAGCTGGATCGATTGGGCAGCAGAAGCTCTCGCGATATCGCAAGAGCACAGAAAGGCTGTGAATTGATCGGGCGATTGATTCAGACAGTCCCAATCGATCGGTCGATCGATTAGGAAGTGACCGTTGGGCAGGAAATGAGCGATGGATGGCTGCGATGGAGCAGTGCTGACGTGGCAATCAATTGGGGATGGATTGGATCGATTGGGAGCACTGTTTAAAGCCTTGGCGGAGCATTTTCTCCGCAGTTCTTTACGAGCTTTATTCCTGCGATTTTGCTACGATATTCAGCGACTTTCTCCGATCTTCACCGCCAGTTCTTGAAGGCTCTTGAGAGTGTTCTCTCAAGGTTCAAGAGGCAACTACAAGCACAAGTAAGCAAGAAGAGAGTGTATTCATTTGTATTTGTATTTCTCGTTCTTGTGTGAGCGTTGTGTTATAGTGTGAGTTTGTACGAGGCTTCTCCGCCTCCGGCTGCGATCGAGAAGGAGGTTTTCATAATGGAGATAGCGTGTAGTGTGTGGATCCTTGGATTAGTCACCTCATCTTGAGGTGGATACCAAGTAAATCTACTTGTTAGCATTGTATAGTTTGTCTTCGAGTTGTATTCCGCTACTAACCATCAAGACGAAGCAAACGACGCAAGCGCGCGACGAACCGCTATTCACCCCCCCTCTAGAGGGCACAAAGGTCCCAACAAACTGCTCTTCTGAGTCATCCGATCATCTCCGACAGACTGACAGCAACACATCGAACGCTATAACTTGTTGGTAACATTTTATTAGTATTGTATTCTTTTTACTACTACTCTAAAAGGGAAGTGTAGGTTGTTACACTGCCCCTATTTTTATACTCGATTACCTTTTTCGGAGATGCTGGAAGAGACATTTAGTAAATTACTCATCGATAAGCCCGCGGGACCTGGGTCTTGGAGTAGAAGTCCCTGAAGGGTCCGAACCAAGTAAAATCAACCGTGTCTATTTTTATTTTTTTATGTTTAATTTTCTACTAAGCACTTTATTTTTTAAAGTCGAATAAGTCAGAATTTTTAAAATCATATGATTCACCCCCCCAATGTGTGTCTCGATCCCACATAATCTATGTTTATTGTACTATATTCCATTATTATATCATATTTTCATTCTATTTATTCGGAGACCTATGTTTTGCTTGTTTTTATTGATAAGACACAATTTAGAGTGGAAAAACATATTGAAGCAACTTTGGAAAATTAACAGTAAGGGATGCGCCAAGAGGTACGATTGTGTGCCCTCTCTTGAAACAAAACAGGGGCAGGTGTCACACCCTGAGGGTATACTTGTTCGCCAAATTGGATGGTACCCCCTAGTGACAATATAGAAATAATCGATATCAAACCAATTCAAGGCAACATAAAGCACCAATGTAATATAACAATATCAAGTCATAAATGACAATGCGTGTATGTATGCATGAACATGTAATCATATTAAATTAACCAAAAACATAAACAACAATATAAATATTCTGTACAAAAAGAACAATAAAATTTCAAATAGAGGAAAGTACACCAACAACTCAAACAGAAATCTAAACTCAAGTGGGACTGGTAGACAGGACCTCTAAGTGACACAACACCTCTATCTGTTAACCTAAAAGTCAAAGAAAAAGTAAAGGGTAGTGACTACAACAACTCAATGGGTAGAAAAATATAGTGCACGAATAATATACTATCAAGAGATCAAAGGATACAATCTTAAGTGAAGTACTTACTATAACAGTAAGAGAGTTAATATAATCAACCACTAACGGAGCATAACTAACTACATACTCATCTACTAACCTATTCAACCAAGTGTGACCAATAAATTGATAGTACATACGTTACATCCCAACCTACATGAATAAATACATGACCAACATATAGCAAGTATATAACACACACTGACTGCAGGAGAACGTTCTACCACTGATGGTCCCGTGGACAGTCAGGGTAAACAAATAGTCACTGTCTGCAGGCGAACTTGCTACCATGAATGATCTCATGGACAGATAGGATAAGTAAAACAGTCACTATCTATGGGCAAATTCGCTACCACGAATGGTCTCGTGGGCAGATAGGGTATATACGTAGCTATCTAGATACAAACTGCATGCGAACTCGCTATCACGAATAGTCTTATGGGAGTCATATATATCATGATTACTGACGACTCTCTCAATCATGAATGAGAAACAATAGTCGACAAGATATACTAATGGTCACTGATGACTCTTTCATATATATGCCCTCACAAGTATACAACTATACTAGGGTAAACAAATAGTCACTGTCTGCTAGGGAGTGATTTCCATCACGTATAGGGCAACACCATCTCACTAATATATATGCCCTCACAAGTATACAACTATACTACATATAATATCAATACCTGTAAGCATGAGTCTAAGTATATAACCATACTATAATATAAATGCATGAACATAAGCCTATAATTAGACTATGGTCTGATACTATCATGCATATATGTAAACCGAATCATGAATAACAACTAAGGTGGCGTTTGATTCTCTCTTAGGAATTGGAATGAGAATGGATGTCATAGTATTATGGAATGAGAATGAGTATGAGCTTGGGTATCATTCCTAAAAATAATGTTTGGTTAGTTGAATATTTTCAATCGGAATGAACTTAAATTTCCTTTTTTACTCTTAGAGAAAAATAAGAGAAAAAATTAGATGGAAGATAAAATTGAATGTGAGAGAAACATATGATGAGAGAGAAAGCATGATGAGAGAGAAAGTGTGATGGAAAAAAATGAAGAGAGGGAAAGTGTGATGAGAGAAAATAAGGAGAGAGAGCGTGATAGGAGAAATTGAGAAGAGAAAAAGTATAATGAGAGAGAAAGAGTGATGAGAAAAAAATGAAGAGAGAGAAAGTGTGATAAGAGAAAATGAGAGATTGAGAAGAGAAAGTATGATGAAAAAATATGATGAGAGAGAAAGTGTGATGGGAAAAAATGAAGAGAGGGAAAGTGTAGTGAGAGAAAATGAGGAGAGAGAGTGTGATGGAAGAGAATGAAGAGAGAGAAAGTATGATGAGAGAAAATATGGGGAGAATGGTAAGAGAGATTGAGGAGAGAGAAAGTATGCTGAGAGAGAAAGTGTGATGAAAAAATGAGAAGAGAATGAAGAGAGAGAAAATAATGAGAGAGAGAGTGTGATGAAAGAGAATACAGAGAAAATGGTAGAGAATGTGTGATAAGAGAGAATGAGGAGAGAGAGTATGATGGAAGAGAATGAAGAGAGAGAAAGAATGATGAGAGAGAAAGTATGATGAAAAAATGAAGAGAGAGAAAATAATGAGAGAGTGTGTGTGATGAGAGAGAATACAGAGAGAAAATGGTAGAGAATGCATGATGAGAGAGAATAAGGAGAGAGAAAGAATAAGAAGAGAGAAAGTATATTGAGAGAGAAAATGTGATGATAGAATGAGAAGAGAAAGTATGATGAGAGAGAACAAGGAGAGAGAGTGAAATAAAAGAAAAATTGAACAAATATACTAAGGGTATTTTCATCCAAAACTTAATTATTATTCTCATTCCATTAAAACCCAAGGGAGGGGGTGGGTTTCATCCATACCAAAATTTTTGGATTTCATTCCAAAATCTTGATTCTATTCCCATCAATCAAACACAAAGTTTGGGAATGAATCCATTCCCTCATTCCCAAACCTCTAAACCAAACATCACCTAAGACTGCATAGCTATTAACAATAGATCAAAGTATAAGGACAAATAATAAGGTATCTAACTCAGGAGCAATATACAACAGATTTAAAGTAAGCGAGTAACTATGACCAAATCAAAACATGACAGTAAACAATCATGCACTATAATCAAAGCTCGCAAAAGACAAGTAGAATCTACCCACCTAAAATGTAGATCGTGCTGACCATCTTCAAGTCAAAGGTTTGCTTCAAGTTCAAATTGTACAAATATAGGATACAAATCTAGTCTAAATACTAGAGTAATCGTATTAATAATTCAGTTAACTATCAAGTTAATTAAACTAACTTAGTTAACTCTTAATTGATATCTAATTAATTAATTACTCTATCATCTATCTATTAATTAAATTGTTAACTAAATATTTAAATTAACCATCTATTTTCCCATTAATAATTAATTATCTATTACTTAATTAATTATCTAACCTTCAATTAAATTGCTTTATTCATCGATTAATCATACTAAACCCTAATTAATAAAACTCACGTATACCTTCGTCTTCTCCTTCGATAGCGCCATGGTTGGTGTAGTGGCGTTGGCGTCAGCATTGGGAGGGAAACTAGCAAGGTCGGTGCCATGGATGTACGCAAAAGGTGGCGGGACACACAGTGACAATGGCGAGCTTTCGAGCATCAGCGTGCCTCTGGGACGACAGCTTAGAATAGGAAGTCAAATGTCAAGGGAATCGTTGTCGTGGGTAGCGATGTGTCGAGCGCATTGGCACAGGAAGGCGGTGACGATGGCTGCAAAAGCAATGCTTCGCACAATGTTGGTAGTACACAACCGCGAACTTGCGACAGTGGAGTGCGCACGACTGCACATGGAGGAGGGGAGGAGACAGGCGATGACCAGCGATCCGGGAGACAGGTAGCCAGTGCGGCGATTTGGTGGCGGTGGGAAGAAAGGCGGCTTACGGCGTTGATCGCTCGTGACAGGGATCATCGCTGGTCATTATCGGCGACGGAGGAGGGGGTTCTCATGTGGGTACGTTTGGGTAATGAGAAGCACGACACCAGCGGTAGGGGCTCACGGATAGCCGGCGCGACGAGGTCACAGGCATTGCGTGCGCATAGTGGAACGAAACGGTGGAGAGGAGAGGAGTAAATAAACTAGGGTTTGATTATTGAAAACCTAAGTTTATTTCAATCAACTCCTACCTTAAATAGAATGCTCTCAAATATGTTTTCTATCTTACCTGTTTATCTTATAAAATCTAAAATGACCTCTTTAAAATCTAGAAAATTTCAATAAATTCCATAAATTCATATAAACTTATTTCTTGATAAATTATCCATTGGAATATTTATTTTTCTTAAAATAATTTAATTATGCTAAATTTTAATTATTTTAAATCCTTAGCAATATTTTTTTTTTTGGTATATTACATTAGGTCATACCCCAAGAGGCACGACCGTGCCCTCTCAAAACCAGCGGAGAACACGACCTGTGCAAGGAAATAGGTTGCTAAACACGCAAACGCGCAACGGAAAAATCTATTTCCTCCAGAAGATCCATGCGAAGGGAGAAGAAAAATATACTAAGTTTACATAGGAACATGAGAGATTATACCTTTGTAGCGTGCTAACAGACTTCCGACAGCTCGGATCATAGCACGATCTCACGTTCGCGCCTCTACGGTATTCACACGAACAAACGTTCGCTTGTCTCACAAACTCACAAATGGAGATAGGTTGTGCTAGCAACCTTGAGAATGGATTTTCGGCCAAGAGAGGAGAAGAGCAAGGAGAATGAAGAACTAAGCCAAAATGAAGAGAAAAACACTAAGTATTTTCATTCAATGAAAACACTTAATTAGTATTAATAGCCTTAATGAGCATTTACACTCCATTAAGGACCACACACTTGTAACTCCTCATTTCAAATTCAATTTCAAAAATTGAATCAAATGAATCATTGAATTTCAAAATTCAATGAATATCTCATTAATCCTCACTTGAGTCTAACTCAAGTCTCCTCACTTGAGTCTAACTCAAGTCTCCTCACTTGAGTCTAACTCAAGTCTAATTCACTTGAGTCTAACTCAAGTCTAATTTAATCGAGTCTTACTCAATTAATCTCATATCATTCAAATTTAATGAATCACATTTCATTAATTTGAATTGACTCCTTGAGTCTAGTTTGAATTGGACTTAATCCAACAATTAGATCCAATCGAGTCTAACTCAATAAGTCCAATTTGGATAAGACTTAATCCAATGATTCATCATATGAACCCATCTCCAAATCTACTTGTTCTTTGTATGTGACCCAATAGGTTCTCGTAATGTTAGCAATGTATCCAAATCAACATTTAGATACATAAGCAATGAGTGACATCTAGCAAGGCATCATTGCTACCCAAGTGACGAGAAGGTCAAGATCCGACCTAACCTGCCCGTGGATATTATCTTGAATGACTTGGTCTCTCTATCCTTGATATCTAGATTGATCAATGAGGTATAGACTATGTCATCCTCTTATCAACCTTTGTGTTTCTTGATCTCTAAGTAGACACACTCAATCAAATAAGCTCAATATCTCATATTGACTCATTTGAACATGGTCAGGCTTTCTTTGTGTCCTACTAATTAAGGGACCCACAGATATCACTTCCATCATATGGAAGGGATATATCCCATTTACATCACTCACATCCCTCTGCATATTTCATTGCATACCAGTGATCAACTTTATTGTCCACCTTGTTACATGTGACGTTTGCCGATACCAAAGTACACAACTCCTTATGTAGGGAACCGTAGTGACTTCAGGTCTAAGGACTATTCATACCAATAGTCACATGAGAATATTTATGACACTCATATAACGATCCATGAAACATTCTCATGGCGGGTCATTCAGTATATATTCTCTAATATATACCCATGTGTCAACCTGATATCTCATATCCATGACTTGTGAGATCAAGTCATCCGTTGACCTACATGCTAGTCTCAACGTATTAATATTATCCTTGTATATTAATGCTCGATTAGGAATAGTTAAGAGTAGTGTTCTCTACAATATCTCACTATCAATTCAACCAATTGATATACTGTAGATAAGAACCTACTACCCAAGGACATTATTATACTTATTCAATTGGCACTGAACTGAAATAAATATAATAACCAACTTTGTCTTTTATTAATAATGATATATGATATAAAATGAGCCCTTTACAATCATCCCATAATTGATACTAGGGCTAATACTAACAACCTCGGCGTGTCAAATGACACGACTGTACCATATTTCCAGAGCCAAAGTAGGGATGGGCCATGCCTCCCCATCCAGGGCTAACACATGCCCTGGCCATGCCAAAGAGGCACGTTGTGACACGAGCCAAGCAAAGGCCATGCCCCCACGTATAAAAGGGGGGGGTGGGGCGGGGGGGGGGTCTCCCCTATTTTCATATTATGTTCTAATCTAGGGTTAGAGGTGTTGGTCCTGGTAGGTCGACAAGAGAGGGTGAATTGTCCTATAATAAGATAGAGCAATCTTTCACTTTTTGAACTTAGCAAAGATATAAGTTAGTCACGCACAAGCAATTAATATTAAAGAAATAATATTAACTTAAAAGAAAAGAGGTGCAATAGTTACTTGGTTACAACCTAGGTGGTTGTTATTCCAAGGCGGTTGAAAGCTTAATGAAAATTTCCTTCGTTGAAGGTGAAGAAGTCTCTTATACTCTTTGAAAGCTCAGAAATAAACTAGGAATTAATTATAGAAATTATTGTTGAATTCCTAGCTCAGGGGACCTTTTTATAGCTCCTGGAAAATCTTATCCATGGCTTGAAGGCGCCTTCAAGATGGTCTAAGGCGCCTTCAACGAGACAAGTTTTATAGTCGAAGATAAAACTTTATCTTCAGCTAACGAGTATTGAACACACCTCCAACAGGCTAGAAGGTGCCTTCGACATTATTCATACAAGACACCTTCCAAGACATTGAAGGTGCCTTCCATGAGGTAGATCAACCTTTTAGCTAATCTTTGTTTGTATAGGTGATGCTCCGGTTAACCGGAGTTGAGTTCACCCGAATCTAACTTTGACCTTCTCCTTGAGTAAGCTTCCTCCCGACTTCTCATCCCACAAACATTGCACACGTCCTTCTCATCCACTGGCGTACTCTTCCACAGCTTCTCGTCCCTCAGATACACCGAGCCCATAAGCTCCCTTTCCGTGCCATCTTTCTCGTCAATTGCGTCTGTCACTCAACTTCTTGTGCTCCTAAGTTTTTGCACACTTAGACACAAGACATCAAACACAATAGAGTCTAACTTAACTTGGTCGATTGCATCAAAATTACCACGGGGTACTTACAGGGGGCTCCACCCCTTTCCTTGGAGAAGGGTTCTTCCATCTTGGGAGAACCCTAGAGCCTCCATCATCACTAATCCACTCGATCCGTCCATCTCTGGAGCAAGGATTGCAAGAAAGAAGATCCACAACGCATTGATAAGCTTTCTCCTCTCTTTATGTCATTTATTGAGTTGTAGATTGTTATATGCTTATCTCTTGGTTGTACATCCTTCGTAATAGAGTAGATCTCTAGATTTAAGATGTAGGAAGTAATTGTTGGATCGTGGAGGGGGGGGGGTGAATCACGAGTAATTTTTAAAAGAGAGTAATTTTTAAAAACTTAAAATAAAATCGCAGCAGGAAGAAAACTAAAAAGAACACAACAAGACGTGGCCGATTTTACTTGGTTCGGAGCCTTTGATGACTCTTACTCCAAGACCTAGGTCCGTGTATCTGTCAATGGGTAATCCATTAAGTGCTTCTTCTGAAACTACCGGAAGAGGTAATCGAATACAGAAGGATAGAGATAGTGTAACAACCTATACTTCCCTTTTTAAAGCAGTAGTACAAGGACTTACAACACTATTAAAAGTTTACCAACAATTTGGGCGCACTCGTGTGCTGTTGTTGGTCTGCCGGAGATGATCGGATGACTCAGAAAAGTTATTCGATGGTAGACGGACTTCTATGAAGCTGCAACAAGAAGCTGGAGTAATTGAAACTTCAAATGGATGCGTAGAGGATCATAGAAGTAATTCTTAGAAGCCTTGCTCAAAATGCTCTTTTATTGAGCATGGAGCCCCTTCCATAGGGTTGAAGGTGCTTCTAGTGTGTAAAATTTAATACTGATCTTTATCTCTGAAGAAGTCAGATTCTATCCATTGGAAGGCACCTTCCATAGCACCAAAGAAGCTTTCCATGAATTGTACGAAGGCACCTTCCAATGCTTGAAGGCACCTCGAGTACTGTTCACCCGAGGAATTTTTTGCTCCTTTTGCCTTGCAATTTAGGTTAGTCCAACACGACAATATCTAACCTGCAAAATAAGTTTTAATACAATCATAATAAGGAGTATTAATTAGTTTTTATCCTTTCAAGATCAGGAACTAGTTAAGGTCTCAGCTTAGGGATCTAAAATGGACCTAAACTGGACCGATGTCTACTGTCCCCTCAATCAGGATGTGTCCTCGCTTAGTCACTCTTCTCCAATGACTTACCTTCACTTACTAATTTGCAGTCTATCAACTAGCCTCTCGACCCACCAGGTATTCATGCCAGTTATTAAGTTCGCAGACCTAACTAGACTTCGGCCAGCTGTCAGGCTCCGCGGACCGAGCTGGACTTCTTGCTAGATATCAAGTCAGCCCTTTTACCTATCTGGGTTTCGTACCAACTATTGGGTCCTCAGACCTTGTTGGGTTTCATCCTGGTGTCAGGTCCTCTAGACATCTCAATCTCTACATGCTCGGTAAATGCATTAGATCGCAATAATACTCTAACTTTAATCCTTTTGTCATTCATCAAAATTTGAGTTAGATCATTAGTACAAATTTCATTAACAGTAATTGTGATATGTTGTTGGTGTATAAACTATCAATTTGGTCACTTTCTTGTTCAATGATATGTTTTATAGACTTGTTCTTATGTGTTGTGCCTTATATGTATTTGATGAAATGTATGTGAGATCGATACATTTAGATGTAGAGTTTTGGTCTTCGTGTAGAGGAGATGTTTTAGATTGTATGACCAGGGAGCTTTGTAACAGAGAGTATCCTTACTTTCTAAGGTCTTCCCTTGAAACATGAATTAATTCTCTATAAGGAAAGCTAATTAAAGTTTGAGAAGTTTTTTCCCAAATTAATGTTAGGAAGTAACTTACGTAATCTAGCGATTGTATGACCGAGGGAAGGGGGGGGTCTTGTGACAGAGGGTATCACTTTAATCAGATGTATTAATCTGCCATATGCTTACATACATATATATAATCATTTTGGTCATTTTTTATTGCTAAACATAGTTTCAGATTATGTCAATCAATTGTCATAGTCCCCAGTCGATTACCCTTATCGAATCAATCTCATAGAGTCATTCTGTGTTCGATGAATAATGTTACCAGTCAACTGACACAAAAATTTTAGCCTAACCTCATTTCTAAACCCAATTTTAGAAATACACCAGAAATGTCCTAAACCTCCAAAAATTCTCAAATTTTGTAGAGAAGTCTGTTTTACTATTTTCTACTTAGAAAAAATAGAATTAAAAATTAATTTATTATAGATCCCAAGATAGATATAAAATCTAAAATTATCAAAATGGTTCAAATGAACCTTGACTTAAAGTCTTACTTTTGGCTTCGTCTTGATGTATCTACCCATACTAAACCATAATACATCCCCTAGCATTAGTTTATATGACATCTATATATTTAAAATTAATTTTCATGCAATATGAATTTTATTTCATATTTTCATGCATGAATCTCATCTCAATTGTGCCAACCAACTATGTTAGATAATCAAATGCATCTCTAAGCCCTATGGCACATTTTATGATACATCTAGAATATCAAGTAAGGCCCACTTGAGATCCATTAACCATGGGTCCCAAATTGACTCTTTGAGCCCCTAGAGCTCTTAACCATAATCACCTTCCTAGGTGACTCATCTATTATGGCTAGACCGCTATGATACACCTTGGGTGACAATTGACCTAACCATTTTATTCTCTTAATCTTATACACCTTGTCTTGGGTTAATTTCTCCTTGTCCTTAACCTTGGATAATTTATCCTTGGTTGACTTTTTCTTAAATTTCTTCTCCTTGCTATAGTTATATGCAATCCTTACATATATCTTTTCTTTGACCTTAGAGATTTCTTCCTTGCTATTAGCATGTGTAATCATTGTATGTTTCCTTTCTTTGACCTTAGGGGATGATGATTGGTATCCCAAATCCGATGTATCACTTTTAGATTTTTGACTATCCAAAATCTTATCAAGTCCTTTAGATTCAACAATGAATATATCTAGGACTTTTTCTACCCTATCAAGCTTTTCCCTCAAGCCTTGATTTTACAATTCTAGGTTTCTAACCCTAGAATTGACTTGTCCACCATGGACATTCTTAGACCTACTCACATTTTTAGGCACGTGTCTCTCATTCTTGGGATTAATGCCTAGATTTTCCACCACCTTCCTATCCTTAGGCAAAGTGAGTTATTTTTGTGAGGTCCTCAAACCTCTGGATTTGTTCCTTGGTATTTGACATAGTCGATTTTAGTCGATTGTCAGGACTTCCGGGAGATTGCTGCCGAGAGGAAGCAAACTAAGTTGTCGTCGAGGCTAGTGTTCGACACTATCTCCGTAAAATGATATTGCTCCGCTACGGTGCTCACGGATAGCAGTAATTCGTTCCCAAGATACAACGACGACGTCTCGAAATAGTAGCACTTCAAATTTCGAGATCGACGAACATTCTCGTAGGCTTTTTGGACTCTTCTTATGCAAGAGATGGACGAATGGTTTGAATGCAAATGCTTGTCGAATGAATAATTTCCAAGAAGGAGAGGGATCTATTTATATTGGGTGAAGAGGTAAGTAACCCTTAGTTTGGACTGATCTGAATCGTTCATTTTAAAAGGGTATAACCCTTTACAGGTCCTTTGATCTCAGCCATTAGATCTGAAGAGATATAACTCTTCAGATAACTTTTAATCTCAACTATCAGATCTAAAGAGATATAACTCTTCAGATGACTTTTAATCTCAACCATCAGATCTGAAGAGATATAACTCTTCAGATTCTGATATGATCTCGTCCCTTGATATGAAGAGTTATAACTCTTCAAATCTCATCTTGATCTCAGTCGTCAGATTATAACATTTAATCCGATGCTTCAGATTAAGCCTTCCTCTTCAACGCCAGATTAGAATTCGACGCTCCAGATCGCATCTACTTGCGATATGTCCTTATCTTTGATTCTACGGTCACCATCTGTTTGCCCAATCTAGTCATTGCTCTCTACACAATCATGTGCCACATAAGCACTGCCTCGTCACCCGAAGTGCAAAGTGCGCCAACAAAGCACCCATTGCGTGGGTGGCGGGCTCGCGGGTGCGAGCACCTGCTCGCCCAAGGGTAGAGAGCACCTGTGCTTTTGTATTAACAACATTAACACAACAACACATATAAGGAAACGCTGGCTCTCACCGGTTAACGATGTGGGACTAAAACCTCATCTTTTTCCTTAATGTTAATTTGAGCACATCTTTGAACAAATAATTTCTCATTCACCCGTAATCGGTTTTGAGTAAATTTATAGTCCAGATTTATTTACGTGAAACATAGATTTCGATTTTGAAGTCAAACTTGACTTTCAACGATGGATGACACCAAGATTTTGGTTTGCAAAATCGTATCCAACAATTTTTGTTAGGTCTAACTTTTGAATTTGATTTCTTAGGGTTATCAACCATGTTAACCCTATTCCTATCGTTATATCTTAAACCATAATTATGCATGGGCAAATAAACAACATTGTTATTTCTAGCATGTATATCTCTAGAACTTGAATTAACATTCGAATTAAAATTAAAATTAGGATTTACCTTTCTACTTACCATTAGAGCTCCCCCTTGACACAAGCATCCACATGGCTTCTTCCACTTCTACCATTGCTTCATCCACTCTATCTTCTTGAGTGCTCCCTTCCTTGGGCATTTTGTGTGGTAGTGTCTCCATTCACCACACGTGAAGCACACTATATGCATCTTCTCCTTCTTTTTCCTACAAGTCAAATTAGATTATGAATGAATTAAATTGAGTTTAAAAGTTACCTCTTTTTCCTTTTTGAGCAAAGAACACCTACTCTTGTAATGCCCCATTTTACCAAACTCAAAATACTTGATATTGGTTCTTCCCGCTCTTCTTGGTAGTTGAGAATTGAGCTTCTAAGACTTCTTCTTCACTTGTCTTAGACTCTTTTTCCTCCCTTGAAGATGTGGATGATTTCACTTCTTTCCTCGAAGATGTGGATGATTCCACTTTTTCCTCCTTTTCGAATGTGAAACATGTTTCAACATCTGATTGGTTCTTCTCCTCCTCTTGAACCAATGAACCCTTTTCCTTGAGCTCCTCCACCTGTTGGATTTGTGTAGGATTTTCATTAATAGAAATCACTTTGCTCCATAACTCATGAGCACACTTGTACTCACCTACACAAGTTGGCAAAAGATGACTATGCTCACCCCCAGCACCCTCGCTAACTCGTCCTATGGTCAACATAGAGGAGGTAAATAATGGGTGACTACTAGCCCTTGGAATAGTGATTGACGCATGAAGGAGGTATTTATATAGCTATGCCGAGATTATTGTACTCACCTACACAATATAACACATTAGGAGACAATAAATTTATCAAAAATTTTGTTACTTCTGATTATTCCTTTTGCTCTTTGGTCTAATACTGTAGTCAGAGGCGCTTTCCCTTCTTGTTCGTCGGAGCTTCAAAAGTTTCCTCCAACGCTATCCAATGGTTCCAATCCATTTGGAACCAGGTCTCCAAGTGCTTCCTCTAATACTCGAAGTCTTTGGCTCATATGGAGGTGGAAATTGGATGTCCGATCCTAGTGCTCCTTCCGATTCCATTGCGATACCACTTATTGGTATCAGACGATTTCTAAAAGTCATTACCTTCTTCCTCTAGCGCTTGCTTCTTTCGGTGGTTAGTCCTTTAAGAGTGTTCCTTGCTCTAATACCAATTGTTGGACCTTGATCAATTAACTAGATGGTAGGGGGTGGGGGGGGGGGGGGGGGGGGGGAAAAAGAAAACAAACCCTAACATATTTGTTTATGTAGTTCGGAGATGATGTTCCTACTCCATAACTGTCCGTAAGGTGGATGATTCATCTGTGGATTAGTCTCCGGAACTTTGACTAGCTCAATCTTCCTTGTCAGTGGAGAAATCTCACCACAAACTTGATCAAGAACTCTTGGATTACTCTTAGATTTGGAGACTCTATTAGGGGTTAACCACCTTTAATTTTGTCACCCAAGCCAGCCAATTCGAGTTTCATTATATAGAGCTTGGAAGGAATACCTAAATTCTATTTTTGCCATCAGTCGACTATCATACTTACGAGTCGATTGACATTTGTAGAATTCAACCGTTACAACCTAACAACTTGATGCTAGTCGACTGCTCAACATGGATCAGTTGATTGGTCTTCATGGGCTGAGTGAACAGAAACATTATGTTCACTCTCAATCGACTGGCCAATCGATTGGACAAGCTGATTGGTGACTTTACTAGTTAACTGGTGACGTTACCAGCTGATTGAAAAAAAAAATCCTAACTTTGGATTTAACCCCTGAGTTTAATCACCCATGCACTAGTCCTCACCTGCATAATCTTGACCTTGCCTTCTAACCTCTTTCATCATCCTTGCATCCATTGGATGCTTCCCCATCCTTCACGTCTTACCTTCAAGAGCTTCCTTTTGCCTTATCCTTGTTATCAGGCCTTCCTTTGCCAACACAACCTTGACCTTTTCTTCTAGCCTCCTCCATCAACCTTGTGTCCCTCGGATGCTTCCCTATCTTCATGATTTGTCTTCAAGAGCTTATTTCGGCCTTGTCCTTATTGTCGGGTCTTCCTTTTCCAAGTCACACTTGTACTTACATGGCCAAACCTCAAGCTTGGACTTACACCGCCAAGACTCTCATACTTGGACTTAACCTTTACCAAGATCATATTTGGACTTTCCTTTATACCTGCCACCTACACACCCAAACATTGAGACTCTGGAAGGCTCAATGCCCCTCTACTAAGGAGGAGAGGGATAACATTGATAAGATTCCTTATGTATTAACTATTGGATCTATTATGTATGTCATATATATACTCGTCCAGATGTCTCGTATACATTAAGCATGACGAGCAAATACTAGTTAGATTCATGTGAAAGTCACTGGACCGTAATCAAGAATATTCTTAAGTACTTAAGAAGAATTAAAGATGGTTTCTTGATATATAGAGGTAATAAGGAGCTCATTGTAAATAGTTACAGCGTGCAAGTTTTCAAATCAACAAGGCTTTAGCACAGAGGAAGCATGATGGTCACACTAGGTCACTTAGTATTAGATACTTCAGTGATTAACTCTAGTGCTAGTGGGAGATTGTTAGTGTCAGCCTTGAGTGTCAATCATAAGTTGATTAACTTAGGACATATTGTATCGTATTTATAATTGACAATGTTTTGTTTACTATATTTACTTCATATTTGTGCTAGATGAGTAAATATAGTGTCATATAATAGTAGGTTCTAGTCTAAAGCATATCAATTGATTGAATTGATTATGATATATATATAAAATACTATTTTTAATTATTCCTAGTCAAGTATTAATATACAAGGGTAATATTAATACGTTGAGATTAGTATTTAGGTTAATTGATGGCTTATCTCTCAAGTCTTGGATATAAGATATCAAGTTGACACATGAATATATATTAGAGAATCTATACTAAATTGACCCATCATGAAAAGTTTCATGGATCATTATATGAGTGTCATAAAATATTTTCATAGTGACTATTAGTATAAATAATCTTTAGACTTGAAGATACTATAGTTCCCTATATAAGGAGTTGTGTATTTTAGTATCGACAAATATCACTTGTAACAAGGTGAATTATAAAGTGATTCACTGGGTATGCAATGAGCTATGCAGAGGAATGTGAATGATGTAGATGAGATTTGTTTCTTCTATATCTATTAGCCGCTTGATTAAGTAAGGCTACTAAAATACATGACCATACTCAAATAAGTTAATATGAGATGTTAAACTTATTTGGTTAAGTGAGTCTACTTAGAGATCAAGAAACAGATAGATTAATGAGAGGATGATACGGTATATACCTCATGAATCAATCTAGATATCAAGGACTAAAGAACTAAGCTATACAAGAAAATGGTCACCGACAGATTAGGTCGGATCTCGATATTTTTGTCATTTGGGTAGAAACGATGCATTGCTAGATACCTAATAAGATCATTTTTGTTGTAAAACGATATCAAGAGAATTTAAGTACTGAACCCCTTTAACTACACTAATGCAATATAGAAATGACTCAGGTCGTCTCCTAACGAATGCAACGATAAAATGATAATCTAGGATTATTTATTATTTATATTTTTGAATTTTTGATATGGAAATGGGAGTTTTGGATTTTAATTCTAAACCTAACAAATTAAAAGCAGAACAAGTAGGAAACTAATCTAATGTTTAAATGAAATTTAACTAAGTATCAACAATTAATCCATAATGCATTGTCACTCTACGCTATGAGTTTCATCATCAACATAATTAAACTAAGGAATGAAATTGTAAAACATTAAATAAAACCTAATATAGTAAATGTAAAACAATATAAGTAAAGGAAAGCTAACCTAATCTAAATTACAATTATAGAAAATAAAAGACAACATGAAGTAAAGCAGCAACGAAACTAAGCATAGAACGAAACCTATAGCAAGTAATGAAACTTAAGCTAATCTATCCTAATTACATTCAAATGAAGTACAAACATCATGGAAACATAAATCACTAAACTAACAAGCATTGCATGGAATTAAACTAAAGAAATTGCATCAACTAAAATCTATCTAATGGAAGAGACAATTCGTCAAACATAGTGTAGGTATGAATTGAGTTGAACTAAATGCGTACAAAGTAAACATGGAAGATCAAGTTTGATACAAGCATTTAATTAGAAACATCAACACAAGCAAATTGAAACAATTAATAAAGGAAAGGAGAAGGAGGTGGCAGGTGAAGCTTTTGTCGCGTGCCCTAGCAAAAACAAGAAGAGGAAGGGGATGTGTGTCCACTGTTTGTTCGCATGAGAGAAAAGAAAAGGGGTTCTCTTTCTTTAATCTGAGCCGCCCATTCAATATAATTGGACGTGGGGTTCAAATTTGATGATGAGAATGATGGGTGACTTGAGTTTACTCTTGAGGAAGCAAGGATCCAAATTATTTCAGATCTGGATCAAGGGCAGGATGCTTAGATCTAAATGAAGGAAGAAAATCTCTCTTGATCTGGATTAACGGTTCATACTGATTCTGCTTGATATCCCCCATCTGACTTCCAAATCAAGCCAAATTTGATCCGACTCGACCCTAATCCATGACTCTTTGGATTTTATATAAAATCACATAAAAACATGAGATTAAATTCCATAATTTATAGGAAATTTATAATTAAGTTCAAAATAAGTTCCTACTCATAACACATAATATAAACACCAAATTAAGCATGCGAGAAGGTAAAAATATTAAGTCTAAGAGCTAAAATAACATATAAAAACGCTAGTTATCAACTTCCCACACTTATTCTTGCTCATCTCGAGCAAGTTAACAAAAGAAGAAAATAACTAAAATGCATTCCCCTAGCAATTCTCAATCATGCTTAGAAAATAGTGAAAGAAAATTACCTAGAATTGTCAAATTTCAAAGACCCAAGAATTCATGGATTCAATTCATATACTGATTAACAAACATGATAACTTTAATCCATAATAGATAAACTGAGAATGATAACAAAATAATCTCGTAAGATAAGTAATGGTGGCTCTCCTCTCATATACATGTCATAGTGGAGTTCACTCAAGCTATTCATGATTTATGCACTACTATACGCTTGCTTTGCTTTTAATCTCCACCACTATCATATACTTAAGAGTGTATAATAAAATAATGAAGGTATTAATTATGTAAGAGAATCATGAATCAAGTAAATGATAGTGTAAGAAAAGAGATGAGGAAGATAAAACAAGGTATTGATGGGAGACATAGACATAATGGAATGCTACATCGATGAGTACAAGAAAATAACGTTGTCCTAAAAGTATCTCATCCAAACTTCCAAGCTAGTTTCTCACAAATCCAATAAATATGTGAACAATCTCTACTATAACTTTTCAATAAAATCTACTCATGATATACAATAAAATCTAAATATTACAACAATAAAGATTGCCTCTTTCAAAAATTCTAAACCAAATGAGTATAGAATTGCACATGTCAAAAGAATTTTTTTTTCTTTTTGTTTTATTTTGCTTTTCTTTGTTTTTTTTTTCTTTACATTTTTGTTCTCACTTTTTTTCTTTTGCTTTTTGTTTTTCATTTCTTATTTGTTTCTTTTCAACATGTTGTGCATCTTCCTTATACATCATCATCAATAGCTCAAATAAAAAGATAAATAGTATGATTTACCTATGATGATCAAGCATAGTTCACCTATGCTTCTCCTAGATTCTACTAAGCTATTCCTCTCCCCCACACTTAAACTTGTCTGTCACGGGTAAAACACTCATCATACAACATCTAAAAATAGCCACATCCAAAAGACGAATAAAGGGAAATAAATGAAAGAGAGAAAAGAATGAAATGTCTAAGGATAGGGAAATTATTCAAGTAACATGAGATAACAAAAGGAATGAATAAAAGTAAGTGAGATAGCCTTCATAAAAATCATGCAAATTTATGTTAATGTGGTCTTGAAAGAATTAAAGCAAGTTCTAGAGTAACATTAATCACAAGTGCATCACACATAAATGGGAATAATAGGCTTAGAAATCCCTCACTAGGTATATAAAAATTATCATCTCAATTTACCAAAATAGAATCTATCACCAAGTTATAACCACATGTAATTCAAGAATCCAATCATGATAATAAATCTCCAAACTTGACAATCAAATTTAACTCACTTTCATAATTTCTAAAATGATAACAAGAATGCATAGAGAATTTATTATGAAAATCGACAAGACAAACTAAAAATGCGCTACCAAGTAGAAGTAAACAAAGCAAAGAAATATATATAAGCAAAAAGAAAAAGAAAAAGTGAGATGAAACAGACTCCCTTGAATTTCCTGATGTTGCCAAAATTATTGTAACCACTCCCTAAAATCTTGCTCAGGCTGATGGTACTAAAAATAATGCTGATAAAATTAGGGTCACTAAAAAATCTCTTGTTATGTATTCCCATACCTGAATCCTACAATTGAATTATACCTGTCCTACTGATGAGTCTGATAATACTAAGGATCAAACTGGTGATACAGGATCCTGGTCGGAAATACACTGGCAAAGGAATAAATGTCTTTGGCAATCACCAATCTAGTCCCATACTGCTGATAATTTATAGCCATAATCTTGATAAGTTCTTTGACCTGAGTAGATGTCTTGTTAACTAGATCCCCTCCACTAGCAGTATCAACCGGACTCCTATCCATGGAAAGCAATCCCTTATAGAAGTATATAATCAGTAGTTGATCACTTATCTGGTGTTGTGGGCAACTAGTAACAAGTTCTTTAAATCTCTCCCAATATTCTTGAAACGGTTCTCCTATGAATTGTTGAACTCCATAAATACTCCTCTGAAGAGCTACAATCCTATAAGCAAGAAAGAATTTTGCCAGAAATACTTTCTTTATCTTGAACCAGCTGGTGATAGAGTTGGGTAGGAGACACTACAACCAATCTTTTGCTAAATCTGCCAGTGAGAATGAAAATGCTCTAAGTCTGATATCTTCTTCTAATATACCATGTGGGTTCCATATAGAGCACACCATGTCCAATTCTGGTATATGTCTATTGGGATCTTTACCAGAAAGTCTATGAAACTTCGGTAATAAATGAACAATTTTTCATAACTCGAAGTCTGCCTCCAAATCAAAATAATGAATGCAGAATGAATCATCTGACAAATCTGATGCCCAAATCTCTCCAGGAGTCTTTTCAGTATTATTCTCCATGATGCTTATCAAATCTGAGGTCCCGATCACACTGAAACTCTAAAACTACTAATATCACACAAGGATTTCCTGGTCTTACCTGAAACACTCATACAAATACAATTAAAAGACACAGGAAAATATACAAGATAGCATATGTGCATACAAGAGATGAATAATTAATCCCTAATGATATTTTTGAATTTTACAACCACCAAGGAAATAGAAATAAGAGAGAAAATAGAAAAATAATCCTAAAATCACCAAACACCGCTAACATTTCCCGGCAATGGCGCCAATTGGATAAGATCATTTTTGTTGTGAAATGATATCAAAAGAATTTAAGTACTAAACCCCTCTAACTATACTAATATAGTATAGAAATGACTCAGGTCATCTCCCAACGAATGCCATGATAGGATGGTAATATAGGATTATTTGTTATTTATGTTTTTAAATTTTTGATATGGAAATGAGGTTTTAGATTTTTTATTCTAAACCAAACAAATTAAAAGTAGAACAAGTAGGAAACTAATCTAATGCTTAAATGAGATTTAACTAAGTGCCAATAATTAAACTACAACGTATTGCCACTTTACGCTATGAATTTCACCATCAATACAATTAAACTAAGGAATGAAATTGTAAAGCATTAAATGAAACCTAATCTAGTAAATGTAAAACAATGCAAGTAAAGGAAATCTAGCCTAACCTAAATGATAAATATAGAAAATAAAAGACAACATAAAGTAAAGCATCAACGAAACTAAGCATAGAATGAAACCTATAACAAGTAATGAAACCTAAGCTAATCTATCCTAATTGCATTCAAATGAAGTACAAACATCATGGAAACATAAATCACTAAACTAACAAGCATTGCATGGAATTACACTAAAGAAATTGCATCAACTAAAACATATCTAATGGAAGAGACAATTCGTCAAACACATTGTAGGCATGAATTGAGTTGAACCAAATGTGTGCAAAGTAAACATGAAAGATCAAGTTTGATACAAGCATTCAATTAGAAACATCAACACAAGCAAATTGACACAATTAATAAACATCAACATGAATAAAACTAAGTTAGCACTCCACAATCCACACATTAACTTTTAATTCCAAGGACTATCCTTGCCGTCACACAAAGGCTTAGAGATTGAACCCCTAACTCTGGTGAACAATAGCACACTACCGATGGTGCTTGCTTCTACAATGATGATGATACAAATCTTCCACCGAAGAATCCCCTCAGATGGAAGTTGACCGAAGATGAAGATGACTACCTATATCCGTCGATCGATGCTTTGCCCTTGTAAACCACTCTAGCCTAGCCCAATTGGATGAAGCCGGAAAAGAGAGAAACCACTGGAAACTCTTCGGCAACTAAAGAAATCTGCTAGAACTCTTTGGAAACCTCCACGCCCTTGCAACCCACTAGAGGCAAAGAATTCCTTGGATCTTGTTGATGAACTGAAGATGATCAGATTGCCGCCAGAGAGATAGAGATGGACTACTGCCGCCGCTTGGAATTAAGAAGAAGAAGAGTGGAAAGGAATGGTCAACCATCGACAGTGAAGCAAAGAGGAGAGGTTGCCAGACTAGCAAATTTTCGAGAGTTGTTCATGCATCAAAGGTAACAATCATATTCACTAAAGTAGTCACAAGAGTAATTCTGCATTCAAATGGATCTCTGGAGGGATCAATTTTTGTTGCATTTTAGTTTTTTTCGCCTATAGATCCCAATAAGAATACCACGCTTCAAGATCTTACAGCACATGTGGTAATTGAGAATCAAGATAATCTTACTCTTTTTGGTTTCTTTGCCAATTGTGAGTCTATAGATTTTCAAGAAGCTATAAAGAGCAAGAAATGAAAAGATACATTGGATGAAGAAATCAAGGTGATTGTGAAGAATGACACATGAGAGTTATATCCACTTCCTAAAGGACACAAGATTATTGGTATGAAGTGGGTATGCAAAATAAAGAAGAATGATAAAGAAGTTGAAACATATAAGGCAAGATTGGTAGGAAAATGCTACAATTAAAGAACTTGCATTGACTTTGATGAGGTATTTGTTTTTGTTGCTCGATTAGAAACTATTAGACTAATCATTTCTTTAGCAACTCAAAATAAATAGAGAATACATCAAATGGTTTTGAAATCTGCCTTCCTAAATGGAATCCTCAAAGAGGAAATCTCTATTCAACAACTATCAGATTATGAAGTCAAAGGACAAGAGGAAAAAGTTTTAAAATTGAAGAAAAACTCTCTATGGGTTAAAGCAAGCGACAAGGGAATGGAATAACCGAATAGATAGGTACTTGCAAGATAAAAACTTCATCAAATGTCCCTATGACCATGCACTATACATTCAGAATAAGGATAAAGATATTTTGATCTTCTACGTATACATCGATGACTTTATCTTCACTGGAAGCAATCCAAGTATGTTTAGAGAATTCAAAGAAGTAATGACTAAGAAGTTTGAGATAATTGATATTAGGCTCATGTCATACTATTTGGGTATTGAAGTGAACCAAAGAGATGATGGATAGTCTTTATCTCACAAGATTATGGAAGAGAGATATTAAATAAGTTCAAGATGGATAACAGCAAGGTCATAAACACCCCAGCAGAACGTGGAGTCAAGCTATCAAAGCATGATGAAGGAGAAAGAGTTGATCCAACACTCTTTAAGAGCTTAGTTGGAAGCTATGATACTTGACATGCACAAGGCCTAATATTCTTGCATTGGAATTGTTAACCGCTATATGGAGGTTCAAATTACCACTCACTTTAAGGTCGCCAAGATAATTTTGCACTATATCAAAGGTACGATAGATTTTGAGTTTCTTTATTCATCATCTAACAATTTTAAGATTAAAGGATACTGCGACAATGATTGGGGTGGAGATATGGATGATAGAAAAAGTACTACATGATTTTATATTTTTTTTATAAGAGATACAACTCCACTTGGATGTCGAGGAAACAACATATTATCACACTTTCTATTTACGAAGTGGAGTGTGTGGCTGTGACTTCATGTGTTTGTCATGCTATTTGACTCAAATTTATTGAATGAGCTATGTTTGCCACAAGAAGAGATAACCAATATTCTAATTAATAACAAGTCTGCAATAACACTGACAAAGAATCCAGTCTTTTGTGATAGAAGAAAACACATTAGTCTTTTGTGATAGAAGCAAACACATTGATACATACTATCACTATATTAGAGAGTGCATCATAAGAAAGGAGGTGCAAGTAGAATACATAAAGTCTTATGATTAGGTTGTCGATATCTTTACCAAGCCGTTCAAATTTGAAGACTTTATCAAGCTGCGAAGTTTATTTGGAGTGACAAAATCAAGTTTAAGAGAGGGTGTTGAAAAATAAATTTGTTTTTTTAAGCTATTATGATTGGGCTAAAATGAATTGGATTACACATGTAAGCTCATGATCTATAACAATTATGATCTAGAATAGAGTAGTTTATTTTAGAATGTTTTAGAGGATTATCTATACTAGTAGCTTAAAGTGGAATAGTTTAGAGAGTTCTAGATAGGCTTTAATAGCCATTTTAGATGGAAGATATGTTGGCACAACCTTAACCATTGGTTAGGAGTTGCAACTAGTATAAATAGAGGATGAACTCTCATTTTGTAACAAAGACAAGATTTCAAGTAAAGCAAAGGTTTCAATACAAGTTCAAATTCTCTTGTTCCTTCTTCTAGCCCAGTGAAATTTTCTCTTCCACGAACTTTTTGTTAGGACCTTCGGATGCGGCTAGAGAGGGGGGTGTGAATAGCCGACCCCAAATTCTCGTTTCTTCCTACAATTTAGGTTAGCGCAGCGGAAATACAATGTAGAAACGAAAGTGGAGAAGATCAAACCTCAAACACGATGATGTAACGAGGTTCGGAGATAATACTCCTACTCCTCGGCGTGTCCGTAAGGTGGACGAAGCCTATCAATCCGTCGGTGGATGAGACCCCGGAAAATCGACTAATAGAAACTCCTTCTGGGTGGAGAAACCTCGCCACAAACTTCTTGCAACAGCAAGTTAGGAGTACAAAGATACAGCACAATACAAAGGTAGTAAGACTGTAAAAAACACAGCTTGCCTTCTCGTCGACTGGATGAAGGAGCAACTTCACGAAACACCTGCAACAGCAGGAACCAGCCGAAGGAAGCTTCCACGAAGCTTCAGGAAAATGAGAGCTTAGCAAAGCTCTGATTGCAGTAAGATCAGAAAGAAAAGAGAGGCCCGTTCCTCTACTGTAGAGGCACTCGACCCCTTTATATCCCTGAACCTGCGAACCTGTGAAGAGGGCAGAAGACACAGCAGAAATCTAGCCGTTGTGACTCAACGGCTAGAGCTGGACCGATCAGGCTCCACCCTGATCGGTCCAGACCTTCTCTGATCGGTCTTGGGACCGATCAGGACCTATTCTGATCGGTCCCCAGACCGATTAGCACGCTTCACAGAGAGTTGCCCAACTCTCTGATCGGTCTGTGGACCGATCAGGACTCAGGTGGATCGGTCCACAGACCGATCCCCCTCTTTCTTCTCCCGATCTTCTTCGCTTCTGTATGATTACTGATCGGTCACCAGACTGATCAGGTAATTCACAGAAACACACTGTTTGGTTACTGATCGGTCACCAGACCGATCAGTCAAACAGCGTATCACTAGATCGGTCACCAGACCGATCCAGGTTTAGAGCTCCCAGCCCTAAACCCTACCTGGTCCTGAGAACGAGCTACCGAGCCCTCTCTGACCTAGTCCGGAGAACGAGCTACCGAGCCCTCTCCTACTCCATCCGGTCCAGAGAACGAGCTACCGAGCCCTCTCTGACCACAGTTCGGAGAACGAGCTCCCAAGCCCTCTCCGACTTCCCATGCCAAGTTTCCATACTTGGATTTTTCCGTGCCAAGTCTCCATACTTGGACTTTTCCCGTGCCAAGCTCCCTGCTTGGACTTTTCCGTGCCAAGTCTCCATACTTGGACTTTTCTCGTGTCAAGCTCCCTGCTTGGACTTTTCCGTGCCAAGTCTCCATACTTGGACTTTTCTCGTGCCAAGCTCCCTGCTTGGACTTTTCACCAGATGTCTGGTCAACCTTGACCTATCTGGATTTCCCTTGCCTGACTTCACTCACCAGAACTTTCCAACTGCCTAGCTTCACTCACCAGGACTTTCCCTTGCCTGGCTTCACTCACCAGAACTTTCCAACTGCCTGGCTTCACTCACCAGGACTTTCCCTTGCCTGGCTTCACTCACCAGGACTTTCACCTGGCTTCACTCACCAGGATTTCCCGAATCAGGTCGACTCACCTCGGGTCAACCAGGTCAACCTTGACCAAAGATTGCAGCCACAATCTCCCAATTTTGTATTCTGTCAAACATCAGAATACAACTTTTCTATCCTCGTCAAACATCAAAATACAACTTCTCTATTTTTTGTCAAACATCAAAATATACCTCGAGTCAAGTCAACTTGAGTCGGGTCAACCAGGTCAACCTTGACCTAAGGTTACACCAACAATCTCCCCCTTTTTGATGTTTGACAAAAACCATAATCAAGTTAGGTTAACCCGATAACCTAACTTAGGTTTTCCAATAGTTCTCCAATCAATGTTCTTCCTTGAACATTCTCTAGACATTTCTCCCCCTTTTTGACACACATAAAAAAGAGTGAATAAAGGTTAAGAGTTTCTTCCTAATGAAAGTCCCATACCTTTCATTGAAACCCTTAATTTCCCCTTGATACTAAAGACAACAATCAACTTAGTGACCATCCCATGTCACTCATCCTCAGAAATCGAGTAAAAACTCTCCCTAAAAGTCAACTCCCCCTTGACCATTGCACCAACAATGTCTTGGAGAGTTTCAATCCTTTAGAAATCTAAAATACCAACTTCTAGCTGAAATTTTAGACAATCAGTCGAAAATCAGCATTTTGGCGCGCTCAACCCTTTACTGGATCGGTCACCAGACCGATCAGACTTTCCTGGATCGGTCCAGTGACCGATCCACACTACTCTGGACCGATCAGCATCCCCTCTGATCGGTCCACAAAGCTCTGATAGGAATTTCTGATTTTTCTCCCGAAATTCAGAAACCCCTAAAAAATTACAAAAAATTCCAAAAATTGTAAAATTTTGAGGATACATTCCTCATAACATATATTATCATGGAAAAATAGTTTTCTATGAAAATAACTTCCATTTTTAAATCTTGATACAAAGTTTGAAAAACTTTGAAATAGCTCAAGGTTAATCCATCTTTGTATCAACTTGCTCAATGATGAATGCTATCACTAGAAAAGCTTCATCAAGGTTTTTCAAATCAATTTTGAAATGATTTTAAACCATTCAATTTAGGACCACAATCTTAGGGCTAAATGTACATGACTTATACACAAGCTTTCCCTATGATCCTCAATTACGAACTAGGCTCATCTAGGTACAAGAGCTATGCACCTTGATCCTAACTCATAATCCTAATATCTCACACACATCTAAGGTGTATCAAACACATCCAAGTCAATTTTGATGTGAGATATGGGTTTAGGTCATCTTAAGCTAAGTTCTCATGCATTTTCTAGACAACAATTTGATTTCCATATCAAATTGAGTTTTTATCCTTAAATCAATTTAATTGATCATAAATGCAAGAGATGATGACATGACATAAAAAAAAATCATAAGTGAAAACATGTGCCAATGTCATGATGTCATGTCATAAAGTATGAAACTTAAATAAAGCATGACATATAACTAACCTAAGCATTATCATGACATTTCAAATGATAGTAAATTAGATATGATGTTATGACATGGCATATGGCAAACAATATATGGCAAATAACATATAAAGGTATAGAAAATACCTAATTCTAGCTTTAGTTGCCATTTTTGATAATTTTGATCATTTTGCCATAAATTCTATATTCCTAAGTGTAATAGACCTAAAATCATATACCAAAGATTTTTAGATCACTATGTGCCAATTAGATTGACTTTAGAAAACTCCTCAAATGTGATTGACACATCCTAATCACCTTAGGAATAACTTTCAATTTCATTTTCAAGACTTGATTACACCTTGAAAATTCTTGAAGTGTCACCTTATGCCATGATTAGGTTAACTACCTATTCAAGTAATGTTGGCACACCCTAAACCATCTAGCGTGATGGAATCACACTCTTAGGAACCCAATACCTATTGGAGCTCATTGGGTTCACTAAATATTCACTAGGGATGACTTCCCTAGCAACCCTCCTAATGACCCTCCTAGGCTTTAAAGCCTTGGTCATTTGGGACTCATCAAGATCAACTCTAGGGGTGACTCCCCTTGTGACCTTGGTGATGGTCTTTCTAGCCCTAGGTCTTGTTCCATAATCGAATGGAACATTATGATAAGTGGGCTTGACCACTTGAGTCTTAGGTTTGTGACCCAAACCTCTCATGTTCCTGGGCTTTGATTTCTGACCCTTAGACCCTTGAGTTGACTTCTCTAAATTCTTAAGGGTCTTTTCTAAGTTGTCAAGTCTTGACCTCAAGACTTGATTTTCCTTCTCTAATACCTCAAGCTTTAATTTTCCATTTTTCTTTGAGGTATTCCTAGGCATATGTCTAGTTGTTTTGGGATTCCTACCTAGGTTTTCCTTAACTTTAGATGGGTTAATTCTAGGGTTGGTTTTTCTAGTATTGTCCTTATCTAAGCTAACATGTTTGGCACCTAAGCACGTGTATCGGTTACTATAGTTATCATGCTTATTATTATTGACAATAGCAATAAGGCTACTAGCATGCATCCTACTAGATTTGCAAGAATGTACCTTATAGATTACCTTAGGGTTTGCCTTAGCTCCCCCTATAGACGTGCTCGGTCTCTTGTCCTTGTGAGATTGCCTCCCCCTCGGACATTGGCTCCTATAGTGTCCCCTTCGCTTGCATTGGAAGCACACCACGTGCTCCTTGCCCTTGCGTATTGGGACTCCGGCTTCCTTGACTTTTGGTGCCGGTGGAGTCTTCCTAATCCTCTTTGGACATTTGCTCTTGTAATGCCCATATTCCCTACACTCAAAGCATATTATATGTAATTTACTTGAAATTAAGTTGCTTGAGTTACCTAGGGTTGATGATGGATATAAGCTCTCTTCTTCATCCCTTCCGGAGGTAGAGGCTTCTTCTTCTTGCTCCAATCTTAAAGAAGAACTCTTCTCCTCTTCTTCCTTAGATGTTGAGTACCCTCAACTTCTAATTCCATACCTCCATGATGTGAGCTACTTGACTCACTTGACTCCTCTTCATGAATTGAATTAGAGCTCTCCTCATGGAACTTAGCCAAGTTGTTCCACAACTCCTTGGCATTATTGTATCTACCTATCTTACACAAGATATCATTAGGTAATGAAAATTTAAAGATTTTCGTTACCTCGTCGTTGATTATGGATTGATGGATTTGTTCCTTCGTCCACTTCTTCTTCTCGAGAGGTTCTCCTCCTTTATCCATCGGAGGAATAAAACCTACTTGTACACAATTCCAATTTTCTAGGTTAGTCATAAGAAAATACTTCATTCTTACCTTCCAATACGCGAAGTCGTCGCGATCGTAGAAGGGTGGAATCGTGATGTCTTCTCCAAGTTGATCCATTCTCTAGCTCGTGCTCCCCCGGGTGTTAATCCGACGAAGAGCGACCTCGCTCTGATACCACTTGTTAGGACCTTCGGATGAGGCTAGAGAGGGGGGTGTGAATAGCCGACCCCAAATTCTCGTTTCTTCCTACAATTTAGGTTAGCGCAGCGGAAATACAATGTAGAAACGAAAGTGGAGAAGATCAAACCTCAAACACGATGATGTAACGAGGTTCGGAGATAATACTCCTACTCCTCGGCGTGTCCGTAAGGTGGACGAAGCCTATCAATCCGTCGGTGGATGAGACCCCGAAAAATCGGCTAATAGAAACTCCTTCTGGGTGGAGAAACCTCGCCACAAACTTCTTGCAATAGCAAGATAGGAGTACAAAGATACAGTACAATACAAAGGTAGTAAGAATGTAAAAAACACAGCTTGCCTTCTTGTCGACTGGATGAAGGAGCAACTTCACGAAACACCTACAACAGCAGGAACCAGCCGAAGGAAGCTTCCACAAAGCTTCAGGAAAATGAGAGCTCAGCAAAGCTCTGATTGCAGTAAGATCAGAAAGAAAAGAGAGGCCCGTTCCTCTACTGTAGAGGCACTCGACCCCTTTATATCCCTGAACCTGCGAACCTGTGAAGAGGGCAGAAGACACAGCAGAAATCTAGCCGTTGTGACTCAACGGCTAGAGCTGGACCGATCAGGCTCCACCCTGATCGGTCCAGACCTTCTCTGATCGGTCTTGGGACCGATCAGGACCTATGCTGATCGGTCCCCAGACCGATCAGCACGCTTCACAGAGAGTTGCCCAACTCTCTGATCGGTCTGTGGACCGATCAGGACTCAGGTGGATCGGTCCACAGACCGATCCCCCTCTTTCTTCTCCTGATCTTCTTCGCTTCTGTATGATTACTGATCGGTCACCAGACCGATCAGGTAATTCACAGAAACACACTGTTTGGTTACTGATCGGTCACCAGACCGATCAGTCAACCAGCGTATCACTGGATCGGTCACCAGACCGATCCAGGTTTAGAGCTCCCAGCCCTAAACCCTACCTGGTCCTGAGAACGAGCTACCGAGCCCTCTCTGACCTAGTCCGGAGAACGAGCTACCGAGCCCTCTCTGACCTAGTCCGGAGAACGAGCTACCGAGCCCTCTCCGACTCCATCCGGTCCAGAGAACGAGCTACCGAGCCCTCTCTGACCACAGTTCGGAGAACGAGCTCCCAAGCCCTCTCCGACTTCCCATGCCAAGTTTCCATACTTGGACTTTTTCGTGCCAAGTCTCCATACTTGGACTTTTCCCGTGCCAAGCTCCCTGCTTGGACTTTTCCGTGCCAAGTCTCCATACTTGGACTTTTCTCGTGCCAAGCTCCCTGCTTGGACTTTTCACCAGATGTCTGGTCAACCTTGACCTATCTGGATTTCCCTTGTCTGGCTTCACTCACCAGAACTTTCCAACTGCCTGGCTTCACTCACCAGGACTTTCCCTTGCCTGGCTTCACTCACCAGGACTTTCACCTGGCTTCACTCATTAGGATTTCCCGAATCAGGTCGACTCACCTCGGGTCAACCAGGTCAACCTTGATCAAAGATTGCACCCACAATCTCTCAAGTTTGTATTCTGTCAAACATCAGAATACAACTTTTCTATCCTCGTCAAACATCAAAATACAACTTCTCTATTTTTTGTCAAACATCAAAATATACCTCGAGTCAGGTCAACTTGAGTCGGGTCAACCAAGTCAACCTTGACCTAAGGTTGCACCAACACTTTTCATTCCCAGAGTTGACTTATGTTGATTAGTATTGACCAATGATCTATATTATAAAAGTTATAAATTATAATTACTATAATACAATATTATTAGTGTTAATTAGAGTCAGAGTGCTACAATAATATAATGTTTACTAGTACTGATAGATAAAGAATCTATGTTGTAAGAGCATTCACATTTGCTCCCTTAAATACAGAATTTATCTTAAATTTTATATTTTATGTAATTTTTTTTTACATCAATTATTCTATTAATTCCCTAAATTTAGATTTCATGAATAATATTTCTCTAAATTTAGAAAATAAAATTTATTTCTTAAATATTAAAATATTATTTAATTTAGAAGAGAGAAAAAAAATAGATTGGGTAATGAAAAGTACATTAGAGTGAAAAAAATAATAAAAAAATGTGAAATAGAGAGAAGAAAATAATAAAAAAAATTAACATAATGAAAATTTTAAGATAGCTAATGTAATGTATTAGTAAAAAATAATTATCTAGATTTATTAAAATAATTAATTTATTTTAAAATTTAAAAATATTATAGAAAAAAATATGGATGCCCTAATAGTTGTGTTATAACTGTTATTAAAAAAATAATTATAACTATTATTAGAATTGAAGTGTCCAGCAGCAAGTGTTAGTTATAATTATTACTATACTTTATTTATATATAGCATAATTGAAAAGGTATGCATAACCATGTTAAAAATAAAAATAAAATGAAATTATATTAATAAGAAATAAAATATATTTTTTTTGAAAAAAATACATACGTTAACCTTGTATCATACGGTTGGCTCCATAATTATTTTACAGAGAGATAAATCATTACGTAAAATGGTATTTGTCGTCGACTTCATCAAAATTTGATTTTTACCTATTTTTATAAATCTAACCCGTAGTGACGGGTTCGGTTATACCTCGGGTAAAATAAAATATCTTTGATAATATTTTTTTTAAAAAAAATATGTCCTTTTAATTTTTTTTTCATTATTTTTTTAATAAACAATAAATTAAAAAAGTTGTTTCACTGAGCGGATTACCTGTGGGCATCTTGTCGTCCGTTTCCTATCAAAGATGGACAGACACGCCAAGACTCTGACGCCCTTCCAGGCTTAAACCTACCACGACGAAGCCTCGCCTTCCCTTGCCATTCTACTCTGCTGATCGAGGACGGTCAGGGATGGCGAAGGGACAAGCGGAGGGGAAGAGATCGGAGCTGGCGAGTCGTTCTAACGAGGCGGTGAAAGCGGTGAAAGGGCTCGCGTGGAGGCTCCCCGTCCTCAAAACCCAGGATCTCGGGAAGATCGGCCCTGGTCTTGGAGTTGGCGCTGGCTGCGGCGTCGGCGTTGGTTTCGGTCTTTTTGGAGGTTCGTACATCTTCGATCTTTCTGATCTGGGAAAAATCTTTCATTCGGGGTCTTGATTTTTTTTAATTTTTTTTAAATTTTTTCTTGCGTGTGTAATTTTGTATTCCTATTGAGGGCTTTGGACATTCTTATTGTTAATCTTGTATAGATTTTTCTGATTTCCTGTTTCGAATATGACTGAGCATTGCCAGCACGTTAGGTTTGAGGCTGCTCTAGCATCTCTTGTTAGTATCGACTGTACAAATTTGAATGCTCTACTAGTCCTACTGGGCTAACTTGCTTAGTTGATGATTGTGGTCTTACTTTGACCTTTATTCTTGATATGTTTAGTTTTACTAAATTTGGGCCTAGATACTTGATTGCCCTTGACTGTTTAATAGACTTAGTAGATCCACTTAATCATCTGAGCTATCATAATCTTGTCTGATTATGGACATTGATTAACATGCCAATGTCGTTATTTTACTTATTGCTTTAACTAGTGAGATTTTGTAGATATAGTGTAACTGTTGAGCCTTCAACCTCAGATTGTGCGGTTGGGTACTAGCTAGCAAGGTATCTTTCATGCTAACGATCTTCGTCTTCCATTGTTGTTTTCTTTTTCACTCTCATTGTTCTAACCATGATACTTCTGCGTTTCCATGTCATGATATCTAGACGAGTTGATGGGATTACTTGCATCATGCCTCACTACTCTTTTCCTTTCAATGTTGGCAAACCAATACATTTATTTTCTACTTGTTTGCGGCAATCTCTTTTTGGATTGATATGTTGGATACATCCAGCTTTTAAAATTCTGGCCCAATGTCAATCCCGAGGATCCGATGGATCAATATAATACTATTTTGCACCATCACTCAGTATAATCTAGCATGTTGAGGGCTGAAAGTCAGTCAGAAATCAAATGATTTACCCATTTTCCTCCTTCCGCCCTCATCCCACATTCAAATGGCAAGGATTTCCTTGGTTCAGATTCCCACTTGGGTTAGCAAGGTAAAATCATAATCACTACTATTGAAACTAGCAGGTGCCTCAATAGGTGACTTCTTACTATCCAAAAATCATAAAATTCTAGTTAACTAGAAAGTTGTCAAGTGAATGATGGATGTATATTAGACAAGTGAGAATAACAAGGTTCCCTCATTAGAATTTAATAATATTAAATGATGAGGTTTAACAAGTCAAATAAATTTTCTAAAGTCCAGCTGGATAGACAATGCGGAAAATAATTACAGATTAGCAGTAGAATTTCAATAAAAATATTCAATGTTATGAACGTGTCAATCTATAGACACAGCAATGCAAACAACAAGTAAATAAATAACAGCATCAATCTTCCCACACCCTAGAAAAACGAGCTCATGACTCAGTACTAGCATCATGGCATCAAAACCCTTTAGTTTTAAGATAGATCTGAAAATATATGATCTCAACTGCATCCACTGTGTTGAGATGCATAAAGTATTTATGAACAAAATAAACTGAAACATTGTTTTGAGATTTTTTTTTTCTTTCTTCAGATTAGGACCTTTTCCATTTCTTGGTTAGTGAATTTTGTTGTAGATTTTTAGTGAATAGGCTGCAACAATGTATTCCAGGTTGCTCCTTTTTTTTTTTTCTTTGCTAAAATAAAATTTAAGAGCCAGGTGATTTTCTTGACATCAGGAATTACTCTATAGAATTGATGAGTTTCTATTCTTATAAATAAAGATTTATGCAAGTTGTATCTGCACTTTAAGCAATTAAATTGCTACTTTCATCAATCTGTTTCTGTATTGTTGTTTTACCCTCGTGAACGCTTCGAGACAGGTGCGGGATTAGGGATAGGAATGCCTGGCCTACATTTCGGCGTTGGAGCTGGTGTTGGATGTGGAATAGGTCTAGGTTTTGGCTATGGAGTGGGAAAAGGAGTTGCATTTGATGAGAATGGAAAATACACAAATGTGGGCAAGCTATTCCAAAGAAATGTGGCATCTAAGTAAGCATTTTTTTAATGAAAATAAATTGACTTCTATCCAAATATACACATTTTTTCCATGGCTAGTGTTCCGTCTTTGTTTGCTTTATTTTTTTATGCAATTATACGCTCAAGTTTAGTGGGTTAATTTGTATTCCTGTTAAATATAACGTTTCTTTATTGTTACACATTTTGTTAAAACAAAAATCTTTATGGACTTTGTTCAACTAATTTTTTTTGGATCTATATATTCTCATAGCTGAAGACATTGAAAGATGGTACCGTTTCTCTTGGTTTCCTTGTTGCTTTTATTAATTTTTGTTTCTTTTATGTAGTCTAATATTGTTTTAGGTTGATATCACTTCATATTGAAGGGATCCACAAGATTGCATAGCATGAATGTGGTAACATTATAACCTTCTATCTTTTAGGCACAACGAGAAGTGAGATGTAGACAAACAAAAAGAGTTAATCAAAACAACAAAAATTAAGACAAAACAGAGTTTGGTGCTTTAGCAAGTCTCTCTTATAATTGGAGTCTGGGGCATAAAATAGAATAAAGGTATGGTTAATAGATTATGTGTGAAACCAGTTAAGAGTTGGGATAAAGTTCGCCATATATTTGGGGCCTTCCTACTATGTAGTAGTGCATCATACATGCTTTAGTCTTAAGATTAAACATTGAATATGACTTATATGTCTGTTCCTGTCACTAACCCCATGAGCCTAGATGCAGTCTATTGCATGATTCCAGTCAATTTATAGGACATGGAAGGTTAGTCAATGTAACCTTGTCCACTGTGCATCTTAATATTTGTTTTGATTATTACAATGCTTTCATTTTTATAGTTCTTGCAAGAGTAAACTTTATTAGCATTGTTGATATTTCCATCAATAGTTATAGATATCCATGGTTTTTAATTAAGAGAAATGATATTCATCTAGAAAATTCTTAAGGATAGACACATAAATGATGGGACCCACAAAAAGTGAAATGATGGGTCCCATCATTTATGTGTCTATCCTTAAGAATTTTCTAGATGAATATCATAGCTCTTTTATTAATATGCTGCACTCTTATGATGTTCATTTCTTTTCTTGGATTGGTTTTCAGTCATCAAATTGGTGCTTTAGTCGATGAGGTTGTATTCAATGCCAAAAGGCTAGTTCAAGCTACTTCGAAAGAGATCGAAAAATGGAGGTGAAGGACAAGAAACAAATTTCTGAACTTTCAAGCTACTTAAGGAGAGATTGAAAAATGAAGTTGAACATGAAGAAACAAATTTCTTTACTTGCTTAGATATAGATGGTTTAATTTGTGTGGGAATATGCATTGTCCTGATATATCGATTGTTTAGTGTTCTTCACTAATTTTAGGTTTAATGATGTGATGTTAAGATGCATGTTTCTGTCGCTCTTAAGATGCGACTACTTAAGCCACTAGCTATTTCAATAGCACTTAGCACTAGACGAATGTGGAGTTGTCTTAATTAACTTTAGATGATTGAGCACTGAGACCTACTGCATTACATCAAACTATATGTGAGTTAAACCTTTTCAGAAAGCTCTCAGAAATAGTTAGCCCCTAGCAATTAAAGCTTCAGTAGGATTAACTTCCTATGGTAACAAAATCATCAAAAGAATTCTTCATTATGAAAAACTCTCAAAGAAAGCACCTCTCATCCTCGTACGTGTTTACCTTTAACAATTCTTCATCTCCTATCATAAACAACCATATCGTATTATAAAAAGTTCACTCATAACATATAAACGTAGTAGAATGCTTGAATTTAACATCTGAAACAATTAGAATATCAAACATGAACATTTTCATGTTAATCTATTCATGTTTCGTGCATTTTAAGAGCTAACACTACAAAAATTGCAGCAAACAGCGATGGAATATTTTTGTTGCTATTCCATCGCTAAGGTGAATTGTGACGCATTACCGATGGAATAAATACCATCGTTTAGATATCAGTTGCTTATAACCAAGCGATGGATATTAAAATATCAGTCGCAAAGATTAACGACGGATATTTAATATCCGTATCTAAATATAGCGATGGGTATTTTTAATATATGTTGCTGATAGCCGAACGGAATGGAATTTCCGTTGAACTATAGCGACATATATTTTAATATTTTGACACTATTAGTGACGGAAAATAACTATTCGTCACTAATTGCAAAGCAAGGAAAGTATCGACGTTCGATATGGAAAGTGTCGATTGTCTACACTTAACGATAAATATTTAAATTATCCATCGCTATCTGCGATGAATATTTAAAATATCCGTCGCTATTTATGACGGATTAAATAATCCATTGCTAATATAGCCTACACACAACTGCCTATTTCCTTTTTTATTTTTTTTATTTTTATTTTTCCTACTTATATTCAAACCTAAAATACTATAATAATCATCATCATCGCAAATGATGATTTTCACAATAAACTCATAATACATCACAACAAAACTCATAACAAACTCATTACACATCACAAATTATAACATAACAAAGTCACTAGACATCACAAATTACATTCCAATAATTCATATGAACTAAAATGTGCAATACATACATAATAATAAATATAAACACAAGTTCAAATCTAATAAACAAAATCCATAATTGATCATCCAATATAACATAAAGTTTTTGTCATCATAATCAAAATAAGGAAGACGATAAAGTCATCAAATACAATGCATCTATAATCAAAATAAGGAAGACGATAAAGTCATCAAATACAATGCATCTGTATCAAAATAAATAAAGTCATCTCTAGTCCGACATAAAATTTGATTTAGATTAGTTATGAATAGAAAAAGTGATGTTAAAATATAAAAGATATAACTACTTAAACTGATAAACAAAAGCTAGCAAATATTTTTTTAAAAAATACATACTTGCATCTTCGAGATAAAAATAAGCAAAATCCAAAAATGATCATAGAAATGTATAATACAATCATATATGTATATAATTATTTAAAAAAATAGCATTATTTTTTACTAAAATTAAAAGTTAAGATAAACGATAATATACCTCAAAATAATCTACTTGTAGGAGAATGGTCAAGATCCTGGGTGTCCTAGGACTCCAAACGATACAAGTGGTACATCTGAGAATCCGAAAAAAAAAATATCGTAGCAATTGCTTGTATATAATGAACTATAGCATCAGTCTCAACCTGTCCCTGTTGCATCTCTTGTATCTTTGTGTTCCTTCCAACCATTGTCTCCTCTAATGACGATAATCGAGTCCTCAAGTCTTGATTTTCTCCCGTAATTCTCGTACCTCGCTAGATGAGGAGGAGGAACTAAGACGACCTATGATCCCTAGACCATCACTCGCTCATAGATAACTTTGACCTGAGAGCCAAGCCTACAGAGAGAGGTCTTCTTCCTTCCACTGACGACATCATAATAAATGTCATTAACTGCATTGGTGGAAAGAGGTTGTGATTCCTCTCTCTTTGCCCCAGGCTGAGACACCTCAGCAACTCTAGTGGACATTACTGCTGGTGCGGTTAACACTAACAGTCTAACTTTGATTTTGATGAATAACAAAGTACGCTAAGTTAGTTTCATTGTGATCTAACATTTTAACTAAGTGTGCAGGAGAAGCCTAGATTGGTCAACGGACTGACCGGATGTCTGACACGAAGTCCAGCTAAGTCAACGGGTCGACCTGATAGCTGGCACAAAGCCCAGACTGGTTGACGGGCTGACCGGATGTCTGGCACGAAGTCCAGCTAGGTCGACAGGCTAACCTGATAGCTAGCACGAAGTCCAGACGGGTCGACGGGCTAACCGGACGTTTGACAGGTAAGTTAAGGTAAGTCACTGGAGGGGAGTGACTAAGGACGCGTTCCCGGTTAGGGAACTTAGGCGCCGATCCAATTTAAAACTATTTCAGAACTCTAAGTTGAGATCTTGACTAAATTCCGGTCTCGGTGAGATGGAATCTAATTACTACTCTTCTTTTGTTGTGCTAACTTCGGTTTTGCAGGGTAGTTTAAACTATTACTTTTGCCTCGGACTAACTATTTCTTGCAGAAGAAGGACATTCTGGAGAAAGGTGGTCCGGGCGCTCGGAAGGTAAATCTTATCCTGACGCAGTCGTCACACGTGGAGATCACTGGTTGGTTGGGCTACGTTACGATCTAGGCGCCCGGAAGTGATTCGGGCGCCCGGAGCATCCTATATAAGGAGGGTGAGCCCTGAAGCAAAGAACAACAACGACATCTGTTCTACTGCGCTGTGCTCCTGTGACGCTCTTCTCCAACAACCTGTGGCTCAAGTTCTGTTTATTATTCTCAGTATTGTTCATTTTTTTTATAGTTCTTGTACTCAAATTTGTAAATCTTTTATGAACTATTAGTGATTGTCAATGAAAGCACTCGATGAGTGCGGGCCTTGGAGTAGGAGTCGACCAAAGCTCCAAACCAAGTAAATTGATTTGTGTTAGCATTGTTTTGTTTTTATCTTTCCGCTGCGTACTCGTTTAAAATTTCTCGATCGATATTCACTCCCTATCGAATTTTACGATCCAACAATTACTTCCTACATCAAAATAATGATTTTATTAACCTCTACATAAAATCTACAATTAAATTCACAAAATTTAATAATCTTACATTAGTTACTAAGAAATGCTGATGACAAATGATCTTTTTTCTTATG
Organism: Zingiber officinale; assembly: GCF_018446385.1. Classification (NCBI taxonomy): domain Eukaryota; kingdom Viridiplantae; phylum Streptophyta; class Magnoliopsida; order Zingiberales; family Zingiberaceae; genus Zingiber; species Zingiber officinale. Next base: position 11,958,806 of record NC_055999.1, on the reverse strand, counting down.
AGTTTTGTTAAATATCTCCTAACAAGTGGGAGGTCTCTGTAATTCAGCAGCATGTGTATAGAAAATGCAAATACAATAAAACTAAAACTAATAACAAAACATATGTAAAAAATATTTATATAACTTAATTTTAAACTTACCAAGTCAGAGGTATGCTCCATAATAGAATGAGATCCACAAAGTAGAGATCCAGTAGTATGCTTTGTGGATCCGGTGCTCGGCCTAGCAGGCTTTGAATTATGATTGCTTAGAGCAATCACTGAATTGTCTTACTAATGCTGGGTAGCCCAAATAGCTCTCCAAAACTGTCAAACTGTATCAGGGATCTCAGATGGTTTGGTGTTCCACTACCTCCACTTGTACAACATGTCTCTGTACAATTTAGAGCAATAAGCGTTCCAAATTTTCTTGAACATTTCCTCTTAGCCCTCCTCCCAAACATATCTCTTTTGGAATAAATATATTTTGACAATTAATATCATGTTAACTATAAATATGATTCTATTCAAATACTTACAAAAAATTCACCGTAATAAAAATTCTTCATATCTTGGTCTACGAGCCGCCATATAGTACCAACAGGATGTTGGAGTGTATACTTAAAAGTTTAGCTTTTGTACACATTTATTTTGAAATAAAGAATCACATTGGTCAAATGTTCACATTTATTTGTTAAATGTAATTGTTCAATTAATTTATATAGTAGATAACATGGAGTGTGGAGTCACACTTAGAAGATCATGTTATCGGTTCTCTATAAATTATAAACAGTTGCTCACGACTAAAATGGAAAGGAACAAACCATCAGAATAGACGTAGTATAATTAAGTATTAGTTTATCTTGACTAAAAAATTACACTGATACACTTTAAGTGTATTGAGTAGGACCATTTAGGTAAGTTCTTTTTGTACTGACTTAGTAAAAGAACTAGACTTTAGTTAGTATGGAAGTGTGTGCTCTTAATCCTAATATAATAACAAGCACATATATTTAATATTTATTTCTTTGATTTATCAAAGGGTGAGGTTTAGCTCGATAAATCAATATGCTCGATAAGTTGGGAAATGATATTACTTATAGTGTGTGTTGTTGATTATAGAAGGAATTTGTGTCCTAGTTATCTAGGTTGAGAATGTCCCCAAGAGGAGCTCATAAGGATTGTCATGTTAAACCCTGCAGGTAGATTTAGTCCGACATGACAATGAAGTTGAGTGGTACTACTCTTGATGCTAGATATTAATTAAGTGAGTTGTTAGTAACTTACTTAATTAGTGGACATTCGTTATCTTAAACACAGGGAGACTAACACACTCATGATAAGAAAGAGCCCATAATGTAATTTGGGATTGGTGTGGTAGTGCGGTAATAACTCTCTAGTGGAATGAGTTATTATCGATGAACTTGAGTTGTGTGTTCGGGGCGAGCACGGGATACTCAAGCTCATCGGAAGGCCAAAACCAATTTCTCCTCTATGTCCCTGTTGTAGCCTCAATAAAGCCTCAAGTCCATCCAAAGAAAAGTCTATCTTGGTGTCCAAGAAGGGGTCGGTTCATTGCTTGGTGACCAAGCAATGGCCGGCCACATATTCTCTAGAAATGACCGGCCCTTGCCTTGGGCAAGGGGGCCGACCGCAATATTTAAATTAGGAAGGTTGTTTTTGAATTTTTAAATTTCTTCAGATATTTACAATTTGTAAAAAGAGAGATTTTAAAAATTTATAAAATTTTCCTAATTTAAATTAGACCACAAGGTTTTAAAAGAGAGTTGTAAAATTTATAAAACTTTCTTTTAAAAAGAAATATTATTAGAGATGTTTTAAATTTTAAAACTTTGTTTTAAATTTTAAAACTTTCCTTTTAATATCCACATTAGAAAAAAAAGAGAGAGTTTGTAAAATTTTATTAGAAGTTTTCTTCTTTTAAAATTTTATAAAAATTTTTTTCTTTCTTTCCCTTTTAATAAGTGGTCGGCCACCTTGCTTGGTGCCCAAGCAAGGGGCCGGTCAAATAATTAAACATCAACAAATAGTTGTTTAATTAATAAATCAATCTATGATTGATTAATTAAAAGGAAAGAAAAAGAAAAAAAAAGAAATAGGAATGAGTCTAATTTTTTATAAAACTCTTTCCATAATTTTCCGTTGGGAAACTAATATAAAAGGGGGGGGAGGGGAGGCCTTGAAGAACAGAACAATTGATATTATATTGTTGGAGATCATCAAGTGGCCGACCCCTCTCCCTCTCTTCCCTTTGCTCTCTTTTGCTCTTTTGTAGTGGTGGTGGCCGAATTCTAGAGAAGGAGGAGAAGCTTTCCGGGTGGTGTTCGTCTTGGAGGATCGTCGCCCACACGACATCCAAGAGGAGGCGAGGGATACGGCAGAAGATCTCGAGATTTTTAGCATACAAGGAAGAGGTATAACTAGTATTTAATTTCCGCATCATACTAGTTAATTTTTCTTTGTATAAATACCAAATACAAGAGACATTCAATTCTTGTTTTTCGAATTTAATTTCGATGTTGTGTTCTTTTTCTTTTTTCCTTATGATTTGATTGTTCCTTTTGGTTAACCTAGAGTTATATAAGGAAATTAAATATTAACTTTCCTAAAAAGGCTTTGTCTAGTCGGTGGTGGTTGATCCCATATCCAAGAAGGCCAAATGCCTCGCCATGCATTACTGGAAGCCAATTTTGGAAACTAATATTTAATTAAATTTATAACCTAGGTGATTTGGATCAAACGTATTAAGTTCTGCAGGAGATCCAAATCTAAACCTAAAAGAACATATAAGTTAAACTTGGAATCAAACGTGTTAAGTTCCGCAGGTGATACAAGTTTAACTTAAAAGAACACATGGTAGATAGGAAAGGTTCAAATCACGTACAAAATTTTTGTACAGTGGAGTCATTGGGTTTTCCTAGTAGCAACCAACAAGTGGTATCAGAGCGAGGTTTTGCCTCTGTGTATTTGGTATTAGTTTAATTATGCACATGTCATACATAATTTAGGCAGGTTAATAGTAGGATGTGCTAACTTTGTGGATGCAGGATCCAACTATTATGGCTTATAGTTTTTAAGTATGTGATTGGACCCTTGGGCATGCCAAGGGCATTTATTGTGTGTGCATGATTGTATTATAAAATACAGCAGGAGCTGCATTTAGTTTTATTAGGATTTTATTTTTTGATCTAGTTACATGTACATTCCGTTTATGGAATATAGGATCGATGGATGTAAATTTTTATTTTATGTTCGATCTAGTTCACATGTACATTCCTTCGAGGAATATAGGATCGAAAAATGTAAAATTCTATTTATGTCGCGGATCGAATCTTGCAAGGCGTGGAACCTTTTTGAGGACCAGAGACGCAGCGGAACAAGGAGCAAGATGGATGCGACAACTAGACCCGGAGGCAGTGGCCAAAGATGGCAGCAGTTAGGATTGGTGACACACGGAGGACATCAATAGATAAAAGTCATAATAGTTGAAAATTAATTTTTATATTTATTGCTTTTTATGCTGTGACTGTGTGTGCTTGTTAGTATGCATGTTTAGTAGGCTAGTATAGTCAAAATTCCTCACTTTAAATAACTAAGTGGGAGAGGGATTTATTTTTAAATAAATTCCACTGTCTCCATTACTGGTTTATAAGTGATGCAACAAGCTTGCGCGTTGGCTCTGAGTGCCTTCCTCCATAACGGATGACCTTGTTTGCGGATCACTAGATTAAACTTCCATTCTTAGGATGACTATAGGAAGTTAATCAAGAGCGTGTGATCTTCCCCATCGGAAGGGGCACAATCTTATTAATGGACTGAGTGTCAAGTAATGGTACACACTTAGACACGTCTAATAGTATCCTCTCAATCGGAGTCACTGCTATTATTCGTGTGACCAAAGTAAACCAACTATTAATTTTATTTGTAAAAAAGTTAGGTTGATAATATAATAAAATTAATGGGTAAAACCCTCCTTTTACAAATGTTGAATTTATATACGTCCACACTATCGTGGCATACAAAATTCACGGTGTTTTAAGGTGTTGGTTAATTTAAAATAGTATTGTTTGAGGAATCAATATTATTCTAAATTTAGAGTTCTGACCAAAAGTTATTTGTGATTCTTAAGATGACTTTCAACCCACTGGCCATCATACTAAAAGAGAACAGGCTTACTGGTCATAACTACATAGATTAGAAAAGGAACCTAGACATTGTTCTTACTACTGAGGGCTATAAGTTTGTACTGTCAGAGGAATGCCCAGAAACACCTAGCAATGATTCTACCCCAGAGGAGATTTAGTATCATAGTAAATGGGTAAAAGCTGATGAGATGGCGTGGTGTTACATCTTGGCTTCGATGTCAAATGTATTGCAACATCAACATCAGGACTTACCAACAGCCTATGATATAATGAACAATCTCAAGGAACTCTTCGGACATCAGAATCGGGCTGCTAGGCAAGAGACAATGAGAAAACTGATGACAACCACTGATCCTGTCCGAATCGCTGAACCAATGGACGCTGGGCACGTGGCGCTCTCCTGGTAGCTGACGTAAATCCTCGGCCGATCGGACGACGCTCCGGCGAACCTGCACAGAAGTCGGGCCGGGAAGGGGTTCCCGGCGACGACCCTCCGACGCTCAAGTCAGGCAAGCAAGCAGTGAAAAAGTGGCTCTCCAAATATTAGAACGCATCCCTCCGGCGAAGGATGAGGGCCTTTATATAGGGCAGCGGAGAAGCGAGTGTACACATAACGAGGTGTACACGTGTCCGCGACCCATACCCCAGTAAGGGCTTGTCAGTGAGCTTACCTGACCCATACTGCTACAGTCCAAGCATGTCCTCGATGGGACAACGGAACCCCCTGTCATAAGATTTGAAGTATGACCTACACGTGGAACATATCCGCTGTCAGAAAAAGATGTCACTTGTCCTTTTGCCCTTACTCCCTGGAGAGAGTCCGTACGGCCAGCTTCCGCGACCTCCGGCCGGACGTATGCGGTGGTTTACTTAGGGAGGTTCTCAATCACGTGCTTTGTGGAGACTATTAGCAGTATGCTACCTGATCGTTTTGGCCGAGCGTGCAATCTGATTGGCTCTGCGATCTCGTCCGCTGAGCGCCGGAACCCTGACTTTCGACGAGACGCCTTTAACCATCAACTAGACACCGGCCGGCCGGCCGGCCGGTCGATCGAACCTGCCCCTCGCCGCCCGGCCACCTGCCACTTTGACTTACACGTGGCGTTGACCCCACCGGACGGGGGGCCCCTGTTCTTACAACCGGATCACTTGCCTCCCCTTCAAGTCTAGTCGAAGGAGGCGATTAGTCCGACTGACTGGACTGCTAGCCTAGCCGGTCGACACCTTCAGGCACTCCTACTCCGCTCGGCTTCCCGCAGGGACGACCGTAAGGACAGTCAATCCACAACCTTCCTCGGATCTCCTCGTAACCTGCGCCAATCCTCGACATTAAGGCTGAGCATGCGCTCATTAAATGCCTCGAATGGCTGAATGCCACGTGGCGCACTGTCGTCATCGTACGGTGGAGGCGGCGTGGGGCTTTGATGGGATCGAGGCGGTTCGAAATGGACGGCGCGATGTGCACTTTGACTCCCGTGACCTGGATCCAACGGCGGAGGCCGCCCGACCCCCGCCATATAAAATCTTCGCTCTCTCCCATTCCCCTCACTTTCTTTCGCGATTTCTACCTTTGTCTCTGGTGTTTCTGTGCTCCGGCGATTCCTTTCCTGCTTTCCGACACTTTCCGGCGCCTCTTCCTTGATCCTTTTTCCCCGCAGTAAGGCTTTACACCTTTTCTTTCTTGTTTCCGGTGTTTACTCCGTATTTGTCTCCCGAGTTTCAATCCTTGAAACCTCTTTTCGCTTGTTGTTGTTTTTCTCCTGCCTTTTGCTTTTTTGACTTCTTCCGATCGGCCCATGGCTAGCTCTTCCCATCCCGAAGACCAGTCCCTTGGTCCTTGGTACACCACCATGCAGTCACGATTTGATCAACGTGACTTTGACATTCTAACCGATAATTTTGAAATCCCTGAAGATTTTGAACTTCTTTTAGCTGGTCCTTCCGCCCGGCCGCACCGGCCGCCGCGCGGAGCTTTCTGTGTCTTCCGCGACCAGTTTACCGCCGGTCTGCGTTTTCCTGTACATCCGTTCATCATAGACGTTTGTAATTTTTTCGGTGTGCCGCTCGGCAATCTGGTACCCAACACCTTTCGTCTCCTCTGTGGTGTTGTTGTTTTGTTCAAGATTCACAACATCCCCTCTGACCGGATGTCTTTTTTTATTTCTATTATCCCAAGCAAGCCGAGCCGGGTACCTTCATGTTCCAAGCTCGGCCCGGCTTAGTCTTTTTCAACAAACTACCTTCTTCCAATAAACATTGGAAGGATTATTTTTTCTACATCCGTATGCCCGATCAGGCCAACTTCCCGACCAAGTGGCAGGTCGGCCTACCCCCTACTCCCGAGCTGAAGAAATTCAAGACTCGACCGGACTACCACCATGCTGCAAATATGCTAGCCGGTCTGCGACTTGACATCAATAAGCTTCTTCACGAAGGAGTGATGTACCTCTTCGGCCTGAGTCCAATGCGGACTCCCCTTCCGAGCGGCTTTGGTAAGTATTTTACTTGGTCCTTTATTTTGATTGCTAACTGATTTCTCTCCTTTCCTTTGCAGCGGACATCGTCATGGAGTCGGTAATGGCCGACATTCTGAAGAGAAAGGCGGCGGCGCTCGAAGCCGCGGCAGCCAAGGAGATGGAGGCGCTCGGCATCACGCCGGTAGGCTCACATGAAGGAGAGAGCGGGACGCATGCAGAGTCGGCCGCTCAGGCTTCTCAGCAGCATGTGGCAAGTGGAGCCACCCCCAGCGGAGGACAAACAGTCCAAGAAGAAGGTTCCGCTCGGGAAGAGGGACAACCCGCCTCGAAGAGGCGCCGAGTGGAAACTCCACTCCGCTCGGCAACTTCTGCCGTTCAACCGTCCGCCCAAGCTACTGCCCGTGCTCGCGGCAAGGCTCCCGAGGTCGAAGCTATTTCGTCGAACTGGACGCCTTCTGAATGGGACGAGCCGGCAGCCCCGGTTGAGGCTATTCCGGTCAGCACCCTTCCGCCCACTCGACAACCAGTTAAGCGCTCGACTATTCATTCTCAATTTTCGGCGCCGGCCTCTGATCCTCTTCCGACCGCTGGTCGGACGACCCCCGGCCATGGCCGCACTGTACGAGTCTCTCTTCATCTCCCGACTGAAGAGCTGCTGCCAGAGGCCGACCGCCCGACCGTGCCCGAGCATACCATCACCTTGAAGGGGCCCCTAGCTGAGATGTGGGCCGACGCTCGGGCGTGCGTCGCGCTGATCCCCCTTCGAAATTTGGCCAATAGCCATATGCAGGAGGCCACGGGGGTAAGTTTGTTTTCTTCAAAGTCGGGGATGTATTATCTCCGCTCGGCCACTAACAACTTCTAATTTCCTCTCTTGCTTGCCAGAGATGGGTGGAAGAGATAGCTGTCTCCAACCGCCTGGCGATGGTGGACGAGGAATTGAGACAACTGAAGGCGGCTAGCGGTCCGTCCAGCTCTCAAGGCCCCTCGTATGCCGAGCTGCAAAAGGAGCTGAACAAAGCTCAAACTTTGTTGGCGGCCGAGCAGAAAAAGACGGCCGATCAGGCCCATGCCTTGGCCGAGTCCGAGCGACAAGTCAAGTCGCTCGACACAAAAATAACCTTGGCCACCACTCGGAAAAACACGGCCATTTCCGACTTGGAGAAGAAGAACGTGGAAGCTCGGGGCCTGGAGCTGAAGGTAAAGGAGCTGACAGAGCAGCTTGATACAGAGAAGGCGAGCCGCTCGGCTGATGGGGAGAAACTTCAAAATCTGCAGGATTCCCTTACGGCATCCCAGGCGGCTCTTAAAGAATATCAAGAGGCCGAGCCGAGTCGGGTCGCTGCCTTGAGACAGAGCTACATCCGGTCGCCTGAATTCTCAGAGAAAATTTGTGAGCGGATGTACACAGCCTTTGACATGGCTATGACCGCCACCACTACATATATGAAATCTAAGGGTCTTCTTCCGGAGTCCACTACCATTCCGGCCGGCGATCAAGTCGTGCTCCTGGAAAGCATCCCCAAGGACCTTTATGATTACATTGAGTAGACTGTCTTTATATGTAACTAGGCCGCTCGGCCAAAAAATGGATCCTTTTTTTGTACTTAGGCCACTCGGCCTTAAGTTCTAATCTTAATGCAATGCTTTTCTTTCATGTACTGTCTTTGCTAGTGAATATGTATGTTGCCTACTCGCCAATTATCACCCCCCTGGTATGCGAAAGGGATTTTTACTAAGTATTTGGCATCGCCCTTCCAATCGGCTAAATATGTATCATTTCGACTATTTAATATCCCGCTCTGATAGCAGAAATCGCTCGCTAGATACCGATGAAGTACCCCTTGGGTGCTGGGCCGGGCGGACCATAGAGACGATCTAACAATATTGAAGGCGAGTTTCTGGGGCAACTGCATCCTTTTTATGGGCATCTTCCGCTCGGAAGGTTTATAGACGCCGGCTCGTCTCTCGATATTTAACGTCGGAGCTCGATAGTCTTCCGCTCGGAGGGTTTATAGACGCCGGCTCGTCTCTCGATATTTAACGTCGGAGCTCGACGGTCTTCCGCTCGGAGGGTTTATAGACGCCGGCTTATCTCTCGATATTTAACGTCGGAGCTCGACGGTCTTCCGTTCGGCGGGTTTATAGACGCCAGCTCGTCTCTCGATATTTAACGTCGGAGCTCGACGGTCTTCCGCTCGGAGGGTTTATAGACGTCGGCTCGTCTCTCGATATTTAACGTCGGAGCTCGACGGTCTTCCGCTCGGCGGGTTTATAGACGCCGGCTCGTCTCTCGATATTTAACGTCGGAGCTCGACGGTCTTCCGCTCGGAGGGTTTATAGACGTCGGCTCGTCTCTCGATTTTTAAAGTCGGAGCTCGACGGTCTTCCGCTCGGAGGGTTTATAGACGCCGGCTCGTCTCTCGATATTTAACGCCGAGCTCGGCGGTCTTCCGCTCGGAGGGTTTATAGATGTCGGCTCGTCTCGATATTTAACGCCGAGCTCGACGGCCTTCCGCCGGAGGGTTTATAGGCGCCGGCTCGTCCTGCGGTAATTAACGCCGGGGCTCGGCGGTCTTCCGCTCGGAGGGTTTATAGACGCCGGCTCGTCTCTCGATATTTAACGTCGGAGCTCGACGGTCTTCCGCTCGGAGGGTTTATAGACGCCGGCTCGTCTCTCGATATTTAACGTCGGAGCTCGACGGTCTTCCGCTCGGCGGGTTTATAGACGCCGGCTCGTCTCTCGATATTTAACGTCGGAGCTCGACGGTCTTCCGCTCGGCGGGTTTATAGACGCCGGCTCGTCTCTCGATATTTAACGTCGGAGCTCGACGGTCTTCCGCTCGGCGGGTTTATAAACGCCGGCTCGTCTCTCGATATTTAACGTCGGAGCTCGACGGTCTTCCGCTCGGAGGGTTTATAGACGCTCGTCTCTCGATATTTAACGTCGGAGCTCGACGGTCTTCCGCTCGGAGGGTTTATAGACGCCGGCTCGTCTCTCGATATTTAACGTCGGAGCTCGACGGTCTTCCGCTCGGCGGGTTTATAGACGCCGGCTCGTCTCTCGATATTTAACGTCGGAGCTCGACGGTCTTCCGCTCGGAGGGTTTATAGACGCCGGCTCGTCTCTCGATATTTAACGTCGGAGCTCGACGGCCTTGGGCTAATCTTTAACATAGCCGCTCGGCAAACACACTAGCCATCCTTTAATTTCATTTCTGCTTCATTTCTGCTTCCTGCATTACAAGGACATGTGCGACTAGAATATACACAAAAATAAGTTACACCAGTGCACCTTTCATCCGGCACGATAAGGCTGGAGATGATTCGCACTCCATGGCCGATCCAGCTGCCGTCCATCTTGATCCTCCAAATAGTAAGCGCCCGAGCGGAGCTTTTTGATAACCTTGAAGGGGCCCGCCCAGGGAGCTTCCAGCTTGCCGACGTCGCCGACCGGCTTGACTTTCTTCCAAACAAGGTCGCCGACCTAGAATGATCTGGGGATTACGCGCCTGTTGTAATTTTGCTTCATTCTTTGACGATATGCCATCAGCCGGACGGATGCCTTTGCTCTTTCTTCCTCGACCAAATCCAGCTCCATGTTCCTCCGCTCGGGGTTGTCCTCATCATAATTTTGGATCCGAGAGGACTCAACTCCAACTTCGACAGGAATAACCGCTTCGCCGCCATACACCGAATGGAAGGGCGTGACGCCAGTTCCTTCCTTCGGGGTCGTTCGGATGGCCCATAAGACGCCTGGCACCTCATCCACCCAGCTTCCTCCCATATGATCGAGCCGAGCGCGCAAAATACGAAGAATTTCCCGATTGGCTACTTCGGCTTGACCATTACTCTGGGGATATGGCACGGACGTGAAGTGTTGTTCGATGCCATAGCTTTTGCACCAACCTTCGAGCATCTTTCCTGTGAATTGCCGCCCATTATCGGAGATAAGTCGACGGGGGATGCCGAACCGACAGATGATGTTCTGCCAAATAAATTTCTTGACCATCTGCTAGGTGATCTTGGCTAGCGGCTCGGCCTCCACCCACTTGGAAAAATAATCAACCGCCACCAATAAAAATTTCCGCTATCCGGTTGCCATAGGGAACGGACCCACAATATCCATTCCCCACTGATCAGACGGACATGAGACTGTTGATGCCTTCATTTCCTCCGCCGGTCGGTGGGAGACATTGTGATACTTCTGGCAGGACAGGCACGTCGACACGGTCCGAGCGGCGTCTGCTTGTAAGGTTGGCCAGAAGTATCCGGCCAGCAGGATCTTCTTAGCTAGTGATCGTCCGCCCGGATGCCCACCACATGATCCTTGATGCACTTCTTGGAGGATGTAAGCCGAGTCTTCCGAGCTCACGCATTTCAACAGCGGGCGAGAGAAAGCCTTCTTATAGAGCTGATCACCAATGAGTGTGAACCGACCGGCCCTTCTCCTGAAAAGTTGGGCTTCATCTCGATCGGACGGTGTGGTGCCCGAGCGCAAAAACTCCATGATTGGTGTCCTCCAGTCGCTCGGCAACGTGAGGCCCTCCATCCGGTCGACGTGCGCCACCAAAGATACTTGTTCAATTGGCTGCTGGATGGCGCTCGGCGTTATTGAGCTTGCAAGTTTGGCTAACTCATCAGCCGCTTGGTTCTCCGCTCGGGGTATCTTTTGGATAATAACTTCTCTGAAGTCGGCCTTGAGTTTCTCGAAGGCTTAAGCGTAGAGCTTAAGCCGAGCGTTGTTAATCTCAAAAGTACCTGTGAGCTGCTGAGCGGCCAACTGAGAGTCTGAATGCAACGTCACCCGTCCGGCCCCTACATACCGGGCTGCTTGCAAGCCGGCTATGAGGGCTTCATACTCCGCTTCATTGTTTGTAGCTCTATAATCCAGCCGGACATATAAGTGCATCTTTTCTTCTTGGGGAGAGAGCAGCAGTATTCCAATCCCGCTTCCGAGCCGAGTGGACGATCCGTCCACATATATTCTCCACATAGCTTCCGGCTCCGGATTATGCACCTCAATCACAAAATCCGCTAAGGCTTGCGCTTTAATCTCCGAACGAGGCTGGTATTGAATGTTGAATTCGCTCAATTCTGTAGTCCATTTGATGAGCCGTCCGGACGCTTCTGGATTCGACAGAACTCTTCCCAGAGGACTATTCGTACGGACGATGATGGTATGAGCCAAGAAATATGGTCGAAGGCGCCGAGCGGCGAGGACCAGAGCGAAGGCCAACTTCTCGAGCCCAGTGTAGCGAGATTCAGCATCTTTTAAAATATGGCTCAGAAAATATACAAGCTCTTCTCCGCTTGCTCTCACTAGTGCCGAGCCGACTGCTTGCTCGGTTGAAGACAAGTAAATACAAAGCTGCTCACCTACAGCTGGCTTGGCTGGTATCGGGAGAGAATTCAAATATGTCTTCAGATCTTCGAATGCCCGATCGCATTCTTCGTCTCATTGAAACTTGGCGGCTTTGTGCAAGATTTTGAAAAAAGGTAGGCTCCGGTCGGCGGTCTTTGAGATGAATCTGGACAGAGCGGTTATCCGACCGGTCAAGCGCTGCACTTCCCTCAAATTTCTTGGGGGCGGCATATCTTGTAAGGCTTTCACTTTGCTGGGATTTGCTTCAATACCCCGCTCGGTCACTATGTAACCTAGGAAATGCCCTCCTTTTGCTCCGAACAGACATTTCAGGGGATTTAGTTTAACTCCATACCTTCTTAGCGTTCGGAAAGTCTCCTGCATGTCTTCCAAGAGACCAACCGTTCGGACGGACTTGATGAGAATGTCGTCCACGTATACCTCCAGATTTCGCCCGATCTGCTCCTTGAACACTTTGTTCATCAAGCGTTGGTAAGTGGCTCTCGCGTTCTTCAGTCCGAACGACATCACATTATAGCAATATGTGCCGTCGCCAGTGACGAAGCTAACCTTTTCTTGGTCTTCACGGGTGAGCGGCACTTGATGATAGCCTTGGTAAGCGTCGAGCATACATATCAGCTCGCAGCCGGCCGTAGAGTCCACCAGTTGATCGATCTGGGGCAGGGGATAAAAATCCTTTGGGCATGCCTTGTTAAGGTCTCGGAAATCGATGCATACTCTCCACTTATTGCCGGGCTTGGAGACAAGCACTACGTTAGCCAACCAACTCGGGAATTGGACCTCGCGTATGTGGCCGGCCTCTAGAAGTTTCTCAACCTCCGACTGGATGATGACATTCTGCTCGGCGCTGAAATCCCTTTTTCTCTGCTTCACCGGCCGAGCGTCCGGTCGAACATGTAGCTCGTGCTGCACTATGCTCGGCGAAATTCCAAGCAGCTCGTGCGTCGACCAGACGAAGACATCACAGTTTCTCTGGAGGCATTTTATCACTTCCTGTTTTCGGCTTTCCTCCAGGTCGGCTGCGATGAACGTTGTGGCCTCCGATCGGGTCGGGTGAATCTGCACTTCCTCTTTTTCTTCATAAACTAAAGAGGGAGGTTTTTCTGTTATAGCGTTCACCTCGATCCGTGGCGCTTTCCGAGCGGAATTGGCTTCTGCTCGGACCATCTCAATGTAGCATCGCCAAGCTGCCAGTTGATCCCCTCGTACTTCTCTCACTTTGTCCTCGACGGAGAACTTGATCTTCTGGTGGAAGGTGGAAACGGCCGCTCGGAATTCGCTGAGAGCTGGTCGCCCCAATATGACATTGTATGCCGACGGAGAGTCCACCACGACGAAGTTTGCTGTGCGCGTCCTTCTGAGCGGCTCCTCTCCCAGAGATATGGCCAGACGGATCTGTCCGACCGGCTGAACTTCATTGCCCGTAAACCCGTAAAGGGGGCTTGTCATGGGCAGCAGCTCGGCTGGATCAATTTGCAGCTGATCGAATGCTTTCTTGAATATGATATTGACCGAGCTCCCTGTGTCAATAAAAACGCGGTGAATAGTATAGTTGGCTATTACCGCTTTGATGAGAAGGGTGTCGTCATGGGGGACTTCAACTCCTTCCAAGTCCCTGGGTCCGAAACTAATTTCGGGTCCGCTCGCCTTTCTTGCTCGGTTAGAGTCACCTCCGGTTGGCCCGCCAGCAATGATGTTGATCTCGCCTCGGGAAGTGTTACTTCTATTTTCTTCTTCCCGAGCGGACGGTCGAGACCGTTCTCTAGACATTCGGCGATTCTCACGCCTTGGAGAGTGATGCCGATCGGGAGTTTGTTGTTTTCGCCTGTCACTTTGAGTCCGATCGGCTTCATGAGTTCTCTGTCGCCTATCGGATGAGGGAGATCGTCGACCACCATTTCGGGGAACGGGTTGAGCAATCAAGGGAAGACTTCGACAATCCCTTGTGTTGTGCGTATCCGTCCGGTGGAAGGAGCAGAACATCGGGGTCCATTTCTTCTTTGGCTTGGGTCGGGCGGCAACTACCTCTTGCACTTGGGACCTGGCATGGGGGGAGCGGATTGCTTCGGCTCTTGGTCCTCTGCGTGGGTGAGCAGCGTGCTGCTTCCGCTCGGCAAGAGGAGCCCGCTCGGTTGGAGTTTCTTTTTTTCGGGCTGCTTGGGCTTCCTCCACGCTGATGCATTCGTTGGCCCGGTGTAGCATGTGGTCGTAGTCTCGGGGCGGCTTTCGAATGAGTGATCGGAAGAAATCCCCATCCACTAGGCCTTGTGTGAAGGTATTCATCATGGTCTCCGAGGTGGTCGTTGGAATATCCATGGTCACTCGGTTGAACCGCTGGATATAAGCTCTGAGCGGCTCTCTTGGCTCTTGCTTGATGGCGAACAAGCTGACACTCGTCTTCTGATAACGCCGACTGCTTGCAAAATGATGGAGGAAGGCCGTTCGGAAATCCTTGAAGTTTGTGATGGACCCATCCGGCAGCCTCCGAAACCATCGTTGAGCCAATCCAGAAAGAGTGGTTAGAAAAACTCGACACTTCACCCCATCCGTATATTGGTGAAGGGTAGCAGTGTTGTCGAATTTACCCAGATGATCATCCGGATCGGTGGTCTCATTGTATTCGCCGATCGTCGGGGGCACGTAGTGCTTTGGCAAAGGATCCTTCAAGATGGCTTCTGAGAACTGGCGATTAATTCGCTCGGGCGATGTATCCGCTCGGGGGGCTTTCCCTTTTCTGTCGTCTCGTCTTGGCCTTTCATCCGAAGAAGATCCCCGATCTCGATTAGTTGCTGCGGCTTCAGGAGTGCGGAATAGGGCCCGAGGGAATGCAACGGTGGCCTGAGGCGCTTCCGCTCGGCCTCCTGATGCTGATGTTGCTTGCTGCTCTGCCCGCTCGGCTGGTGCCTTCTGTTTCTGTTCGACGAGCTTAGCGGCCCTCAACTCGATCAGAGCGTCGAGTTCCTCCGTGGAAAGCGTCACCGTATGCTGTCGTCCAGCCTCGTCCATTGTTTCCGCTCGGATGCAGGAGCGATTCCCACAGACGGCTCCAAATTGATCCTGTCTGAATCGCTGAACCAACGGACGCTGGGCACGTGGCGCTCTCCTGGTAGCTGACGTAGATCCTCGGCCGGTCGGACGGCGCTCCGGCGAACCTGCACAGAAGTCGGGTCGGGAAGGGGTTCCCGGCGACGACCCTCCGACGCTCAAGTCAGGCAAGCAAGCAGTGAAAAAGTGGCTCTCCAAATATTAGAACGCGTCCCTCTGGCGAAGGATGAGGGCCTTTATATAGGGCAGCGGAGAAGCGAGTGTACACATACCGAGGTGTACATGTGTCCGCGGCCCATACCCCAGTAAGGGCTTGTCAGTGAGCTTACCTGATCCATACTGCTACAGTCCAAGCATGTCCTCGATGGGACAGCGGAACCCCCTGTCATAAGATTTGAAGTATGACCTACACGTGGAACATATCCGCTGTCAGAAAAAGATGTCACTTGTCCTTTTGCCCTTACTCCCTGGAGAGAGTCCGTACGGCCAGCTTCCGCGACCTCCGGCCGGACGTATGCGGTGGTTTACTTAGGGAGGTTCTCAATCACGTGCTTTGTGGAGACTATTAGCAGTATGCTACCTGATCGTTTTGGCCGAGCGTGCAATCCGATCGGCTCTGCGATCTCGTCCGCTGAGCGCCGGAACCCTGACTTTCGACGAGACGCCTTTAACCATCAACTAGACACCAGCCGGCCGCCCGGCCGGTCGAACCCGCCCCTCGCCGCCCGGCCACCTGCCACTTTGACTTACACGTGGCGTTGACCCCACCGGATGGGGGGCCCCTGTTCTTACAACCGGATCAGCCACCATGACTGAGGGGACTCCCGTGAGGGATCATATTCTCAAGATGATGGCTTACTTAAATGAAATACAAGTTCTTGGAGGGGAAATTGATGGGGAAACCTAGGTCGATATCATCCTCCAAACGCTGCCTAGAAGTTTTGAGCATTTTCGCCTGAACTATAATATGAATAAAAGGATGTATTCATTGGCGGAACTTCTGACAGAACTTCAGGCAGCCAAAGGGTTGTTTCGTCAACATTCGTAAATTCACTATGCTGAAAATGGTTCTACTTCTAAGCCGAAAGGCAAGAAGAAGAAGAAACAAAATGGCTCAGCAAAGAAGGTGAATAAACCTCAAGGTGCAGGACAAAAAGCTGGAATAAAGAAGTCGAAGGGCATGTGCTTTATCTGCAAGCAGACTGGACATTGGAAGGCGGACTGTCCTAGTAGGAAACAGAACAATAAAGGTATATCTCATACTCTAGTTGTTGAAACATGTTTAGCGGTGTTATCTACCAGCACTGGTGTGTAGATACGGGAGCCACTGATCATGTCTGCAATTCCTTGCAAGGGTTCCAGGAAACCCGACGACTATCTGAAGGAGAAATTACCGTCTACATGGGCAATGCTGCTAAGGTGGCGGCTATTGCAGTGGGAGATGTCTACTTATCTTTTAATAGGAATAGAAATTTGGTTTTAAGAAATTGTCTTTATGTACCCAGTTTTAGAAAGAATTTAATTTCAGTTTCTAAACTGTTTTTGGATGGATATTCAGTTTCCTTTAGTAGCGATGTAGTTATTAAGAGAAATAAAGTGATTATCTGTTCTAGTGCATTAGTTGGCAATTTATACTTTAAATCCAATTTCTCCCACAAAGCATAATATGGAAATTAATAACATATCTTCTAACTAAAATAAGAGAAAAGAACCTTCGGAAATGAACCAAGCATATCTTTGGCATCTAAGGCTTGGTCATATTAACTTAAGTAGGATTCAGAGGCTTATAGCCGATGGACTCTTGGGTTCATTAGAGTTGGAAAATTTTCCAACTTGTGAATCTTGCTTGGAAGGTAAAATGACCAAGAGGCCTTTTAAAGGCCAAGGGGTATAGAGCCAAAGAAGTGTTAGAATTGGTTCATTCTGATTTGTGTGGTCCTATGTCTGTCCAGGCAAGAGGTGGTTTTGAATATTTTGTCTCTTTTATAGACGATTATTTAATATATGGATACATTTACCTAATGCGCCGCAAGTCTGAGTGCCTTGATAAGTTCAAAGAGTACAAGGCTGATGTGGAGAAACGTCTAGGTAAAAGTATCAAGACACTACGGTCTGATCGTGGTGGCGAATACCTCTTAGGAGAGTTTAGAAATTACTTATCAGAGGCCAGGATTCAATCCCAATTGTCCACACCTGGTACATCCCAACAGAATGGTGTGGCAGAACGAAGGAATAGGACTCTTATGGAGATGGTTAGATCGATGATGAGTTATTCAGAATTACCAAATTCGTTTTGGAGATACGCTCTGGAAACGACAGTGTACATTCTGAACTTAGTACCTTCTAAATCAGTTTCTTTTACTCCCATAGAATTGTGGAATGGGCGAAAGTCCAGTCTAAGACATTTTCGGATTTGGGGTAGTCCAGCACATGTGCTGAAACCAGATGCTGATAAGTTAGAATCTCGTATAGAAGTTCGCGTGTTTGTGGGGTATCCCAGAGGAACGAAAGGTGATTTATTTTATAGTCCTAAAGACCAGAAGGTCATTATTAGTACCAATGCCCATTTTTAGAAGAAGACTATATAATGGATCACAAGCCCAGTAGTAAAATTGTTCTAGAAGAACTTAGAGAGGACACGTCTACTTCAGTACCAACAGTACAAGATGAAGTACCACAAGAGACTGCAACACGTGTCACACATGATACACAACCACAGACAGTGCCTCGTCGTAGTGGGAGGATTGTAAGGCAGCCTGATAGATTCATGTTTTTGAGAGAGTCTTCGGACTTGATCCCAGGTAAACATGAACCTGATCCCCGAACATATGACGAAGCACTCCAAGATAAAGATGCAGCATCTTGGCAAAAGGCAATGAATTCTGAAATAGAGTCTATGTACTCTAATAAGGTCTGGGAGCTTGTAGAACCACCCGATGGTGTAAAAGCCGTTGGATGCAAGTGGATCTACAAAAGGAAAAGAGGGACAGACGGGAAGGTAGAAACCTTCAAAGCTAGACTTATTGCGAAAGGGTACACTCAGAAAGAGGGAATCGATTATGAGGAGACCTTTTCACCGGTAGCCATGCTTAAGTCTATCCGGATACTCTTATCCATTGCTGCTCATATGGATTATGAGATTTGGCAAATGGATGTCAAGACAGCTTTCCTTAATGGAAGTCTTGAAGAGAACATCCATATGAAGCAACCAGAAGGGTTCATTGAAAAAGGCAAAGAGCATCTAGTGTGCAAGCTCAATCGGTCCATTTATGGACTAAAGCAAGCTTCAAGGTCTTGGAACATTCGGTTTAATGAAGTAATCCAGTCATATGAATTTATTCAGTGTCCGGATGAGTCTTGTGTATACAAGAAGTGTAACGAAAACGTGGTGGTATTTCTTGTACTATACGTAGATGATATTTTGTTAATTGACAACAATGTCAAGGTATTATCAGACGTAAGGGTATGGTTGTCCAAATAATTTGATATGAAGGACTTAGGAGAATGTGCACACATCCTTGGGATCAAAGTTATAAGAGATCGCAAGAAAAGAATGTTGTGTCTGTCCCAAGCTTCATATATAGATACAATCCTTGCTCGTTTTAGCATGCAGGATTCCAAGAAAGGTTTCTTACCTTTTAGGCATGGAGTAGCTCTATCTAAAGAGATGTCTCCGAAGACATCAAAGGAGATAGAGGACATGAAAGTAGTTCCTTATGCTTCGGCTGTAGGAAGCCTAATGTATGCAATGCTATGTACGAGACCTGATATCTGTTTTGCTGTGGGCATGGTTAGCAGATATCAGAGTAACCCTAGACAAGGACATTGGACTACGGTAAAACATATATTAAAGTACCTGAGAAGGACTAGATATTATATGCTAGTTTACCAAGCAGACGATTTGCTCCCTATGGGTTACACGGATTCAGATTTCCAATCAGATAGGGACAACAGTAAGTCTACATCAGGCTATGTGTTTACTTTAGGAGGTGGAGTCATTGCATGGAGGAGTGTTAAACAGAAATGCGTTTCAGACGCAACCATGGAAGCTGAGTATGTAGCAGCCTCTGAGGCGGCTAAAGAAGAAGTATGGCTCAGGAACTTTCTAATGGACTTAGATGTGATTCCTGGTTTGCCCAAAATCATCACAATTTATTGTGATAATAGCGGTGTAGTTGCAAACTCGAAGGAACCACGAGCCCATAAGGCAAGTAAACATATAGAGCGTAAGTACCACCTGATACGAGACATCGTCAAGCGAGAAGAAGTTGTCGTCGCCAAGATAGCATCAGCAGATAACCTGGCAGATCTTTTCACTAAGGCCCTTCCGGCGAAAGCTTTTGATCGGCATGTGGAGGGGATGAGAATCAAATGTATGGCAACAGATATGGCAGCTTAGACTTTTAGTATAAGTGGGAGATTGTTGGAGTGTATACTTAAAAGTTTAGCTTTTGTGCACATTTATTTTGAAATAAAGAATCACATTGGTCAAATGTTCACATTTATTTGTTAAATGTAATTGTTCAATTAATTTATATAGTAGATAATATGGAGTGTGGAGTCACACTTAGAAGATCATGTTGTCGGTTCTCTATAAATTATAAACAGTTGCTCACGACTAAGATGGAAAGAAACAAACCATCAGAATAGACGTAGTGTAATTAAGTATTAGTTTATCTTGACTAAAAAATTACACTGATACACTTTAAGTGTATTGAGTAGGATCATTTAGGTAAGTTCTTTTTGTACTGACTTAGTAAAAGAACTAGACCTTAGTTATTATGGAAGTGTGTGCTCTTAATCCTAATATAATAACAAGCATGTATATTTAATATTTATTTCTTTGACTTATCAAAGGGTGAGGTTTAGCTCGATAAATCAATATGCCCGATAAGTTGGGAAATGATATTACTTATAGTATATGTTGTTGATTATAGAAGGAATCTGTGTCCTAGTTATCTAGGTTGAGAATGTCTCCAAGAGGAGCTCATAAAGATTGTCATGTTAAACCCTGCAGGTGGACCTAGTCCAACATGACAATAAAGTTGAGTGGTACTACTCTTGGAGCTAGATATTAATTAAATGAGTTGTCAGTAACTCACTTAATTAGTGGACATTCGTAATCTTAAACACAGGGAGACTAACACACTCATGATAAGAAGGAGTCCATAATGTAATTTGAGATTGGTGCGGTAGTGCGGTAATAACTCTCTAGTGGAATGAGTTATTATCGATGAACTTGAGTTGTGTGTTCGGGGCGAGCACGGGATACTCAAGCTTATCGGAAGGCCAAAACCAATTTCTCCTCTAGGTCCCTGTTGTAGCCTCAATAAAGCCTCAAGTCCATCCAAAGAAAAGCCTATCTTGGTGTCCAAGAAGGGGATGGTTCATTGCTTGGTGACCAAGCAATGGCCGGCCACATATTCTCTAGAAATGGCCGGCCCTTGCCTTGGGCAAGGGGGTCGGCCGCAATATTTAAATTAGGAAGGTTGTTTTTGAATTTTTAAATTTCCTCAGATATTTACAATTTGTAAAAAGAGAGATTTTAAAAACTTATAAAATTTTCCTAATTTAAATTAGGCCACAAGGTTTTAAAAGAGAGTTGTAAAATTTATAAAACTTTCTTTTAAAAAGAAATATTATTAGAGATGTTTTAAATTTTAAAACTTTCCTTTTAATATCCACATTAGAAAAAAAAGAGAGAGTTTGTAAAATTTTATTAGAAGTTTTCTTCTTTTAAAATTTTATAAAAAAAAATTTTCTTTCTTTCCCTTTTAATAAGTGGTCAGCCACCTTACTTGGTGCCCAAGCAAGGGGTCGGTCAAATAATTAAACATCAACAAATAGTTATTTAATTAATAAATCAATCTAGGATTGATTAATTAAAAGGAAAGAAAAAGAAAAAAAAAAAAGAAATAGGAATGAGTCTAATTTTTTATAAAACTCTTTCCATAATTTTTCGTTGGGAAACTAATGTAAAAGGGGGGGAAGGGGAGGCCTTGAAGAACAGAACAATTGATATTGTGTTGTTGGAGATCATCAAGTGGCCGACCCCTCTCCCTCTCTTCCCTTTGCTCTCTTTTGCTCTTTTGTGGTGGTGGTGGCCGAATTCTGGAGAAGGAGGAGAAACTTTCCGGGTGGTGTTTGTCTTGGAGGATCGTCACCCACACGACGTCCAAGAGGAGGCGAGGGATACGGAAGAAGATCTCGAGGTTTTTAGCATACAAGGAAGAGGTATAACTAGTATTTAATTTCCGCATCATACTAGTTAATTTTTCTTTGTATAAATACCAAATACAAGAGGCATTCGATTCTTGTTTTTCGAATTTAATTTCGATGTTGTGTTCTTTTTCTTTTTTCCTTGTGATTTGATTGTTCCTTTTGGTTAACCTAGAGTTATATAAGGAAATTAAATATTAACTTTCCTAAAAAGGCTTTGTCTAGTCGGTGGTGGTTGCTCCCATATCCAAGAAGGCCAAGTGCCTCACCATGCAGTACTGGAAGCCAATTTTGGAAACTAATATTTAATTGAATTTATAACCTAGGTGATTTGGATCAAACGTGTTAAGTTCTGCAGGAGATCCAAATCTAAACCTAAAAGAACATATAAGTTAAACTTGGAATCAAACGTGTTAAGTTCCGCAGGAGATACAAGTTTAACTTAAAAGAACACAAGGTAGCTAGGAAAGGTTCAGATCACGTACAAAATTTTTATACAGTGGAGCCATTGGGTTTTCCGAGTAGCAACCAACACAGGAGATAATCGTTCTTTAAACTTTTTAGATATGTACCATACTAAATGGTGACCATCTAGGACAGAACTGCATGGAAAAATACCATGAATTAGATATGTTTAATAATTAAAAAGAAGCTAAAGTACTAAAATAATTACTAAATACTTTATTACTTATCAATCACCAACAACTCGCAAAAGAGTCTGGTCACCACGTGGTTTCTGTATTGACTGCATGACCATATATGTAAAATCATAGTATAAGATATACACATTTGATAAAATCACACAATGACATTGTTAATAATTTTTAATCACCTGATGTCATTCTGAATCAACTAAATTAACATTTTCTAAGTTTTCGTCACTAAATTCCATTGGTACATCAACCTTCTCATTGTTAGACATCTCTCTATCATCTATTTTCTCGTAAGTGGTGTTGGTGTGGTTAGTACTAACGGTCTAACTCAGGTTTTGATCAATGACAAAGTTGTTGGTTGCTACTCAGAAAACCTAATGGTTCCACTGTACAAAAATTTTGTACAATGGTCTGAACCTTTTCCTAGCTACCATGTGTTCTTTTAAATTAAACTTGGATCGCATGCGGAACTTAACACGTTTGATCCAAAGTTTAATCTATTTGTTCTTTTAGGTTTAGACTCGGATCTCCTGCAGAACTTAACACGTTCGATCCAAATCACCTAGGTTATTAATTTCATTAAATATTAATTTCCAAAATTGGCTTCCAGTACTGACGTGGCGAGGCACATGACCTTCTTGGATATGGGAACAACCACCACCGACTAGACAAAGCCTTTTAAGGAAAGTTAATATTTAATTTCCTTAAATAACTTTAGGTCAACCGAAAAGAACAATCAAATCACAAGGAAAAGAAAAAAAACAAAAAAAACACAACATCGAAAATAAATTCGAAATACTAGAATCGCATGCCTCTTGTATTTGGTATTATTTCCAAAAATAACTAGTATGATGCGGAAAGGAGAAATGCTAGTTATACCTTTTAGAAAGACCTCTTGATCTTCTACCGTATTCCTCTTCTAACCTCGGACGTTGTGTGGGCAACGATCTTCCGAGATGAGAAACCACCAAAGCACCTTCTTCTCCTTTCTTCAAGTTTTGGCCAAGCACAATGCTTCCAAAAGATAAAGATCTTTTTCCACCAACCAAGCTCCAAGGGATGCATGAAACAAGACTCCTTTTCTCCAAGCTAGATCCGGCCACTTCTATGCCTCCAAGAGATGATGAAGTCTCGGCCACAAGAAGGAGAAGAGAGAAGGAGAAGGGGAACCTCTAGGGGCCGGCCACACCAAGGAAGAAAAGAGAGGAAGAAAAAGAATAGAGTCGTTCACCATGAAGCCTCCTCTACCCTCTCTTTTATAATCCTTGGTCTTGGCAAATAAGGAAATTTAAATAAAAATTTCCTTAATTCTTTTGCCATGAAAAGGAAAATTTATTTAATTAAAAATAATTTTCTCTTCTCCAATTTATTTGGCCGGCCACCTCTTTCCCCAAAACAAGGAGAGTTTTAATTAAAACAAAAATTAAAACTTCCTAATTTGTTTCTAGAAATTTATAAAAATTTCTCCAATAATTTTAATCCCTTCATGATTGGTTAATAAAAAGAAATTTTATAAATTAAAATCTTTCTTTTAAACATGTGGATAATTTCCAAAAAGGAAAGTTATCTCTAAAAATTAAAATCTTCTTTCAATCTACAAATAAGGAAAGATATTAAATCTTTTCTTAATCTTTTGTAGAAACTAAGAGAATTTTTAATTTTTAAACTTTCTTTTAAATCATGAACATAATTAAAAGGAAAGTTTTTACCAAAATTAAAATCAACCTTTTAATCTACAAATAAGGAAAGAGATTTAGCTCTTCTCTTAATCTTTTGTAGAATCTTATAAAAGGAAAGATTTAAATTTTTAAACTCTCTTTTAAATCATGTTATCCACATAAGAAAAATTTTAAAAAATAAAAATCCTTTTATTTTAATTTGGGTCGGTCACACCAAGCTTGAACCCAAGCTAGGGCCGACCACCTTGAAGCACCCATGAACCAAACTTTGGCCGGCCCTAGCTTGGTCTCCAAGCTAGCTTGGCCGGCCTCTATGGGATGGGTAAGAAGGTGGATATAGGTGGGTATAGTACTCTATAATTAAGAGGCTACGATAGGGACCGAGAGGAGGAATTGGTTTTGGTCTCCCAATAAAATTAAGCATCCCGTGTTCGCCCCGAACACCCAACTTAATTTTATCAATAATAATTCATTCCACTAGAGAACTATTATTGAACTACCTCACCAATCCCAAATTACATTTTGGGCTCCTTCTTATTATGAGTGTGTTAGTCTCCCTGTGTTTAAGATAACAAATGTCCACTAATTAAGTAAGTTACTGACAACTCACTTAATTAATATCTAGCTCCAAGAGTAGTACCACTCAACTTCATCGTCATGTCAGACTAAGTCCACCTACAAGGTTGAACATGACAATCCTTATGAGCTCCTCTTGGGGACATTCTCAACCTAGATCACTAGGACACAGTTTCCTTCTATAATCAACAACACACACTATAAGTGATATCATTTCCCAACTTATCGGGCTTATTGATTTATCGAACTAAATCTCACCCATTGATAAATTAAAGAAATAAATATCAAATATATGTGCTTGTTATTATATTGGGATTAAGAGCACACACTTCCATAATAACTGAGGTCTTTGTTCCTTTATAAAGTCAGTATAAAAGAAACGACCTCTAATAGTCCTACTCAATACACTCTAAGTGTACTAGTGTAATTATATAGTTAAGATAAACTAATACCTAATTACACTACGACCTTCCAATGGTTTGTTCCTTTCCATCTTGGTCGTGAGCTATTGTTTATAATTTATAAGGTACTGATAACATGATCTTCTGTGTGTGACACCACACACCATGTTATCTACAATATAAATTAATTGAACAACTACATTTATCACAAATGTAGACATTTGACCAATGTGATTCTTATTTCTAGATAAATGTTTATACCAAAAGCTAGGCTTTTAGTATACATTTTAACAATCTCCCACTTATACTAAAAGACTAAGCTGCCATAACTACTACCATACATCTGATTCCCAAACCTTCAACATGTCCATCAAAAGCTCTTGCCTTAAGGGCTTTAGTGAAAGGATCTTCTAGGTTATCACTTGATGCAATCTAGGCAGCAACAACTTCTTCTCGTTTATACGATTTCTCGTATTGGGTGGTACTTGCGCTCTATTGCGTTTACTTGCCTTATAGACTTATGGTTTCTTCGAGTTTGCTACTGCACCACTATTATTACAATGAATTGTAATAATCTTTGGACAAACCAGAAATCATATCTAAGTCCATCTTGAGGTTATTGAGTCATTTAGCTTTTATGGCTACCTCAGAGGCTTGTCATATACTCAGCTTCTATGGTGGAGTCCAGAAAAACACCTATGTTTATCACTCTTCCATAGTTATGACTTTTCCTCCTAAAGTAAACACAAAACCCTGAGGTTGACTTATTATTGTCCCTATCTGATTGGAAGTCAAAATTCGTGCAACCCACAGGGACCAAATTAACTGCCTTGTAAGCTAGCATATAATCTCTAGTGCCTCTAAGGTACTTTAATATATGCTTTACTGCAGTCCAATGTCCTTGTCTAGGGTTACTTTGATATCTGCTAACTATGCCCTTGGCAAAACAGATTTCTGATCTCGTGTATAGCATACATTAGGTTGTCTAACTACTGAAGCATAAAGAACTGCCTACATGTCCTCAATCTCCTTTGATGTCATCAGAGACATCTCTTTAGATAAAGACACTCCATGCTTAAAAGGTAGAAAACCTTTCTTGGAGTTTTGCATGCTAAAACGAGCTTGTTATATAAAGCTTGAGATAAGCACAACATTCTTTTCTTGCGAACCTTGTTCCCAAGAATATGTGCTTATTTTCCTAAGTCCTTTATAACGAATTGCTTGGATAACCATACCCTTACTTCCGATAAAACCTTGATATTGTTTCCAACTATCAAAAATGTAATTTACGTATAGTACAAGAAATACCACAACGTTTCCATCACACCTTTTGTATACACAAGACTTATCCGGTTTCTAAATAAATCCATAGGTCTGGATAACTTTGATAAATCGGATATTCCAAGACCTTTGAAGCTTTGTCTTAGTCCTTAGACTGATTGAGCTTGCACACAAGATGCTCTTAGCCCTTTGCAATGAACCCTTCTGGTTGCTTTATATGGATGCTTTCTTCAAGACTTCCATTAAGGAATGCTGTCTTGACATCCACTTGCCAAATAGATAAAAGAATCCAGATAAATTTAAGCATGGCTGCCAATGAAAAAGTTTCCTTTTTCATCAAGCCTTGCTTTGAAAGTTTCTACCTTCCTGTCTATCCCTCTTTTCCTATTATAGACCTTTTTATACCCAAAGGCTTTTACACCATTTGGTGGTTCTACTAGCTTCCAGATTTTATTAGAATACATATATTCTAATTCTGTTATTCATTACTCTTTGCCAAGATGCTGCATCTTTATCTTGGAGTGCTTCGTCATATGTCCGGAGATCAAGTTCATGTCCTCCAGGGATCGAGTCCAAAAACTCTCCCAAAACATGAATCTTTTTAGGTTGCCTAACAACACTCCCACTACGACGAGGCACTTTCTGCAATTGTGTAGCATTTGTGATACGTGTTGCAGTTTCTTGTGATATTTCATCTTGTACAGTTGGTACTATGTTAGACATGTCCTTTATTATTTCCAAATTTACTTATGGACATGTGATTTATTACATAGTCCTTTTCTAAAAATCGATCATTGATGCTAACAATGACCTTCTGATTTTTAAGACTATAATCCTACTTTCATTTCTCTAGGATAACCCACAAACAAGTGAATTCCTATCCAACTTATCATTATCTCTCTTCAGCATATGTGCTGGACTACCCGAATCCGAATATGCTTCAAAATAGGCTTATGCTTATTCAGCAATTCTATATGAGTAGAGAGTTCTGACTTTGGAAGGTACTATGTTCACTTCCGTTTCCAGAGTATATCCTTAAAATGAATTTGGTAATTTTCCAAATAACTCATCATCAATCTACTTATTTCTATAAGAGTCCTATACCTTCCTTTTTCTACACCATTCTGTTGGGGTGTACCAAGTGCAGTTAGTTGGGATTGAATCCCTACTTCTGATAAGTGACTCCTAAATTCTCCCAAAGAGGTACTTGCCACTACGATCTCACCGTAATGTCTTGATACTTTTACTTTTTTCTCCGCATCAGCCTTGTACTTTTTGAACTAATCAAAAACACTTAGTCTTGCGGCACATCAAGTAAATGTATTTGTATCTTGAATAGTTGTCTATAAAATAGACGAAATATTCGATACTACCTCTTGTCTGGA
This sequence comes from Zingiber officinale, assembly GCF_018446385.1. NCBI lineage: Eukaryota > Viridiplantae > Streptophyta > Magnoliopsida > Zingiberales > Zingiberaceae > Zingiber > Zingiber officinale. The sequence continues at coordinate 11,931,560 of NC_055999.1, read as the reverse complement.
TAGTCATAGGATCACACAAATCAGAATGAACCAATTCCAACATATCTTTGGCTCCATACCCCTTAGACTTAAAAACTTCTTGGTTATTTTTCCTTCCAAGTAAGACTCGCAGGTTGGAAAGATTTCCACTACTAATGAACCCAAAAGTTCATCAGCTACCAATGAATCCTACTCAAGTTAATATAACCTAGCCTTAGATGCCAAAGATATAATTGGTTCATTTCCGAAGGTTGCTTTCTCTTAAAGTTATAAGATGTGTTATAATTTCAATTTATTGCATCGTGGGAGTTATTGGATTATAAATTGTCATCCAACATACCAGAATAGATAACTTCTCTATTTTTCTTGATAATAGCTTTGTTATCAAAATAGACACAATATCTATTCTATAATAGTTTAGAAACTGAAATCAGGTTCTTTCTAAACTTAGTACGTAAAGGCAATTTCTAATAATTCATATTTTATTCCTATTTAAAGGATAAACATCTCCCACTGCAACAGCTGCTACTTTTATAGCAGTGCCCATGTGGACGGTGTTTTTATTTTCATTTAGTTGTCGGGTTTCCTGGAACCCTGCAATGAATTGTGAATATGATTAATGGCATCTGTATCTACACTCCAGGTTCTGGTAGATAACACCACTAAACATGTTTCAACTAATGAATTAAATACACCTATATTGTTCTTTAGTTCTAAAAAGACAGACTACCTTAATGTCCAAGTCCTATTTCCAATTTTTACAATCGGGACTACTAAGTCTTTTCTATAGTATAACAGCTAGGGAATTGACAAACATTTTAAATCCTAAGAATCACAAAAATATTTGGTCAAGATCAATTCCTTAAAATCCCCATGAATTTTGTATGCCACGATAGTGTGGACGTATACAAAATCAAAGAAGAGATTTTATCCATTAATTTTATTATCTCGTCAACTTTACTTTATGACGAATAAAATTAATAGTTGATCTTTCTTTGATCAAATATTTGGTCAAAACTTTTGAATTTAAAATAACATTGATTCCTCAAACAATATTATTTAAATTCTCCAACACCTCAAACACCGTGAATTTTGCATGCCACGATAGTGTGGACGTATACAAAATTAAACATTTGTAAGAGGAGGGGTTTACCCATTAATTATCTTGTCAATAAATCTTTATGACAAATAAAATTACCTCAAACACCGTAAATTTTGTATGCCACGATAATGTGGACGTATACAAAATCAAACATTTGTTAGAGGGGTTTTTAATTTTATTATCTTGTCAACTTATTTATTTGACAAATCAATAGTTGGTTTTCTTCGGTCACACAAATAATAGTAGTGACTCCGATGGGGAGGATACTATTAGACGTGCCTAAGTGTATACCATTACTTGACACTAAGTCTGTTAATAAGATTGTGTCCCTTCCGATGGGGAAGATCACACGCTCTTAATTAACTTCCTATAGTCATCCAAAATGGAAGTTTAAGCTAGTGATCCACAAACAAGCTCATCCGATATGGAGGAAGGCACTCAGAGCCAACCTTGTTGCATCACTTATAAACCAGTAATGGAGACCGTGGAATTTATTTAAAAATAAATCCCTCTCCCACTTAGTTATTTAAAGTGAAGAATTTTGACTATGCTAGCCTATTTAGCATGCATACTAACAAGCACACACAACACAGCATAAAAAGCAATAAATAGAAAAACTAATTTTCAACTATTATGGCTTTTATCTATTGCTGTCCTCCGTGTGTCGCCAACCCTAGCTGCTGCCATCTTTGGCCACCGCCACCGGGTCTAGTTGTCGCATCCATCTTGCTCCTTGTTCCACTGCGCCTCTGATCCTCAAAAGGTTCCACGCCTTGCAAGATTCGATCCGTGACATAAATAGAATTTTACATTTTTCGATCCTATATTCCTCGAAGGAATGTACATGTAAACTAGATCGAACATAAAATAAAATTTACATCCATCGATCCTATATTCTATAAAAGGAATGTACATGTAACTAGATCAAAAAATAAAATCCTAAAAAAACTAAATACAGCTCCTGCTGTATTTTATAATACAATCATGCACACACAATAAAATGCCCTTGACATGTCCAAGGGTCCAATCACACACATAATAACTATAAGCCATAATAGTTGGATCCTGCATCCACAAAGTTAGCACATCCTACTATTAACCTGCCTAAATTATGTATGACATGTGCATAATTAAACTAATACCAAACACACAGAGGCAAAACCCTAGCTCTGATACCAATTGTTGGTTGCTACTCGGAAAACCTAATGGTTCCACTGTACAAAAATTTTGTACAAAGGTCTGAACCTTTTCCTAGCTACCATGTGTTCTTTTAAATTAAACTTGGATCGCCTGTGAAACTTAACACGTTTGATCCAAAGTTTAATCTATTTGTTCTTTTAGGTTTAGACTCGGATCTCCTGCGGAACTTAACACATTCGATCCAAATCACCTAGGTCATTAATTTCATTAAATATTAATTTCCAAAATTGACTTGCAGTACTGACATGGCGAGGCACATGACCTTCTTGGATATGGGAACAACCACCACCGACTAGACAAAGCCTTTTAAGGAAAGTTAATATTTAATTTCCTTAAATAACTTTAGGTCAACCGAAAAGAACAATCAAATCACAAGAAAAAGAAAAAAAACAAAAAAAAACACAACATCGAAAACAAATTCGAAATACTAGAATCGCATGCCTCTTGTATTTGGTATTATTTCCAAAAATAACTAGTATGATGCAGAAAGGAGAAATACTAGTTATACCTTTTAGAAAGACCTCTTGATCTTCTACCGTATTCCTCTTCTAACCTCGGACGTTGTGTGGGCAACGATCTTCCGATGAGAAACCACCAAAGCACCTTCTTCTCCTTTCTTCAAGTTTCGGCCAAGCACAATGCTTCCAAAAGATAAAGATCTTTTTCCACCAACCAAGCTCCAAGGGATGCATGAAACAAGACTCCTTTCTCTCCTTTTCTCCAAGCTAGATCCGGCCACTTCTATGCCTCCAAGAGATGATGAAGTCTCGGCCACAAGAAGGAGAAGAGAGAAGGAGAAGGGGAACCTCTAGGGGCCGGCCACACCAAGGAAGAAAAGAGAGGAAGAAAAAGAATAGAGTCGTTCACCATGAAGCCTCCTCTACCCTCTCTTTTATAATCCTTGGTCTTGGCAAATAAGGAAATTTAAATAAAAATTTCCTTAATTCTTTTGCCATGAAAAGGAAAATTTATTTAATTAAAAATAATTTTCTCTTCTCCAATTTATTTGGCCGGCCACCTCTTTCCCCAAAACAAGGAGAGTTTTAATTAAAACAAAAATTAAAACTTCCTAATTTGTTTCTAGAAATTTATAAAAATTTCTCCAATAATTTTAATCCCTTCATGATTGGTTAATAAAAAGAAATTTTATAAATTAAAATCTTTCTTTTAAACATGTGGATAATTTCCAAAAAGGAAAGTTATCTCTAAAAATTAAAATCTCCTTTCAATCTACAAATAAGGAAAAATATTAAATCTTTTCTTAATCTTTTGTAGAAACTAAAAGAATTTTTAATTTTTAAACTTTCTTTTAAATCATGAACATAATTAAAAGGAAAGTTTTTATCAAAATTAAAATCAACCTTTTAATCTACAAATAAGGAAAGAGATTTAGCTCTTCTCTTAATCTTTTGTAGAATCTTATAAAAGGAAAGATTTAAATTTTTAAACTCTCTTTTAAATCATGTTATCCACATAAGAAAAATTTTAAAAAATAAAAATCCTTTTATTTTAATTTGGGCCGGCCACACCAAGCTGGAACCCAAGCTAGGGTCGGCCACCTTGAAGCACCCATGAACCAAACTTTGGCCGGCCCTAGCTTGGTCTCCAAGCTAGCTTGGCCGGCCCCTATGGGATGGGTAAGAAGGTGGGTATAGGTGGGTATAGTATTCTATAATTAAGAGGCTACGATAGGGACCGAGAGGAGGAATTGGTTTTGGTCTCCCGATAAAATTAAGCATCCCGTGTTCGCCCCGAACACACAACTTAATTTTATCAATAATAATTCATTCCACTAGAGAACTATTATTGAACTACCGCACCAATCCCAAATTATATTTTGGGCTCCTTCTTATTATGAGTGTGTTAGTCTCCCTGTGTTTAAGATAACAAATGTCCACTAATTAAGTAAGTTACTGACAACTCACTTAATTAATATCTAGCTCCAAGAGTAGTACCACTCAACTTCATCGTCATGTCGAACTAAGTCCATCTGTAGGGTTTAACATGACAATCCTTATGAGCTCCTCTTGGGGACATTCTCAACCTAGATCACTAGGACACAGTTTCCTTCTATAATCAACAATACACACTATAAGTGATATCATTTCCCAACTTATCGGGCTTATTGATTTATCGAACTAAATCTCACCCATTGATAAATTAAAGAAATAAATATCAAATATATGTTCTTGTTATTATATTGGGATTAAGAGCACACACTTCCATAATAACTGAGGTCTTTGTTCCTTTATAAAGTCAGTATAAAAGAAACGACCTCTAATGGTCCTACTCAATACACTCTAAGTGTACTAGTGTAATTATATAGTTAAGATAAACTAATACCTAATTACACTACGACCTTCCAATGGTTTGTTCCTTTCCATCTTGGTCGTGAGCTATTGTTTATAATTTATAAGGTACTGATAACATGATCTTCTGTGTGTGACACCACACACCATGTTATCTACAATATAAATTAATTGAACAACTACATTTATCATAAATGTAGACATTTGACCAATGTGATTCTTATTTCTAGATAAATGTTTATACTAAAAGCTAGGCTTTTAGTATACATTCTAACAAAAGTAGGTTAAGTTGGTTTTATTGTGATATAATACTTTGACTGAGTGTGCAGGAGAAATCCAGTTAGATCGATGGACCGACCGGATAGTTGGTGTAAAGCCCAGCTAGGTCCATGGGCCAACCGAATAGCTGACAAGAAGTTCAGATAGGTCGACGGGATGACCGGATATCTGACACGAAGTCCAGCTAGGTCGACGGGCCAACCAAATAGCTAGCATGAAGCCCAGCTAGATCGACGGGCTAACTGGATAACTAGCACAAAGTCTAGACTGGTCTACGGGCTGACCGAATGTCTGGCAAAAGGTAAGTAAAGGTAAGTCACTGGAGGAAAGTAACTATGGAGACATGTCCCAATTGAGAGACAGTAGGTGGCGGTCTTGTTTATGTCCATTTGGGATCCCTAAACTGAAACCTTGACTAGTTCCTGGTCCCGGGAGAACAGGAACTAATTACTCTATTTATCATATTTGTGCTAACACTTATCTTGCAGAGTATTTGGACTAACACATTTGCTGCAGGACAAGAAAGCAAGCAAAGAAGTAAAGCTGCTTTCGGGTGAATAGTACTTGAAGGCGCCTTCCATGGCTATGGAAGGCGCCTTTGGTACTGTTCATAGAAGATAGGGGTGGCAATTTTTGACCCGACATGAAAACACGACCCGAACCGAACACGAAAAAATCAGGTTAGGGTTGGGTAGTTTCGGGTCGAAATCGGGTAGACCCAATTGACCCAATTAATAAACAGGTCGGGTTCGGGTCAACCTGAAATGACCCAATTACAACCCGCGAACCCGTTTATAAATAATTATAAATTTAAACTAAAATTACAAATTTAAAAAAAGTTAAAACTATAAACATAGAGATATGCTATTGATTGCAATGTTGCCATGACTTATCATTTATGATATGAATTTTCAATTTGTATAGATAAATGTTATTTTTAATTTTTAATTTAATATACAAAATTTCTTTAATGAATTCAGGTCATGTTCGGATCAAACGGGTCAAACGGGTCGGGTTCGGGTCAAGTGCAAATAAACAGATCAGGTTCAGGTTGAATAGTTTGACCCGAATTAATAATCAGGTCGGGTTCAGGTTGTCATTTGCCAACCCGTCAACCTGCCAACCCGAACCCGAACCGAATTGCCACCCCTAATAGATCCATGGTTATAGAAGGTGCATTCCACGGATAAAATTTGATTGGTTTGCAGATAAGGCGCAATAAAGTCGGGATAGATTTTATCCCATTAGAGGCGCCTTTAAGGCCTTTAGAATGCGTCCTCCAAGCCCTTTATAAGGCAATTTCAAGGAGGCTTTGTAACAACTACATACGAGCTACTGCGCGTTCATTCAAGCTTTCGACTGCTCCCGATTGCTGTTATGACTCTACTACGAAGCTGCTGAGCCCGACGACTAATCCGAGGAGTTCTGGTCGTGCCTGGCAGACAAACATCAACACAAAAAGAGCTCTCATTTCAATCCATAAGAAGTGTTGGTAACTTTTATCTTTTTACTTAATTACTATAAAAGGGTAAGTGTAGTGTGTTGCACTTGACCTAACCTTTTTTACTCGATTCTCTCTTCCGGAGGTACCGAAAGAGGTTTTTAGTGGATTGCCCATCGATAAGTCCGTAGGACCTGGGCCTTGGAGTAGGAGTCACCGAAGGCTCCGAACCAAGTAAAAACTGCTCATGTTTTTCTGGTGCTTTCTTTCTTACTTTTCGCTGCGTACTCTGCTTTTAATTTTTAAAAGAAAATAAGTTTTTAAAATCACGTGATTCACCCCCCGTCTCACATGCATCACGATTCAACAAGTGGCATTAACATCTACAAGTAATTATGATGTGTATTGTATTTCTGAATTAACCGAGTATATCTCGACTTCTTTATTTTGATATGTATCATGGTTTTGCGTAGTTATGATGTTCAACATTTCTATGGTTGACTGAGGCTTTATCTAACACACTGCTAACCATTCACTAGGTCTTTTTCTCTTTGTTGGATACTCAAGATAAAATACCTGACCAGCATGTACTACAAAGATGAAAGACTCAAACTTGTTGAATCTTTTGTTTACGTTAACCTCAACTAAATTGTAGAAATGATGTCTTTTGGTACCTATTGTTGGAGTTGGATCATATCATGAACATTTGAATAATACACAACTTTTTAAAGGTAAAGCCGGATACTTAACCTCGATAATTTTCTCAAGTCTACCATAATAATCAAATTAAGTATCATTGTTGTTTTGATCCTTTTACGCAAACACCAGAATTATACGTCAACCTTTGTGAATTACGTTAGGTCACGTGTAATCTGAATCCATTAATATAATAACTTGAGTAGACTATTATGTTACTGAGAGGACCTGATGTAAGATTTTTTAGTCTTTCATTTTTCTATTTTTGATATTCTACGACCATTCGCCTATAATAGTAGTGATTATATAAATTAGATGCATATATAATACAGTTAAGTGTAATAAATAATTTAATTGTGAACTTACATAAATTTGAAACCAATATGCAAATTCATCCTCTGACTTGATCTTTACCTCACTTGCACTTATTGATGGATTTTATAGATGTAGTTATTATTCATACAAGTTGACAATAAAGAAAATTTGAGGACATATTAGATAGCATGTCAAATATTCTTCAATACTGTATTATATATGTACTTGAACTATTACCTTATGTATGGTTTGCCTTCTTCACAGTTCAAGAGTATATATATCCTAGCAGTATGATATTCTTGTTCATTTAATCGTCTAGAAACAATTACACCTATTGTCTTATCATGAAACTTGAAAATAGAAACAATCCCTGGGTCTGTTGGTTGAGTATTATAAGAATTTTAAGGACACTTACGATGTCTAATTTTCACATTATCAGCAAAATAATAAGAGCAAAAGGAAGTTACTTCTTTAACTAAATATGCATTGCATATTGACTTCTCAACTCTTGCTTTATTATGAACATTATTTTTAAATTTTCTCATAAATTTTTTAAATAGGTACATCCATCTGTATTGCACAGGACCATCTAGTTATGCCTCATATGGTAAATGAACAAGTAGATATTCCATATAATTAAAAAAATAAGGTGGGAATATTTGTTCAAGCTTACAGAGTATCATTGGAATATCTGTCTGCAGCTGAAGCATATCTAGTGTCATAATAACCCTTGAAATCAAATCTCTGAAAAATAGACTAAATTCTATAAGTGATTGCCAAACATTATTAGGAAGTAGGTTATAGAATGCTATTAGAATTAGTCTTTGCATGAACAAGTGACAATCGTGACTCTTCATTCCAAACATTTTTAATTTATTTATATCAACACAATGAGACATATTCAAGGCATATCCATCAGGAAATTTGATTGCTTTCAACCAAGTATATAATGTTTGCTTACCTTCTTTGTCTAATGTATAACATGCTTTCAAATATTTACCAGTTGTTTCATTATGATCCAACTCAGGTCTGTTTACTAATCATTTTAATTCCTTATGTGATTTTCCTATATCTTTAGTTTTTCCATGAGCATTCATCACAGTATTGAAGATGTTATCGAAGAAATTTTTCTCAGCATGCATCATATCTAAATTATGCTGAATGAGTAAATACTTCTAATATGGTAGCTCCCAAAATATATTTCTTTTCCTCTAACCACACTTGTTCACTCTAATAATGTACTTATTTATATCATCAGAATCATCCTGATATACAGGTAGAAATCCATAATTGTCAATTTCATTAAGAACTTCTTCACCTGACTTCGATACTGGAAGAAGTTTCTTAACCACTTCATTCCTTTTAAAAATTTTCTTATTTTTTTTTGAATGGGTGATCAACTGGTAAAATTTTTTAATGATTATCAACTCAGGATATCTTTCCACTGCAAGGCAATAAAAATGCATTATACTTACTCATGAAATGTTGACATGCTAACTTGCCAGTACTCCATCTTGATAACATTGAGTATGCTGAAAAATCATTAATCGTCCATAACAAAGCAACATGCATTGTAAAGTTTGATTTACTTGCAATGTCATAAGTCTTAGATCCCTACATTCCATAAATGGTTCAATTCAGCAATCAAAGGTTGTAAAAAAAGTATCTATTTGCCCTTTTGGATTCTGAGGACCTGGAATAAGTATAATAAGAAACATGAATTCATCTTTTATGCACATCCATGGAGATAAGTTATATGGTATTAATATAACTAGCCAGGATGAATATTATTGCCCATAACTTCTAAATTGTTGAAATCCACTTGTGGAAAGTCTAAGTCTCACATTACGCAGTTCCATTGCAAAGGAGGAAAATCTTGTATCAATATGTGTCTACGTAGGCGAATCACAAGAATGACACATTATATCTCCTTCATGTACATGGTTTTGATGTCACCTCATGTGGCTTGTTGTTGCGGCAGATGCATACAAGCGTTGGAGCCTAGCAATTAATGGGAAGTAATACATGACTTTCAAGGGAATATTTTTCTTCTTCTTCCTAGACATGCAACTACTCTGCTTATAACGAGGATGATTACATATTCTGCATTCCATCAGTTCACTATCTTTATTCCAAAAGATCATGCAATTATTGATACAACAATGAATCTTCTCTACTAGTAAACAATCATGTAGTTATCAGCGGAGAGTAACTCTGACATCAATTGACACATTTCATCATAATATCGTTCAGAGAAATGATATTCTATCTTCATGTCCTATAATCTTGCAGTGAATGGCCAGAAGGAATGTTTTCCCACAATTCTCTCTCAGTAGCTTTCAACATGTCATATATTTTCTAAACTTCAAGTGTAGGTGTTTTCTCTATATTCGATTGTTCATATGCATTTATTGCGTCGTAAACCATTAATTGCATTGCATTCATATGCCTTGATGATTCTTCTGAAGTAATCAGGCAGGATGACGAAGCAACTGAAGGTCTAATTTGTTCAAATATATATGATTCTCCATGACAATACCAGTTGTAATAATTTAGAACAAACTCATACATATATATATGAGTTTTCACTGTATCTTCATCACGGAAAGTTGTATTTCTATATTTGTGCTTATTACATGGACATTTTAACTCGGCGCTATTCGAATATTCTGGATGAAACTTAATGAAGTTCACAAACTCTTCAATCCCAGTAAAAAAATTCTTAACTAATAAATTCATTGTCTAACTTATTGTGCATCCAAGTCTTGTTCATATACATTATATTCTAATAGGAATAACATTTTCAACATGATTAATCATGTCAAATTAAACATAATTATATTTTCAAACTATACAAGTAATTTCAATATGGACAAGTCTAATAAATCAAGATGGTTAATCATGTGTCGATCATGCCCAATTAGTGCGGGTTGCGGCTGAGTAGTGCTAGTGACAGCTGATTAGTGCCGACCCCACCTGATTAGTGTTGTCCACGACCGAATAGTGTAGGGCCACACCCAATTGGTGACAAACCAGGCCGTGCAGTATCGGGCCATGCTGAGCAGTGTTGGCCCTGCTCTATCGGCCGCGGCCAAGCACTGGCTGTCGCGACCCTGCTTTGTCGATCGCGACCCTACTCTAGCGGCCGCGATCGAGCAATGACGACCACGACCCTGCTCTGGTGGTCGCAGTCGAGCAGTGGCAACCGCGACCAAGCAGTGGTGGCTGCGGCGACCCTGCTCTGGCAGCAGCGGCCGAGCATTGGCGACCACGGCCTAGCTCTGCCTAGCGCAGGTGAGCAATAGTGGCCGCAGCCAGTAGGGGATAAATCAGAAAGAAGAAAAACAAGGAGAAGAGGAGTACCTAAACGTCGTAGGAGGATAAGCCAGAGGAGGAGAAGTTGATCGCCGGAGGAGGAGTCGATTGTCGAACATAAATAGGAGAACTATGCACGTAGGGAAAAAGGAGTTGGGCACATGAACCCTAATATCCCAAATATAGCGACAGATATTTTTTAATCCATCACTATTAGTGACGGATAATATTAAATATCTGTCGCTATTCACGGCAGTTTATTTAATTATCCGTCACTATTCGCGACGATTTATTTAATTAACCATTACTAATAGCGATGATTTATTTAAAAATCCGTCGCTAATAGCGATGGATAATTAAATAAATCGTCACGAATAACGATGACTTTTTAATATTCCGTCATATATTATATGTTATCTGTCAAAATTGAAGATATTTAGGGTAAGTAGATACGATGGATAATTAAACAACTACGGACTATCTAATTATCCGTCTCTAATAGCGCCAATAATTTATAAATCCGTCTCTAACCGTAACACGGATAATTTAATTATTTGCCACTATTAGTGACATTGTCCATTTGTCACTAATTCGACAGTAAAAATTTATGTTTAGCACCTCGATCGTTAAATTTACGTAGAGTAGCGGCGGATAATTTTATTCTATCGCTAATTGTGATAGCGATTAACAATTCTATCGCTACTGAGCTATGGAAATTTAATGGTGATCGCTAATTTCGTTTCTATTTGCTGCTTTTTTTTTTCTTGCAGTGTAAAACGAAAGATCAGTTGTCGTCACAAGCAGCCATACCCTTGTGAAAGATCAGTTGTCGTCACAAGCAACCATACCCTTGTAAGAATTCGTTCGCCTCTGAAATTAATAGTCAAAATGTGAAAAATTGTTCAGTGTTCTTGTTGAAGATTCAAGATTCTACCAGTTCGCAGAATCAAATTCATTTCAGCTTCTTCTTTCTTATCTTCATTTCGTGTTCATTTGATTATCCTTTCTTAAACTGCATCATATATATTATTTATCAACTTAAAATGTTCATATTAGAATAACAATCATATATATTTTATTGGTAGAGAATCAAACAGATTGCGCACCGATTGAAAACCTCCAGTTTTCCTCTCCGTTGACTTTTGGCATGATTTGACTTTCGGATCGTAATATCTTCATCTCACGTAAGGATAAAGGGATCTCACTAAGAGACTTGCAAATTAAGTCTTAATAATGCACTTTTTTCTTTGCTCAACATCTGTGATGCTAAAATTAAGGCCATATGTGCAGGAAGTGATCAGGCAACAGCCATGCATGCATGTTGCACCAAAATACTTACTGATCTTGCAATTAACACCTTGTCTCGATCGGTGGCTTGCATCATCTTCTTTACTAACGTAAATTTGACCTTTTTTATAATGATTTTACATAAATTTGAAAACAAGAATCACCAATCTATGGATTGTCTTTCCTATCAAGTCTTTAATATTGCTAATCTTTTTTGTGGCCTGTTCTTGAGCATTTAGACCGAGTAATTCACTCCTTTTTATCCATAGCAACTTTAAAAACATTATTAAATTAAAGATTCACCGCCCTCAAGACTCACACTCACTGATACATGCTGCTGCTCGACAAGGGAGGGTTAATTAGTTAAACAATAACAAGCAAGCAGAGCAAAAGAAACCTGCAGTTGCTGTAAACCTAATTAAATTCCTGCAGCATCCAATCATTTGGGAGATTACCCATTTACTCAAACTCGTGGTAGTAAGATTTCATGGCGGAGGTCACCGCGACGTCGGACGAGTGCAACTCAATCAAGCAGCCACTGCTCATTAAGGCCGTCTCACATGGCCCGCCCTGGTGCAGAGGTTTCATTCAGGGAAATCGAAGCTCTTGCCTCATTTAATTAACTGCATCTATATATATCCTTCATATTTATTTATGCCAAACTACCGATCGATGATCATCATCACAATTGATAAACGGGACTTGCTTTGGGAACAATTAACACTAATGCATAATTGAAATTTTTATTCCTCGCCTCGGGATCGTTTACCAGTTAAAATAAAATCAAACGCGCCTCGTGCCATTGACTTGTTTTCTACGATATCACCTTTATGCAAGTCCACCGGCGGAGCTGCCGGAGTCAATCCAGGCCTTCATCATTCTTATCAGATTGCTAGCCACCTACTTATTGACGCCACTTTGCACCATCCTACGTCTCACTTCTCTGCAAGACTTCTTCCTCCTCCTCCTCCTCGAATGGCGATGCCTTCGTCGTCGTCATCGTCATCGAGCACCGGAGTTCCACCGGGGTTCCGGTTCCATCCTACCGACGAGGAGCTACTGCTCTACTACCTCAAGAAGAAGGTCTCGTACGAGAAGTTCGAGTTGGAGGTGATCAGGGAGGTCGATCTCAACAAAATCGAGCCATGGGACCTCCAAGGTCGGTCGGATTCATCTTAATTCGATCACATGAAATAATTATAATGAATAATTGGTATATTATTGGTGTAGAGCGATGTCGTATTGGGTCGGCGGCGCAAAATGAATGGTACTTCTTCAGCCACAAAGATCGCAAGTACCCGACGGGCTCGCGCACCAACCGAGCCACCACTGCGGGCTTCTGGAAGGCCACCGGCCGCGACAAGTGCATCCGCAACTCCTACTCCAAGATCGGCATGCGTAAAACCCTCGTCTTCTATCGTGGCCGAGCTCCTCATGGTCAAAAAACTGACTGGATTATGCATGAGTATCGCCTCGAAGACAGCGACTCGCTGTCCGTCGATCCCAATATCACTGCGTCCAATTCTATTAATGTGAGTTTTATAAAAATGATGATTTTGTTGAGATTGTTATCGATTAATTAGTTTCTTTTATGTTTTTTTTTTTTTTTGAATTAGGAGGATGGATGGGTGGTTTGCCGGGTGTTCAAGAAGAAGTGCTTCTTTAAGGTCGGCGGCGGCGGCGGGGGCGGTGTCGGCGAGGGAATCGTCGGCAGGCAGGGTGGAGCCGTGGAGAGCCACATCGCCGCCGAGCATTCGCCGTCGTCGCTGAACTCTCTTCACTACCTCCACCCGAACCACCACCACTACCTCCACCACCACCACCACAACCACAGTTTGCAGTACTACTCCCACGCCAACGCCGCCGACAACGCCGGCATAAATCCGGCGACGACGTACCAAGTGCAGGACCTGCTGACCAACCACCGGCCGCCGACGTCAGGGTACGACTTCGCGGTTCTGCCCGGCGACTCCGGCGCCTCCGCGATGCTGAAGGCGTACGGAGGTGACGACGCGATGCAGAACGAGAGGAACGGTAGCCACGCGGGGGAGTGGGCAGTGCTGGAGGCGGTCGGGATGCCGCCGCCGCCGCCGCCGCAGCAGATGAGTCTGATAGGGAGCCAACGCGGCGGGGAGATGGACTTGTGGGGATCATACGGAAAGTGATCATATGGTGGTGCATCATGCATGTTATTAATTATTCGGCTATAAATATTAATTAAACCTATTTTATATCAATATCATTATTATTGTTTGTGTATAAACACCATACAATATATTCTAGCTCGTATGTGATCGTCTTTTGTGTTTTTTTTTTCATTGCAATAAGAACCGAGTGGAAGCATGCTGTTGATCAAGTGTAAATTTGGAATTTTTATTTCTGTATTATGCCGAGGATAATTTACTTTTCTTTTCAACTATTTCAGTGTACAAATGGAAGAGGAGAAGCTTAATACTTGAAACAAATGGAAACTTACATAAACAAAAGTACAAAACAACAACAACATACTTGTTCACAAAATTAAGCTACTTGTTATTGAATATTGCCACCCTAACTCTCTCTGTTCCACTACAAGCCCTACTGAAGACTTGTTCAGAAAATTCAGTGACTTGTTTTGTATGATAAGATCTAGTACTCCATTTATCTCTAATGACCAAGCCGGCCCTCGGTGTGTATATATTGATCTTGTTAATTTGAAAACGGAGATGTTTAACTCGTCGGTAATGTGTTACTTTAGTGGTTGTTAGGAGGGTGACATGACTCTTGGCCTGCGAGGAAGAACACTCAAAGAAGGTGGGTTAGAGTGGCGTCCAGGGACATCCTAGCTAGCGATACTACTCCGATACTCAAGTAAGCTCTCGACGAAGAAGAAAGTAGTTGTTGGAAATTAAGGTTTAGAAAGTTATGTGCACTTACCTTTTTCCATGGAATTCGCCTACCTTTTCTAGAGCTAGGAGGCTTTGCTATGTTCTCCGTATTATCCACAAATGGTACCATGTTTCCCCCGTTACTCACAGGCGTTATCACATTCTCTGGCGTAAAAGGTAATCATTCCCCATTTATTTTCACCGCTTTCGCCATGACGCCTGCGTATACAACTGTTCGTCTAAGGATCACCTGAAATCGATGGCACCCCAGAGCCGGGAATTAGGTGTAGCTGAGAGTTAGGTGTAGCTGGGAGTCAGGCGTAGCCGAGAGTCGGGAGTCAAAAGTAGTCGAGAGTAGTTAGTAGCCGGGAGTCGGGCCTTGTTGACCCCTGCCTTCCATCCTGGCTCAATTATTGACCTTGTTAGCCACGTGACCCTTGGGAAATACCTCTACATTACTAATCCTATTATTAAGTCTTGTCAAAAGATGTGCGAGTCTGACTAACTAGACTGCAACATTATATGACCAGCTCCTGGTTTGATTCGTTGTACATATGGACAAGAAGAAAGTTTGCGGTGCATCTTTAATGAGATCCTCGCTTTAATTATCGACATGCCTCTTAAATGCAGGACACGCCTTGTCAGCCTCGGCCTTCCAATCCAAGAGAATACCTTTATCTCCGAGGCTATATCAAATTAATATGATGCGACCTTTCGAGAAGAAGAACGACCACCTATCTCCAACATAATGATTATTTCCATCCTCGTAATACGAGCTTGATCGGACGGCTAATAGTATTTCCCCATTTCTTAACTGATCTCATCCCAAGGGTTCCGATTAAATGCTACCTTCTATAAATATGGTGGAAGGGCACTCATCATTTTATGCAACCCTATTTTTGTGTCAGCCGACCTTCCTCTTTGTCTGCCGACCTTCATTTTCGCTTTTGCTTCAAGTTTCTTGTGTTTTCATACTAGAATAAGTTCCTAGTTTTTCCGTTGTTTGAACGTTCACCAGTCTACCTTTGGTTCTTTACTATTATTTTAGCCTTGATCTTTGTGATGGCGGCAAGGTCTTCCTCATCGTCAATCCCTTGGTAGTAATCCATAGAGTCAAGTTTTAGCAACACTTCCTTATTCACCTAAGGACCATATATGGGATTCCTTATAACCACGTCCTAATACTCCCTAATGGTAATGATCAGTTAGATCGTCCACCTCTGAGATGTGTTACCTTCTTCCACAGTCACATGATAAGCGGACTACATTTTCTCATTCATCCGTTTTTCTCTGAAATATCACAATATTTCCGCATTCCTTTGTCTCAATTGGGGCCTAACTCCCTCTGTATCTTGACCAAATTGGAATAGTTATTTTGTTCTGTCTATATTGTTGGTGCAATATCCAGTAGGTCAAGGTTGACCTAGTTGACCAAGCGTAAACTTTGGTCATGGTTTCGATGTTTGACAATACAGAAAGATATGTAGACATGGACAATGCAGGTGCAGTTGTCCGTGCGGAGAGATACTGATCAGGGTCTGATCAGGTTGGATGAAGAAGAGTCAAGTAGGTCAAGGTTGACCGGATACTTGACTGGGAAGTCCTGGTGAATGAAGCCATGCAGTTCGGAAAGTCCTGGTGAGTGAAGCCAGGCAGTCGGAAAGTCCTGGTGAGTGAAGCCAGGCAGTTGGAGAAAGTCCTGGTGAGTGAAGCTAGGCAATTGGGAAAGACCTGGTGAGTGAAGCCAGGCAGGTGAACGACCTAGTGAGTGAAGCTAGGCAGTTCGGAAGTCCTGGTGAGTGAAGCCAGGCAAGGGGAATCCAGATGGGTCAAGGTTGACCAGACATCTGGTGAAAAGTCCAAGTATGGAGACTTGGCACGGGTAAAGTCCAAGTATGGAGACTTGGCACGGAAAAGTCCAAGCAGGGAGCTTGGCACGGGAAAAGCCCAAGTATGGAGACTTGGCACGGGAAAAGTCCAAGTATGGAAGCTTGGCATGCGAAGTCGGAGAGGGCTCGGTAGCTCGTTCTCTGGACCGAACGAAGTCGGAGAGGGCTCGGCAGCTCGTTCTCCGGACTAGGTCAGAGAAGGCTCGGTAGCTCATTCTCTGGACCGGACGAAGTCGGAGAGGGCTCGGTAGCTCGTTCTCAGGACCAAGTAGGGTTTAGGGCTGGGAGCTCTAAACCTGGATCGGTCTGGTGACAGATCCAGTGATACGCTGGGTTATCTGATCGGTCTGGTGACCGATCAGTAACCAAACAGAAGCATTCTGTTGCTTGTCTGATCGGTCAGCAGACCGATCAGTGATTGATCAGAAGGAGATCACCTTCGGGAGGGAAAGGTCCTGATCGGTCATGGGACCGATCAGGGAAGGACCTGATCGGTCCTCATGACTGATCAGGGAAGGGCCTGATCGGTCTTGTGACCGATCAGGACCCTTGTGGACCGATCAGGATGAAGCCTGATCGGTCCACGTCCTAGCCGTTGCGTAGCAACTGCTAGTCTCTTCTGTGTCTTCTTCGCAGGTTATAAAAGGGGTTGAGGAGCTACTGTTCCAGGTGTTACTTCTTCCTTCTTGCCCCTGCTTCTTGCTGCACTTGAGCTCTCTGATTCGTGAAGCTTCGTGTGAGCTTCCCCGGCTGGTCAACTGCTGCTATTCTTCTGTGAAGTTGCTGCTTCGACAACGGAAACCAGTCGAAGGCAAGCAAGGTGTTTTACATTCATATTGTTTGTATTTCTTGCTGTATTTCTATCTTGTTGTTGCAAGTTATTGTGGCGAGGTTTCTCCACCCAGAAGGAGTTGTTATTAGCCGGTTTTCCGGGGTCTCATCCACCGACGGATTGATAGGCTTCGTCTACCTTACGGACACGCCAAGGAGTAGGAGTATCATCTCCGAACCTCGTTACATCGACGAGTTTGAGGTTTGCTATTCTCCGTTGTCGTTTCTTTTGTTTATTTCCGCTGCGCTAATCCTAATCGTAGGAAGAAACACGAAGATTTGGGGTCGGCTATTCACACCCCCCTCTCTAGCCGCGATCATCGATCCTAACATATATCGCCTTCCTTTGAGTGCTCATCTTTTTTATTGTTTCTTTTATCCTAAGAAGATGAAAGATGTGGTATTCTTCTTCTCCTCTCAAGTGGATCATGGTATACTCAAGAACCTCCCCACCTCTCATAAAGGGTGGTAACCTCAATTTTTCTTTGTCTGGCCTCCTGATCTAGTGTCTTGGCCAAACTATTGACTATGAGATTTACCTGTACTTGGTGCGAGGCTACTTCCTTACGTCTAAGCAACTTTAGGATATGAAGTTCGATAGCACTTTTTTACTCGAGGAGGAACTGCTTCATATGTTTGAATTGAGTCATCTTCCAATCCCTCTTCAACTATCTTTTGGTGTCATCTTGCCTCTTTCTTTGACTCTTGTTTTCTAACTGAAAATACTTTCTTTATTGTAGCCACCACCATGCTGAAGGTTATTTTCCAGAGTGCCCTCAGAATGACTGATGCTAAATTGGAGGCAAGGGGTGTTGAGATTGTTGATCTTACCAAGGTGTAGACCCATATAGATGTCACACCTGCTTCAATACTCGTCGTCAAAGTCATCCCTCCCTTAACTCTGATGGAGGTTACTCCAACACCCCATGAAGGGGATACATCTCTACCTAACACTATTCTATGAGAGACCCTACAAATCCTGATCCGGTGTTGTCCGGAGAATCTGGGACCCCTCTTCACCTAACTCGAAAGAGGTGTCGTTCCTCTTGAATCACTCATTGATCCTCTCCACCAGCTAAGGTTTCACCATTCTCCCACTCCTAGACTTCTCGAGTCGAGGTTCTTCATGTCAGTCCTATGACCTTGTCGGTGCTGCCTAGGCCTACCCCTACTAGAGCCTCTACAAGCTCTTGCACTTCACTGCCACCAATTGATATTGCCCCCGAGGCCTCCACTTCGATGTCACTTCAGTAGGGAGATCTAGGCGTCAGTACCTCTCACCCCTCGTGTTGGGCCCTTCATTTCCCCCGTAAACAAGGGCACTGGCCATATTGGAGTAAGAGTCTCCCAGGACCCCAGGACCTTGAGGATTTTCAATGGGTGGCCCCATGGCCAAGAAGTAGGCAAATGGTGAAGTCGTTGCCGAAAGCCTTTCTTATAGAAACCTAGTCAATGACCAACTAAACATCGAGGTCGGCCACATGACCTGACTGACTGTTTTTAACCAACGACTGCCCGAGTGGTGGTAAGGCCACCATGAACTACAAGCTCAGGTGAAGGACTTGAAGGTTCAACTTGCCGCCTCCAAAGCAGAGACTGCTACATCCCAAGGAAGGTTATCTCGCATGAAGGAGCTAGAAGAGAACCCCAACACCGCTTTATCCAAATTCGTCAACTTGATTAATCCTTGCTAATGAAACGAAGAACAGGTTGTAGGCCCATCATGAGGCGAGCCAATGGCAGGTACAAATTAACATCCTTAAGACTCAAGCTAAGGAGTTCGAGTCGGGGAAGAAAATGCAGCGAAGGAAATTGAAACTTCTAGTGGTCAAAGAACATGCCAAAGTGGTGGCAGTGACAATGGAGGATAAAACTGTAGAATCGAATAGAATTTAGATATCTCCACAATGATATGATATTTGTTGGAACTCCAAAGTGTTTTGATGTGATCAAACAAGTTAAGTTATGTCCTGTTTAATTTAACCCTTGTGTCTAAGTGTGCAGGAGCTTAAGAGCACAAAAAGTCGAGCGGAAGAAGCGGCTAGCGAGAAGGATAGCACGGGGAGAGAGTCGACGGGTTCGGTGCGTCCGAGAGATGAAGTGCCGCGGAAGAGTACATCGGTGGACGAGAAGAACGTACACGATGTTCGAGGGACGAAAAATCGAGGAGGAAGGCTGCTCAAGGAGAATATTGGAACTTGGGTTCGGGTGAGCCATATTTCAGATGGCAGAGATTAGCCAATATAACGGAGCTGGAGCGGAAGACCCGGATCGAGACGAGCTGAACTAGAGCAGAGGAACCATACCGTAAAAAGTCAACTTGGTTGACTTATATGGTCCGAGCGCTTGGAACCATTCCGGGCGCCCAGAGCCTTTAATGTGGTCCGGATGCCCGGAACCTAAATTCTATCAGCAATGATGTGGACGCTGACCGACGCGTTGGGGATATAATTCTATCCCCCCAGACGCCTGGAACCCTTCCAGGTGCCTCGAACAGTGCTATAAATATAGCACTGATTTCAACGCAAATCAAGTAACTCCTTTGTATCTGCTTTCTTTTAATTAGTCTATGTCTTTTTAATTACAAGTATTCTTTATTTAGTTGATAGTCCAAGAAAGGGTAGATTTATTTTTTCAAGGCAATTCACCCCTCCTCTCTTGTTGACCTCCAAAAGGACCAACAATATTGTCCACTTTGGCCTTAAGTCCTTATGATTTTGCTCTTGGGTTCTACCCAAAAGACCTCATGCCAATGGAGATATCTTTTCTCTTATAAACTCATGATTTTTTTCATGTGTTTTCAATGTGGGACTATGTTTGCAACCTTACAACCCAACAATCCCCCCTCAAACAAAGGACCACAGGCTTCCCACGTCCGATCCTCAATCTACCAGGTCTTCCTGTCCCTTGGTCCACCCGATCTACTAGGATTTCCTTGCCTAGCCGCAATTAGGACTTCCCGCCTGGTGTCTGGTCCTCTTGATCGGAACATAGGAGCCCCCACTTTCTTTGTTTGAAGTCAATATTGTACCTACATGGCTCAATCAGACCATAACTCTTGTGTACAGTCAGCGATTAAACCTTCTGGCAGTCTACACTCTAATACCAATTGTAGGATCGAAAAAAATTTAGATATCTCCACAATGGGATGATATTGTTCACTTTGGGCCTAAGCCCTCATGGTTTTGCTCTTGGGCTCTACCCAAAAGGTCTCATGTCAATGGTAATATCTTTTCTCCTATAAACTCATGATCTTTCCCATGTGTTTTCATGTGAGACTATATTTGTAACCTTGCAACCCCAACAAAAACTACTAGGGATAAGCTGGAAGATGGCCAACAAAGGCTTAATCTTCAAGAAGTGGAACTGACAGCTACTCGGAAGGAAGCTTGATCTAACAAGGCCTTGGCCGAAGATCGTCTGCATGAGTTAGAATCGTCCTATAATAAAGTGAAAACAACTCTGACTTGAGTTGAGAATGAGCTATGATGTGGGTAAAATATATCTATTTTTATGCATGCTTTAACGCACATTCACTTGCTTTCTTTGCGTATGTTTGATGTATTTTCACCCCTATTTGTTATATTTTTAGCATAATTACACTTTTTATCAAAGATCTACTTTTGTTTGATTTTTTGTCAATAGGATACATTTTTGGAGTGAAATAGTGTGAAACATAATTCAGAGAGACAAAAGAAGAAGTAGGGTTTTGGCCGTGTGGTTTCACACGGCTGTATCCCATCTCCCATGAGCAAGCAGCACACGGTCATACCAAAAGCCACGACCGTACCATTCATCCAGAGAAGAGGAAGGCTCTGTCCGTGTGGATTCACACGATCGTGCCATTCCACCAAAGCTCAATCAAGTCCTGATCATGCCAAAAGGCACGACCGTGTCACTCAAGCCGAGCGGATTCAAGGTCTTGCTATGTCAATGGGGCACGACCGTGACATGGGCCACTCCCTGGCCCATGCCTTGCTCTATATAGAGGGAGTTCTTCCCCTTCATCAAGGGAGGAGGGTTCTCCCTTTTGGGAGACTCGTCTTGGTCAATATCTACACCCATTCGATGATCTGAAGCCATTTTCATCATCTTCCTCGACTCTAGAAGTAAAGGATTGGATCCAAATACTACTCGACACATCAAATAAGCTTCTCAAGCTTCTCTCCCCTTCTTCTTTTTAGATTGAGTTTTGATGCTTGTAATTTCATTGTCTTTGGATTCTTTTCTCCTTGTTATGGAGTAGATAACATTTTTTTAGGATTAAGAAAGCAATTATGATGTGAAATTAATGTATACTCTTGGATTTACTAATTTTCTTCCATATAACATTGCTATGCTTTGTATTCATTCTATCTAATGTATATATGATGTGTTTGTACTTAATTCTCATGTTTGGTTGAATGATTATATGATTTTAGTCACCCCGTGAAGGGGATGCACTAGATTATATGATTGGGGGAACCTAATGATAAGAGTAATCCTTTAATCGGACATCTAAAGCATCGCCTCAAAAGCGGGAGTAATTCTCTATAAGGTAGTATTGAATTAGGCTTATTGAGTTATTTCTATATTCATGTTATCAAGTGTTTAATGAATTCTTATGGATGTATGACCGGGGGGGGTCCTAGTGATAAGGATTAACCCTTGAACCGGATTTTATAAGAGAATCACTTTCATTAGATAGCTTTGGATGTTAATAGAGATGACACTCCGACATGATCACTGCGGGGAAATGTCAATAATGAATCAACTTTTCTACGTGTGGATAGGAATAGAGGATAGGTAGTTGGTGATCCTAGGTTCATTGATTAGCATCATAGTGAAACTAAACTCATAGAATGTTTCCCTCCAACCAAAGTCCTCAACTCTCTCAAACTCTCTCTCTTTCTTCCTCTTAATCTTGTTTCTCTTTGTTTCTCTTCACTTTAGTGCATAAATTTTCAACAATCGATCGTTTAGCTAATTCGCCGTGATAGATCTCTAGTGCTTATATCCAATCCTCGTGAGATCGATATCTTTTATTATTTGACGACACCCGTGTTGGATCCCCTTAGGCCAACTAGAAGGGAGGTTGAATAACCCTGCACAAAACAAAAACAAAATACCCTTCTCAGACTTTAAAAAAACACTTGCATATAATGAAAATAAAAAAGATAAACCAAAAAGGGCGAGGCTCACAGTTTTACTTGGTTACAACCGGGGAGGTTGTTAATCCAAGGAAGTTAATTGACTAACGATCTCCTTTAGGCGAAGAAACCTCTTTACAACAATGAAGCATAGAAAAATGAAAGCTAAACTAACAAATGAAGTGCACAAGTGTTGTATACAAGAAATGCTTGTTGATTGAAAAGTTTCTGGACCAAAGTTATATTTATAGTCTTGGTCGGGGTGCCTGGAAGGGTTCCAGACGCCTGGAGCGGGATAAAAACTTATCCCCGACGCAACGGTCAAACTCCACGTCATTGTGGATAAAATCTCGGTTCCATAGCTATTACTTCAGATTGTGATACTAAATTTGTCAGTCAATTTTGGAAGACCTTATGGGGAAAGCTAAACTTCAACATGGCCTATCACCCTCAGACAGATGGTCAAACCTAGGTAGTTAATTGAAGCTTAGGAAATCTTCTAAGATGTCTCATAGAAACCAAACCAAAGCAATGAGATCTGATTTTACCTCAAGCATAATTCGCATACAACAGATCAAAGAACCTGACCACTTATTTGAGTCCTTTTGAAGTTGTTTATGGACGAAACTCATCCGGGGTACTAGATTTAGTCCCTATTTCATGTCTAGGACAAGCTAACCCTAAGGCTGAGGAGATGGCTAAGCATCTTCAGGTCATTCATGAGCAAGTTAAGAAGGCTATTCAGGAAAGCAACGCCAAGTACAAGATCAGGGCAGATCGGCATCGACGTCAGGTTTTTTTTGGACGTTGGTGATATGGTTTGTATTGTATTAACTTGTGATCGTTTTCCTATTGATGAATATAATAAGCTCAAAGATTGGAAGATTGGACCTTGTTTGATACTAGAAAAGACTAATGATAATGCTTGCAGATTGTGATTTCCTAGTTATTTAAAAACTTCTAATGTTTTAAAGGTAAAACACTTAAGTCATTGTGTTTTGGAGCCGGATACATCCACCCTAAACTTGAAGACGAGTTCTCTTCAACTTCAAGCGACTGATGTAGAAGGGGATCCTAATTAGATTTTTTCAGTAGTTATCCATTAATTAAGTTTAATTTTTTTAAAATTATATTTAATTTTATTCTAAATCTTAGAGAACCAAGTCTTATTAATTAATTTATCTTAAATCTTAGAGAATATATCTTGTTAGTTAATTATCCTAAATCTTAGAGAATAAGTCTAATTGATTTTTTTTTTTTTTGGTTTAGATTTTTTTTAAAGTTTTGAAACCTATATAAACCTATACTTAGATGATATTTAGGATAAGTTATTTTGATATTGAATCAATTAGTTTCGCTTAAGACAGGTTACGACTACATCTCTATTATTTGCGCACTTGATTTTATAATAAGTTTAAGTCTAATTTAGACTATTCCTTTTTTTTATTACTTCTCTCTTGTTTTCTTATTAATCCTTCTACAACTTCACACCTCAAAATAATATACATATTTTGCTCGACGTCAACTATTATGTGAGAAAACTCATAGGGTCGATCGATAATAAGAATAATAAGATCGATCGATTATACGTTGAAAGACTTATACTGAGTGGGAAGCTGGATCCCCTTGCTCCGGACGGACATATGACTGACCGGCTTTGTGGTAGGTCAAAGATCCCTTGAACTCGATTGGTTATCGAATGATCGGATATATAATAGATGTCTTAATACAATAATGAAGCACTAGACCCTCTAAGTCTAACAACCCCCCTAAGTCTGATCGGCTCCTGGGTTAATTGTTCTAATACTGAAGGCCTTAACACTAGGCGAAGAGCAAAATTACGCTAAAAATAATACGCTAACTGTCGTCTCCTCTCAACTTTGATTATCACATTACTTTAACTTTGACACAGTATTCCTAAGCCCCTCCGTAAATCCGTAATATCTTGTATCAATAGCAAACGTCAATTTGTGCGGATCAGAGTTAGAAAACAAGAGTTCTATAGTCATTTGGTTTATTTGGCATGATTATGAAAACATGATTAGCGTAATTGGATTAAAACGAGAAACAAAACTATAATTAATTAGCGTAATCAAGATCGGATCCAAATTAGAATCTACTCACGAGAGCTCAAGAAGCATTCAAAGGTGCACCTCCCTCCACAACTGCAGTACTGCACCGCTTGCTGCCGCCTTGCAATCATCTTCCTCCTTCTATTCCTTCGCCGCCACCTCCATTAATGCACAAAGCCAAATGAAATCCATGAACCACACCATCCAATTTTAAAACCTCACGAGAGCTTTTTACCTCCATTTAAACCACTGCACTTTCCTCTTCGTTATCGCAACAACTACCGACCACACTTTTCCCACTCCAATTCCTATAAATTAAACCCCGAGCATTTGCCCATCGTATAGCAAGTGTTCCCCCATGAAAACCATGTTAGCACAATTCATTCTCGCCCTTAACTTGCTCCAGGCAATTACAAGTCGAGCATGGTTCCTCTCCGGCCAGGCCCAACCTCAAGTCCCATGCCTCTTCATCTTTGGCGACTCGCTCGTCGACAACGGCAACAACAACAACATCCTCACGCTCGCCAGGGCCAATTACCGCCCTTACGGCATCGACTTCACCGAAGGCTCCTCCGGCCGCTTCACCAACGGCCTCACCACCGTCGACGTTTTAGGTACCTACCTACATACATACATGTACCTCATAGCTAGCACAAGCTTTAATACAAACAACACCGGTGCACAGCTCAACTACTTGGCTTCCGGAGCTTCATTCCGCCCTACGCGGCGGCGCAAAGATCTGACATTTCAAAAGGCTTGAACTTCGCTTCCGGCGCTGCTGGCATCAGAGATGAAACTGGCAACAATCTGGTATATATATATATACTACAAACAGTAGTAGTGGAAGAATATTGCCACATTTTTGTGACGATGTAGTTTTGAAACAGGGCGACCACTACCCTTTGGCTCAACAAGTGAACCACTTCCGCGATACGGCGACGATGATGACGAGAATGTTCAGAGGCAACACCACTCGGGCGACAGAGTACCTCGGCAAGTGCATCTACTACATGGGCTTGGGAAGCAACGACTACCTCAACAACTATTTCATGCCCACCATGTACTCCACTAGCCGAGAGTACAGCCCCAGCACTTACTCTGCTCTCCTCCTTCAAGACTACTCAAGACAACTCTCAGTATGCACAATTTAATTAATTTCCTTGCGCTATCTGAATTCATACGAACAGTTCATAGTAATCAATTGCGTAGGAAATGTACGATTTGGGAGCAAGGAAGATGGTGATCGTGGGAGTGGGGCAGATAGGGTGCATACCGTATGAACTCGCTCGAAATAACAATAATCGTAGCAACAAGAAAGATCCATGCAACGAGGAGATCAACAAGGCGGTATCGATCTTTAACACGGGCCTGCTCAGAATGGTTAATCGCTTCAACGCCCAGCTGCCGAACGCCAAATTCATTTATCTCAACACTTTCGAGAGCTCCAAGGACGTTGCCTCGAATGCAACGGCTTATGGTACGTAATTCATTGATTGGACTGCTCACTACCAATATTGTTTACATCGATCGACTGATCGATCGTTTTCGTTTCGGGCAGGGTTCAATGTGGTGGACAAGGGCTGTTGCGGAGTGGGAAGGAACAACGGGCAGATAACTTGCTTGCCGTTTCAGACGCCGTGCGAGGACCGGTCGAGGTATTTGTTCTGGGACGCGTTCCATCCGACGGAGGTGGCAAATGTTATCTACGCCAGGAAAGCGTACGATTCCTCTTCTACGTCGGAAGTGTACCCCATGAACATAAGGAGGCTTGCAATGGCTTGAGGAATCAGGGGAGAATTGCACGCGTTACTGGTTAATTTTGGGAGTTTGAATGACAGAAATAAATAAAGCTAGTTATGTAATTCTAGATCGAATCTCATGTCTTTAGTAATGTTTACCTTCAAAGCCTTTCTACTGGACAATCTCTGGGGCGGGCTGAGATATTAGGAAGGTCGAGTTGCCAAGTATCGACCTAGGTCAGTGTGCCCGAGCTATCCCATGCTAGAGCC
Source organism: Zingiber officinale (assembly GCF_018446385.1). Classification (NCBI taxonomy): domain Eukaryota; kingdom Viridiplantae; phylum Streptophyta; class Magnoliopsida; order Zingiberales; family Zingiberaceae; genus Zingiber; species Zingiber officinale. The sequence continues at coordinate 11,904,840 of NC_055999.1, read as the reverse complement.
GATAGAGTAGCTGTTCCCGGAGGCCCGGACTATCGAGTGGCCTTGCTCAAGTCCAAGTGGATTTGAAGTATAATTGAATTATATATATTATTAGTCTTATAATTTAGATTTAGGTAAATTATTTTCGTGGCCTCTAAATTTTTTTAATAGTCTATTTCATTTTTGGCCTTCTAATTTTTTTTCTAAACAAATCAACCCTTTAACTTTTTTTACTTTTTTAATGAGTCACTCTCTCTGTCAAATTTTTCTAAAAGAATTATGAAAATAATGAAATGTGACTCCTATCTATTTTTTTAGAGGAGTTTTTTTTCTAAACAAATCAACCCTTTAACTTTTTTTAACTTTTTTAATGAGTCACCCTCTCTATCAAATTTTTTTAAAGAATTATGAAAATAATGAAATGTGACTCCTATCTATTTTTTAAGAAGTTTTAATTTATCAAAATCGAGATAAATATATTTTTTTTATTAGTCATTATTTCAAATATTAATAATTATTCATAATTTATTTATTTCATATTAATCCTAGGATGAATAAATAAAAATATTAATGATAAATATATTCATCTTTTATCATCGTCATCTTTGAATCCGGAAAAAAATTCCGCTATAAATTGTCCATTTCCCTTGCTTATCACTTTTTTTTTTTCCTACAATGATCTCGAGTGGTATTGCACGAGTCTATATTTTCCAGTTACAACGCCGGTAGTAAACCCGGGTAGATTTTATCAGGTAGACGAGAGTTGCTCAATTATAACGAACAGTCGCCGTAGTCAGGAGACGGCAGCGCCGTCCGATAGGTAAATGGACAGCAACAACGCCACCCACCGTCTCTGCTGGATGCGCCACGTCGCGCCGGGTGAGTTTACCAGTCAAGGAATGACAGCCTGTCACCAGGCTTTTCCTTCCCTCGACCTTTTTCTCCTCCTGCCCCCTCCCATCTCTCTCTCTGTCTCTCTCCCCGTCGTACTAATTACTCGTTGTTCTTCTCTTTTCTCGCTTTCCCCCTTCTTCTTCCAACTAGGATTGCTATCGCTGTTTCTTCGTCTCGCGGCGTTCTCCGAGGCCCCTGGTCAACGGCTGGGATTTGGGAGGGCTCTCTTTTGACCCGAAGATCGTCGGATTTGGCTCTCTGCCGCCTCCGGAGGGAAGAGCTTGAGAATCTTGTCTGGAGGGGGTGCATCGTTGATTACGGCGCTTGTCTTCCTTGATAGGTAGATTTTCTTCGCTTTTTCTCATTTTTTGCTTCCTCTATTTAGCTTTTTCTTTGTGGTAATTATATGGAATTTAGTCGAAAACGTGGTTCGTAGGCAGTGCGTGTGTTTTGGGCCTCTGATTGAAAAAAAAGGCGTTAGTATTTATATTCACCACGTCCTGGTTTTCTGCTTCACATATTATGCCAATGGAATTGCTTTGTTTGCTTCCTAGAAGGTAGAAGATACCTTAACGTAGTTAAAGAAGACTATTCTTGCCGCCGTTGTTAAGAGTGTTGCAGACATTCGGAGTTTTGACTGATTTGCCTTAATCCAGTTATTTGTTAAGTTGTTCCAATTATGGGTTTCGAACAATAGGTTTAGTCTGACTCAACCTTCCAATGTGTTTATTGATTGAATTCTTCGTGTCTGGAAAAATACATATTTAATAGTATGTTTACAATTGGATGCTGGGTTTGAAAATGAAACAATGGTCGATGAAGCTCTAACATAGAGATGCAAATTATTGTTTTTTATTCTAAGACCAGCTAGTTCCATCTGTTTTGCAGTATTGCACATAGAGACCAGTCAGTTCTTGCATTAACTTTCAACTTCTTGCCGTTTGCTTGGTATCTTACGGTTTGAACTCTGTAGTTTAGACTGTGGATTAGATTGGATGTTTTAGTACCTTGATGTTTTAAGTTTTATGAACTTGATATTGACTCTTTTCTTTTTTGGAGTTTAATGGACTAGGAAGTCACGAGCATCTTCAACTGAGCAACGTACATGTTGTTCTAATGAAACATAAAAATTAAAAGATGGGTATAAAATTTTTCCATGCTCATATCTTCTAACTAGACGGGGAGCCCTGACGTTGCCATGTGTTCTAGAGATCACAAGTCACAGATGTAAGGTTGTGTACGATAGATCCTTTCCCGGGATCCCGTATTGACAGGAGCTTTGTCCACCGGACTACCCTTTATCACATATCTTCTAACTAAGATCTACATTTGCTAAAAATAAAGAAGCATTTTGGTTTTCTAAAATCTTCAAGGTTATAGTGGTCAGTACTCTTTCTTATATGTCGTGGCAGCGGAATTCATTCTATGAAGTCTTTCAAGTACAGTTTCGTATCCATCCAACCGATGATATATCTAAAACTAATCAAGAGGTTCTGAGATTTGGGTGGATGCACTTTGATATTACATTAAATATAATCATTGTTTGTGCAACACATGAAACTGGTATTGACTTTGCCTGTAAAGTTACTATTCTGAATTGGTCCAAATTGGAAAATAAAGCTCTAAAAAATAGAGCATTCAAGACCAATCTGCTTTGATTTGTCTTACCATTTGATCTAGACAGCCTGTCATGGAATGCTATTTTTGAAAAGAAAACTATATTCTTATTATGCATGATGATTAGGTATAACTAATTTGACAAATTTGTTACAGATTGGATGGTTGCTTTTGAAAATTCATCTTTACTTCAGAGCAAATATGTGAACACAAATTTTGAGGCAGCAGCTAGCTTTGTCATACTTTTGGGCCTTCTTGGTTCTGATGCTGGCAGATAGCATGCTTGGAATCTGTTCTTCAGGTGATGCTCGTGACACGTCTTGCCACCGATGCATTTGGTATACTGACGATTTCCCTAGTCTTCCTTGCCGCTGTTCTTGGTCTAGTATGCATATTCCATTCCCTGTACTTTAAATTCTGCATCAAGAGAAGGTGTTATCCACAGTTGAACTACTTTAATGGGCCCTGGATTAGCCGCATTTTTCTAATTCTAGTCTCTATTTGGTGGGGTTTTGGAGAGATAATCAGGCTCAGTTACCTGAAACCAAAAATCTTCTCCAACCAAGCATGGCAGAAAAATATCTGCAAGTTCTATGTCCTTTCAAATTTAGGTTTTGCAGAACCCAGCATGTTCCTTTTGCTATCATTCCTTCTGCATTCTGCATTGCAGAAGAGAGAGTTTGGCACACTCAGTCCTCGATGGAACAGAAAGACCCTTTTTTACGTGCTCCTCTGCTGCTTTCCCATTCTTTCCATGCATTTTGCCCTTGTTTCTTTTGGACCCAAATATAGCAATCAAGTGAATAGTGCTAAGAAAAGAAACATTTCAAGGTTCTTCAGATATGTTGATTCTTCATCAGATGGTGATACTATATGCATGTATCCTCTATTAAGCACTACAATTCTTGCGGTCCTTTATGTTCTGCTGAGTTGCTATATTATATGGATTTGCACAAGGCTATTGAATTTGGTTATCAACAAAGGTCTGAGGAGAAGAATTTATGTGCTGGTAATGCCCGTCATCTTTCTTCCATTGAGGGTTGCTCTTATTGCACTGTCTGTTCTTCCTCCACCAGGCAATGCACTGTACGAGGGCATTGTATTTTTAGCTTTCCTTGTGCTGCTATCTTCTATTGCCGTTGGGATATTCATGCTGGTATATTTTCCTGTAGCAGATTCCTTGGCCTTGAGAAATGTAGGTCATGTTGAAATCGAAGGAATACCATATGATGATTTCTATTATGATGGTGCATCTCTCATGGCCAACCAGAGTCATCAAGGTGTATTCAGGAACTCTGATGAATCTCTTGTGCGGCACTCCACTCCCTTTCAAAGTCTGAGCTTGGAAGGATTTCCTGCATCGGAGGCTACAAAGGCAGATTTTCGTATGGGATTATAAACTTTCCCTTGACAGGAGTACTTGCTTCACCCTAAGATGATTCTGCAAGTTCTCGTTTTTGTGCCCTTTTATTATTTTGAAGCCTATACAGTTTTGGATGATGGATGTTGTAAAAGCCAAGAGATATTAATGAAGCAATACTGTTCGAACATGGTTTGCCGTTTTCTCATTTGGATTAGTTTTGCCATATTTCTGTCATCCTCGTGTTCTTTATAGGCTCTGTGAAATTACACACTTTGGTAGTTGGATAATGTTAATGTTTAAATGTTCCTTAACAATTTTGACAAAATACTCTCCTGAGCCACAGCTTATAATAGCTTTAGCTGAGCTGTTGCATACTGTTTGTGAATTATGGCTGGCAGATATGATGTTTGTTGGATTTTTGCTGCACTGAGCTGTGAATTAGTATGACAACTAGTTAGTTCGCATGAACTGTCAAGCAAAAGTAGAGAAGCTGTCATACACCAGAATATATATGAAATTCTATAATTTGTTTTCGACTAACAAAGTTAAGAGCATCTTTAGTCGTCATATATTATTCTACATTTTTCATCTGAATTTTTAAAATATTATTTTTGAAGTTTCAAGAGATGCTTCATTATTTCCTCGTAAGTAGATACAAAAGTAAGATTTTTAAATAGGAATAGAAGTATCTCTAACTTTCCATTTAAGGGTGGAGACATTTCTTAAACAATTTAATATTTCCTAAACGCACATATGATTAAGGCTTAGTTTATTTAGGTGAGAAGTTACAATAAAAGTAATAGTGTTCATATACGGAGCTCCATTAATCACATATATATCCACTTTTGTGTAACTTAATATATAATCATAAAAAATACATAATAAACTTTAGTGTATTTGAATGAACATTTTAGTGCTTATTTATTCTCGAGAGAAGAAGAGATCTTCATTGTTTACTTAACATTAAATAATATGCTCGATAATAATTTTTCACTTTTCTTTGTGGTGTTATAAAAGATTTCCCAGAGCAGTCAATTTGACTGAGGAAATAAACACCGAAACTTCCCAAGGCAGACGGTTAAGACATGATCTAATCCCTCGTAACAAACTCACCACATGACGCTCCCTCGCTTCCTTCTACCCTCTCGTTCACCTTTTCATGATTGTATAATGCGCATACATTTTGACTCGGGAGGTCTCCCAGTCTCCTTGTTTTTGACCTAATTCGTTGTTGATGATTGAGTAATTAAAGGTTAACTAATTTTGATCGATATAGTTGACCAGTCTACTAAAACCTGACTGTTGTGTTAGATGGCAACTCCAACTCGTCGCGTCAGGGATTCGATCTGTCCCATTCCCAATTAATCTCCATTTCGGTTATTTTCCTTAATGAAATATGCCAAAAATGGACGCCAAGCCTCGTTCTTCCTTTTTAGCCTCCTTCGCTGATTAATTAATTCCTTCACGCAACGAAGAATTGGATCGCAGTCTTGCACCCATGGAGAAGCCACCAGCGCCGCCTTCCACCACCTTCGTCCAGGCCGACGCCGCCACCTTCAAGGAGCTCGTCCAGCGCCTCACCGGGCCCGACTGGCCGCCTCACCGATCGCCTCCGCGAAACTCCCAGGCCGCGGTCGACGCCGCAAAACTCTCCGGCGTCAAGCGGCTCCACGAGCGGCGGAGAGTCGGGGGCGGCTCCCGGTTCAACGTCGCCGTCCCGAAACCGGCCAGCCCCTCGGTGCCGTCGCCGGCGTCTGGCTTTTCCAGGCTGGATATATGGAAGGAGGAGGAGGCGGCGGAGGGGGGAGACGAGGAGGTGATCGTCATCGACGAAGAGGAGGAGGAGCGGGCGATCAAAGAGAGGCGGTTCTATTTGCACCCGTCGCCCCGGTCCAGGACGAGGATGGCCGAACCGGACCTTCTGCCCCTGTTTCCATTGACCTCGCCGAAGGCCGGCGAACCGTGAGAATTATCGAAATAACGACGGCGGCTAAAATCGTAGAGAAATTTAAATTTCTTCTGTTGGATTATTCTTTATTAATAAATTTTAGTATTAATATAAAAAAAATCGTGAAGTGATAACAAACGCAGCAATGAATATCAATTTATTTCTATGATAAAAAATGGTAAGGTTTATAAATACGGAGAACGCTTAATTTTAAAATTTATATAAAAGATTAAATCAATTCGACTGAAATATGGATTAGGGTGAACTGGGGCAACGTGTTTGGTCGGCGCTCCTTTCGCCTGCGCGCTCCAGAAATTGAACCCTCCCGGTGGAGGAGTTCGAATGGAGGACATGTTTCTTGTGGATTGAATAGGGGCCTCTACCTTCCATAATCTGATCCAAATTGCGGCGAAAACTCGAATTTCGTTCAAGGAAGGGTTTCTCTTCGGTAGGTCAGCTCGGAGATTTTTTTTCTTCGTTCTTCTTCGGAATCTGGAAGTAGCTGGACTAGAAAGATTGTGAAGGGGAAAGACTGTATTTGTGGGATTGTATCGGTTAACATGCCCTTCCGTTTAATGCCATGGCTCAAGAAGAAGATTGTTGGTCCGCTTATGCAGATCATTAGAAGGTATTATTTATCGTAGTAGCTTTTGGATCATCCGGTTGTACCTTTCGTTCCCTTGTTCTCCCGTTAATGTAGGTTCGCTCAAGATCTTATTTTGTTAGAAAGAACATACGTGCAGATGTGATATTTGTTCTTTGTAATTCTTTTGGAAGATCTATTTTCTGAACCTTATGCTTGTTTTTATGATTGAAAAATGGATCTTTGTGCCATTGGTCCATGCTCTTGGTTCCATGTTGATTTTTGTTAATTGTGGTGTGGATATTACCTGATTTCGTAGCTAAGACTAAGTTAAAATAAGTGAATGTTCTAATGTAGGGGTGCTGAACCGAAGCAATTGGCACTTTCTACTGCTTTAGGAATCACTCTTGGTGTCTTTCCAATATGTGGTAAGAAGTTAAGTTGCTTGTGCGTGTCTTTGTAGATGACTGATGCACAATGTTTTTTTTTCCTTTTCCTTTTCTTACAATTGAGATGATCTCAATGCTGAGGATATTGAGAGTATTACGTTGTTATACTTTGATATCCTTATGAAACTATGACTTCTGGGCTTAATTGTGTATCATTCATGCTAACGTTGTACTGATAAACTTACGTAAAAAGATGGATGTATCTTGCAGACTAATTGTATCTATTATACTCGATTAAGCACATTATTTGATTGCCATTTATAGCATGAAACTGTTTTTGGTGCATTTTACTATGAACAAATCAATCTCGACTTAGATTGTTTGCAAATGATAAAGAATCAATAAATTACCTGTTGAATACCCATTTAATCTAATCAGTTCCCTTTTCTCATCTGACTCTTTTTGCATCTCAGATGAAGTCATGGTTGGTTGTTTATCACTATAAATAAATTATAAAGAGAAATCTTTAACCTGTCTAGTTATACCTGTGCACTCAACTTTGGTTATCAAGTGATTTGTTTGTTTTGGCTGGATTATATAAGTCATGTACTTATGCTGAAACATGTAAGAGCAACATGATTCTTATATTTACATGGTTTCTTAGATAACAGGTACATGTAGGTACATGATGGATGTGTGATTTTACTAGAAAAGTTAACATGACAAATGCAACTATCTAGGAAAGAATATATTCAGTAAAGTTGAATGTGAGGAGTAGAGGGAGACAAAAAAAAACTTAGTTATTATCGTAAAAAGTTATAGCCTTGCATTGATTTCAATGGAGGGAAAAGATCCATGTAGTGAACCTCAATCACCAGATATTCTTCATAGAAAATTTATCATATTGACAACTTGCCATGAGACTTGTTTGTTTTTCTTTAAAGAAAGATAATTGATTATTTTTCAACTTCCTCTGACTTTCAAATCATAATTAGCATACAAAATGAGCATTTTTATATATGTGTAAGTTGTGGATTAATTTTTTGTATGGATTACTGGTTTAGAATTATTGCAACATTTGATTAGGTTGCATGGATGCCCAATACATAATTTGATAAAACTATAATTGCATTCTAAATATTAGCAATCATTAATTTTTCTTCTGCCATTACCAGGAACTACAGTTTTCCTTTGTGGTTTAGCAATAGGACTGGTTGGAAAACATTGCCATGCTCCAACTCTCATGCTTGCCAATTTTGTTGCAACACCAATTGAACTGAGGTAATTTTCTTTTAGAACCAAAACAAGTTCCAATTATCCTTTTTTTATTTTACTTTCACTAGATCAGGAATTAAATAATTTACCTATTATTTTCTGTTTGATTCCTATTTTGTCAAAAATGCATAATGCTTTAGTATCATCCTTTCTTTCACCATAAGGCAAATATAGATTCTCTTGTATTGTTTATAGATGCATTGTCTTAATTTGAAAGATCCTGTTAGTGGTAGCACCTCTACCTCACTAATAGCTTTGCTCACTCATTCATTTTTTGATACACGCATTTATAATCATGCAGATTGTAGAAATTAGGCAACCACCCAAACAACTGAAGCATCAATTATTTGTCAATTTTGTATGGACAGCAAAAAATTATTGTATTGGGTGTTATAAACTTAGAATTTCACCACATTTTCCTGCAAAGAGAAATTCTGATCATTTCTAGATGTAGGGTTCTGGGGGGACCTCTGTTTGCTCTGTTTTATCAGATTTTATCCTCTAGCAAATAGACTGTTCCTGCAGCACCACTGGAGTGTGAATTATGACAAAAGTTTGGTATTTTTCTAATGTTTTAACCTACTTGTACATAAAATATCACTAGCTAACTGCTACATTTTCTGGTTAAAATTGAGAGATTACAATTGGTTCACATGAAGGAATACTAATTTAAAGTTCTCAAATGGCCTATGAACTTGCTTCCATGGATTAAAATCTCAAGCCATTTCGCCCGATACTGGCAAAACATCTCATTCCTGCCACGGACCGACACCGGCACAACGCTCGCATGCCCTAACGTGTCACACGGGCCTGATGACGCATGCGGACGCGTCGTGGGAGCCCAGCTAAGTGTTCGAACGCATCACACGAGCCTGGCTACAGGTCCGGACGCGTTGCACGAGCCCGGCTAAGCGTTCGCACGCGTCGCACACCCTCGGCTATGCGTTCGCACGCATCGCGTGAACCCGGCTATGCATCTACACGTGTCGCGCGAGCCCGATGTTGAGTTTGCACGCATCGTGCAAGCCCGACGACGAGTCTGGCCATATCGTATGATCCCGGTGACATCTGACCATGTCGCGCAAGCTCGGTGATGTGTCCGGACACGTTGCGCGGGATCCACGTGCCCACGGTCGCCGCAGAACAACAAGGTGATTTCAATGTAGGTTTCAATTATTAAAATGTTAATAATTTTAATCAACTCCTAGTTATGATTGAGATAATTTAAATAGACCTAATAAAATTATTCTATTATTCTATTAATATATATATATATATATATATATATATATATATATATATATATATATAACATATTGAAACTATATGACCACGACACTACCGAAATTGTATTGTTCTAATCCGGGACCGAAATTTCGACACGACTCGAAATTTTAAATCATACTTGCATCTTCTCTAATTTTGTAGCATAATGACTCTTTTTAGTTGATATCTTTTCATTACAAAATTAGGGCATACTATTCAACCAAAAAATTGGGAGCATAATGTCTCCCGATACTGATGAAATTTAGCTACAACTCACAAAAGAAGAACAAATTAACTTTCTATAGTAAGAACTGAATACATCAAATGGAATTTGAAGTGGTCAACGTGATTGACTTATTGCTGAATTTCCTTTCCTCTATGAGATTCCTGTTTTTCCAACTATTGACATTCCAATACCTTTTCATTATTTGACAAATACATACAATTGTACCAATAATTACATTGGATCTTTAAAGTGTGGTATCGGCTGTTGCTGCTTTAGTTACATCCACATTGGATCAGTTTTGTGTTTGCTTATTGGTGCAATTTTGTCCAGGTTGGTATCTCTTGAACTCTTGATAGTCTCAATGCCTAGTTTGGGACATGTCTCCCAACACCAAAACAATGAATTTTCTTGCTATATTTTTATTTTTATTACACTTGTCATTGGTTTCTGACTGCTAAGGCTTCCTGTTTTCCCCCAGTTTAATCGTACCATTCTTGTGGTTAGGTGAACTAATCTCTGGGGGCCATCATTTCCCATTAACCACAGATGCCCTGAAAAAGGTGATAACTGGCCAAGCCTCAAAAGTTATCCCTGTCAGCATACTTCATGCGGTTAGTGAACCATCATCTGTTTGCTCTTCATAAATTTCTTAGTTGTCCTTGAACTTGATGGTATTTATGTTTTCAACACATCATTGTTTCACTATTAACCTCTCTTTGCAGTTATTGGGTTGGATTATTGCGGCACCATTCATCCTTGCCGCCTCGTATACTCTCCTAGTTCCATGTTTTAAGTTACTGGTTCACAGATTTAGCCCGAGGCCTTCGAGCCCAAAGATTCAACTGTATCCTTTAACTGACCCGATTATGCCTAAGAGGAGTACTTAGATAGGCAAAATAATGACAGTTGTTCCGTTCAACTGATGTTCTTATATTTACTTAAAAATTTTCCATGAGCAGATGGGACGTCCTAAGATGTCAAGACCACCTGCAATCTCATGCATATAGAATGTACTCGCATATATAGTATGTTTGAGATACTGATGCACGCTTTGGAAGTTATTAAAACACAGGTTATACATGCATGATTATGATTCACCATTTGCAATTTTGTATGCATCAACATGTACGTTTGCAAAATGCAGATACCATGCTCCTCTGTGTAGTCTACAGTTGAGCCATCTGCTGCACATTGATGGGGTAAACATCATTGGGAGGCCCTACAAATGCCCGCTGTGCAAGGATCGAGTTCACAGCTTGCGTTGTGTGGAGGCCATCCCAGAACACATATCGGTTCCTATCAGTGCAAGGAACGGACAGTGGAACACAGTAAAGCTGGGCTTGGTTTCTTCCTATCTCACAGCAACCCCGATCGATGATAGAAAAACCTGCAAAATGTAGTTTTAAGGTTCAGATGGCATTTCCCTTTTTTGGATCTAACCTTTCAGCGTGGTCCACAACCATATCTGCTGGGGGAATTGAGGATGTCTCCAAGGGCTGCGTATGTGTTGCTGTAGGCAAAGATTGCTCCTGGATGATTGGTGTTCAGTTGCTGAACTAGTGATCTCAGACCCTCGTTGAAGTAGCCAAGCATCTGATTCACTTGGTCGACGCACCGGTCTGGTGGAGCAGTGCCAGCGGAGCGTTGCTCTGGGATGCAGCCAAGTGGTGCAATCCCTGCAAGTAAGAACTTCCGCAGACCAAGGCTGTGCAATGCCTAAAGGATCAAATGACAAAAGAAAAAGGAAAAAAAAGTTATTTCTGAACTAAGTTATTTGACAAAATGTTCAGTTACTTTATGTTACCAGTATCTGTCTCGTGTAGTGATTGAGGAGAAGGTTGGCGAAATCTTGCGGAGCATAGTTGTAGCTTGAGGAGTACAAAGCCGGCAGGAGGAAGTTGTTGATGTAGTCATTGCTCCCAAACACCATCACCACAATGGACCTTGCAAGGTACTGAGAAAATGTCCTTCCACCTCCCATCAAGGTCCTCAGCTGATTCCAGTCGCCTTCGAAGTTCATCACTTGCTGGCTCAAAGCAACCCTTTCTCCCTATTCATGAAAAAGAATAATCTTCATAGTTCTCGAGGTTGCAAAATGGTTGATGGTGGGATATGAAAAATCTGTATATATAATCACAAGGTGTTGCCCTGTCTCATCTAGGATTCCTGCATTTCCTGAAGCATAGTTCACTCCCCCAAGCAGCGCGGTTCCATTGAGGCCTGCAATCGATTGTGCTGGCAGGTAAGGAAGACCCAAGAGGTCACCTGAAAACTCCCATCATGATACGAGTTATTGTTTAGTTTATTTAGCCAAATAATGAAAGGATCCAAGGGTCTTACAAAGGACGTCTACTATAGTTTTTCCATTAGAGAACCTCCCTGTAGGGCCTTGAACAGAATCAATCCCATAAGGGTAGAAGTTCGATTGGGCAACGGTGGCTCGTACATTATTGTTTCCATCATCCACCAAAGAATCACCAAACACGAACATGGCAGGGATTTGCGGTGCTCCGAGAGCCCCAGTAGTTGAGCAATACAGATCTAATTTGGCAGCAAGGAACCAACACAAGAACACATCGAATGCATGGTTAGTGGCCATCTTTCCCCAAACTTGATAGTGAACGAGGAAATCTTGTGGATTTTCCTGTATGTTGGTGGCTATATGAACGGAAGTGTTGAAGTAATTATTATTGAGTTGTTTCTGTAATGGATTGGCAGCATGAAGTTCATGAAACCTTTTTGTTTGGATGTTCCTTAATTTTTGGGTCATTGATTTCTCCTTTGCACAATTTCAGTTACCGAATGGAAGCTGACAAAAGTCTTATGCAACGCAACTCATGGTATCATTATCGAAACTCGGAAGTTGGAAATGTGCAGGGCTTAAGTTCTCATTATTATAATTGATCCGGTCAAAAATCTGTCCATGATTATTGATCCCGTCCGGAAGCTGAGTTGGATGAAGACGGACCTTGATGTATTAGAAGTTGACGAAAAGTCGTTGCGACATCTGATCTACCTGGCACCCCTCGGAAAGGTTTGCACGAGCGGATGACGAAGGAAGGACTAGGATGATGACACTATGGCTCTGCGCACACGCAGACGAGCCCACGAGTCGTTAGAGACCAGAAACCAGGGAAAAAGTCCCCGGGTCAGGTCCTCCGATGTTCAAGTCAGGTACTTTTTCTCCAGAAAATACAGAGAAAGGACGAAAAGTAAAGACGAGTGATAAATGACGAGTGAGCGTACCTACATAAGGGACAAAGCATCCTTTTTATATTGCACCGGATGTTTCTGGGGCCTGGCGGGTGTCAGGGAATGTCAGCTGTCAGACTTTGTCGGGCAGTAAATGACACATGGCACCTCCTCATAGGTCAGCGGTAGAACCAAAAAGGGGTAATGAGCTCCGATTGTTAACATATTCTCTGACACACTGATTATTCTCTAGCATTCTCTGGCAGGCAGTTACGATTCCCTGGCTTGTTTGTCTTGTAGTGCCTGGACGCTAGGTCTGCATTCCGCGGTCTGTACTCCGATCCGCTTCTGTATGCTGTTATCCATGGTTCGTATGTCCCGACCTGTACGGTAAGCCTGTATCCCGACATGCTTCTATCAGCTGTTATCCAAGGCCTGTACGTTTTGACTTGTACGCCAGGTCTGTATCCCGACCTGCTTCTGTCCGCTGTTATCCATGACCTGTACGTTCTGACCTGTACGTCAGGTCTGTATCTCGACCTGCTTCTGTCCGCTGTTATCCATGACCTGTACGTCAGATCTGTATCTCGGCCTGCTTCTGTCCGCTGTTATCCATCGCCTGTACGCTCCGACCTATACGCCAGGTTTGTATCCCGACCTGCTTCTGTCCGTTGTTATTCATGGCCTGTACGTTCCGACATATACGCTAGGTCTGTATCTCGACCTGCTTCTGTCCGCTGTTATCCATGGCCTGTACGTTCCGACCTGTACGCCAGGTCTGTATCCCGGACCTACTTCTGCCTGCTGTTATCCATGGCTTGTACGTTCCGACCTGTACTCCAGATCTATATCCCGACCTACTTCTGTCCGCTGTTATCCATGGCATGTACGTTCCGACCTGTACGTCAGGTCTGTATCCCGACCTACATCTGTTTACTGTTATCCATGGCTTCTACGTCCCGACCTGTACGCCAGATCTGTATCCCGACCTGCTTCTGTTCGCTGTTATCCATGACCTATGCGCTCCGATCTGTATGTCAGGTCTGTATCCTGACCTGCTTCTGCCCGCTGTTAGCCATGGCCTGTACGTTCCGACCTGTACGCCAGGTCTGTATCCCGACCTGCATCTGCTTACTGTTATCCATGGCTTCTACGTCCCGACCTGCACGCTAGGTTTGTTCTGCGCAGAGGCCTTCCTTTCCTAACCTTTGCTTGGCCTATGGGCTCAGTCTTTAGCCGTACCTGGCCTGTGAGCCCAGTTATCCACTATATCTGGCCTGTGAACCCGGTTCTTGATTGCCATCGAGGCTAGCTATTGTCGGACTCGTAATCCTATTCTTTGACTGTCCCGTCAACTGAGACTTTGACCCTGGCCACACAAGCTTGACTTCTGACCTCCACGTAAGTTTGACTGCTGACCAGCCACGGAAGCTGGACTTCTGACCTCCACGTAAGCTGGACTTCTGACCAACCACGGAGGCTGGACTTCTGATCTCCACATAAGCTGGACTTCTGACCAGCCACGGAGGCTGAATTCCTGACCTCCACGTAAGCTTGACTTCTGACCATTCTGTAGTCTTGACTCCTAACCATATCATCTTACTGACCCCACGATAATGCACCGTATCACAATTATAATCCAACCAACATCAAAAAGTGATGACGTTGAAATTTTCTCCTCACTTTGTTCTTGTGATGTGGCGTAGTTGATTCTTCGAAGAATAACACACGTCAAAGAGCATACCGAGAGTACTTTCATTGAGATTTTTCCGATGCCTAAGTCATTACGGAGCTCCAAATGAGTATAATAGAAAGGAGCAAAAAGTCAAGCAAAGTAAAAACAAAGACGTGACATAGTTGATCTTGTGGAGAATAGCACACATTAAAAGGCTCATCAGGAGTTATCAGGTGAAATCCTCCGATGCCCAGGTCATCACGGAGCCCCAAAAGAGTATAATAGAAAGAACGAACTAAAATAAAAACAGAGTAATAGAAGAGATTGTTAAGAGAATAACAAAGCATATGAGATGGTAGACCCCTAGAGCATCCCCTCTCTTTTCCTTATACAGGGCGGAAAGACATCTTTTTAAAGGGTGTCTCCTTCATATTAGTAACCGCTGTGTCCCTTCACATGTCAAGAGGTCGGGAAGTAGGCAGCTCGGGAGGTCAGCAGGTCGGAAAGTAGACAACTCAGGCGGCCAGAGAGTGATGATATTTACTTTAACCAAGTCTTGGACATCTGCTTTCATCAAGAAACATACCACCCTGTATCGGTCGAGTCCTGCTACACAGCCCTTCCGTCTTCACTCACCGTATCTTAAGTTGAGAGTAGTGTGAAATTTCCCTGTTGCATATAGTGAGTTGCGTCCTTCAATTCTCATGTGCATGGACTATGCTGGACAACCTTCTCAGCTTTCAGACGACATGTAATTAACAGTAGCTTTCTCCACATTAATTAACTACATACACATATATCTAAGTTTGTTGGAATCATTAATTAATGTTCCTGCAATATCTCAGAGATTTGGTCATCCAATATACTCTTCATTTATTAAGAATACACCTTTCTTGCTGTGCCTTCCTCATTCCTCCTCCATAAGAACCAGCAGCCTTTCCTAGCTCTTTGTCCAAAATAGACTCCACCTTAATTTTCTTTCTCCGACCAACAAATCAAAGACACATGCAATGGACCATCCTTCTGTATTCCAATATCTTGTTAACTTTAATCTTTTAACTCAGACGACAGCTTCATTAAGGATGAATAAGGAAAAGTGACCTAAACCCTAGTATTTGATTACAGGAGAAACTAGTAAAATCTGTTTAGTTGGTTTAATTTGGACTGACGACTTGCCGAAAAGCTTTCGAAGGAGATCGAGCGAGGGGAGTGGGTTTTCAGGCTTCCATCAATAAGAACAAGTATAACCTTTCAGAAAATTCTCCATCATCAGTAACGTTGGACTTGGCATCTACAAGAAGGTGAAGAAAATGAGATGGGCTACCTATAAATTTAATATTGATGCATGCCATACTTGCACGCCACGTACAAGGTTCATAAAACCTAGAAATTTTGATCCTGTAAAAATTAGGGTTACCATTTATACCAAACATTTTGATAATTCAGTTATATATTATATGTTGCTAACAAAACACTTTACTTTTAAGTTATATATGTAACTGAAAGATAGCCAAGAAAAATTAGATTTACAAGCTTTTGGATAAAATTGGAATTAATGTTTAGGATAAAAAAGAAACATAAACAGATTTGAACATGGATCGTAGTATTGGATATCCTATAAATGAATGCTCTTGAGTTGTCCAATATGAACTCAAGAGAAAAGAAAAAAAAATTAATTTCCATATTAAAAAAATAAAATAAATAGGAGTTTATATCGAATTAATATATATGAAGAAAAAAGAGAAGCCAAACAGCTCATTTATATGCTTTATTATTAATGATAAGCTGAAGACAAAAGGAAATTATTGAAACAACATCTACCCTTTCCAACCATCATAAATAATATATATATCCTTCAGTGCAGAAGATTGAATACTCATTAGTACTAGTATTTATTACATCATGGCTGGTAGGAAAATTAAATTTATTTTGTCAAGTTAATTGAATGCATATATAGTCTATAAAGGAAGTTACAAGGATAGCTGCATTTGATAAGGAAGGTGAGATGGGCCAGTTGCCAAACACACAAGTTTCAGGGGGTATCGATTTGGAAACACTTTTTCGTGTAAAACTGACAAAAATGACTTCCCATCCAAACCCTAATTCGAAGCTAACCCCTAATTCTATTTATCCTCTCCCTTCCTCCCCTTTCCAACAATATATCATCTAACTAGGGATTGAGAATTATCGAATTGTCGCGATGGATGACCCGAAGAGATGCCCTCGAGGGCACTGGCGGCCTAGGGAAGACGAGAAGCTGCGGCAGCTGGTCGAGCAGTTCGGACCGCAGAACTGGAACTCCATTGCTGAGAAGCTTCAAGGCAGATCAGGTACTGATCAGTACTATCTGAAGTTTAATTTCGTTCATATCACATGATCATGATCAATTGATCATGATCAGTCCTTGTGGTTGTAGGTAAGAGCTGCAGGCTGAGATGGTTTAACCAACTAGACCCTAGAATCAACAAAAGGCCGTTCACAGAGGAGGAGGAAGAGCGGCTCCTCGCCGCGCACCGGGTTCACGGGAACAAGTGGGCGCTGATCGCCCGGCTCTTTCCGGGCCGGACCGACAACGCCATCAAGAACCACTGGCATGTGATCATGGCGCGACGACAACGAGAGGACTCGAAGTTGTATTCCAAAAAGAGTAGTGCTAATTCTCGAGGTCATAATTTCCTCAGTTACAGTAGTACCAACAGCGCCGCCATGAGCCACCTGCTCACTTCCTGCCAAGCTCCTGATCAAGGGGAAGGCACTGCCGGAAAGCTCTTCAAGTTTGGGATCACCAACCCCACCCTTCCTTGGAGCCTCTCTAGGCCAATGATTCATTCGGCTCCAAAATATTTCAGTAACTGTAGTAAGCTCCATGGCCAGGTGCCTCGTCGTACTCCATTTCACTGGATTCAAAAAAGTAGTGTGGATGGGGGTGTTTGTAGAAATGAGGTTTGGGATAACTCAACCACAACGATGAACCCTAGCGATGTGGATGGTGACGAGGGACCCTTCAAGAGCAAGGAGGTTGCCTTCATAGATTTCTTGGGTGTTGGGATTACTTCTTGAGTACGGGAATTAATTAATTATTTCTTGGTGGTGACCATAAATTATATATATATATATATATATATATATATATGCACTGAATTAGATTAGATGATAATTAATATATATTTTCTTGCTAAGTGTTTAATTAGTATCGTAAAGGTGCAACTGATGCTGCTAATCATAAGTTAATTAATTCACAGAAGCAGTTGTTAGTTAGTGTATTGTATTAGCTATGATAAACACAAATTCCATGTCTTTTTTTTTTTTGGCAATGGGTTTGTAATGTATTATCTATATAACTTTACCTTTTCATGCCTAAAATCCTTGTCAAGGAATTTTCATTATCAAATATAGCTAACAACTTGAAATTACTATCTTATATATATAGTGTACACAAAGTAATAAGAACCATTAATTAATCTTTGTCCTTTACTTAGAAGGATTTTGTTTTCCATGGAAATTATTGTTAAATCTCTCGTAATAATGTATATTTAAACTTTATTTATTAGAAGTCCTCTAATCAGTAAATTTAATATTGATTGAAAAAACAAATATTGTCGTCCTTCACCTAATGCTCTGTGCGTAGGCCTTTACAAAATAAAAACAAATCCCGTCAATATTTTCTTTGCAGGTGAGACATGTGCCATT
The DNA here is from genome assembly GCF_018446385.1 of Zingiber officinale. Classification (NCBI taxonomy): domain Eukaryota; kingdom Viridiplantae; phylum Streptophyta; class Magnoliopsida; order Zingiberales; family Zingiberaceae; genus Zingiber; species Zingiber officinale. The sequence continues at coordinate 11,886,743 of NC_055999.1, read as the reverse complement.
AATATTTAAGAACACGTAGTCGTCGTATTATTTACAAATACCACATATGAGCATGTTAGGAATGCAAGGAGTTTTTTATTTTTATTTTTATTATTAATAAACAGGTTTGATTTTAGAATTTACAATTAGCAAGGGCTGATTTGACTTGAGACCGAGATTTCAAATTATTTAAAAATAAAGAAAGATATATCTAATTACTTGACTAAAAGATAGAGAGAACCATATTTACAAAGAAAGGATAAAATTGAGAAAATAGAAATAATGAAATGAGATAATAGTAAAAATAATCATGCTTCCGTATTCAACTCATCATCATCCACCTATTATAAAAAATAAAAATAAAAAAAAATATATATATAAAATGACAAAACTCAATAGAATTATTAGAAAATGAAGATCCCAGTGAAACCAAATCCACCATTATCATTTATTCAGAATTAAATGGGTCCTTTTAGATATATAAAAAAAAAAAAATCATATTTTTTTATCGCTTAAATCATAATAGATGTAAATGATAGAATGAAGACAAGGAGGAAAGTTTAAAAATTTGTGATGATAAATATATCTAAATAAAAAAATAAATTTAATATTTATAAAAGAAGCAAAACAGTAGAGGCATCTAATTCATGAGAGGAGATCCTCTGGACCGCTTTTTGTGGTCTAGAGGAGGCTCCCTTACCCTGCATTGGTGGGGATGTATGGTCCCCACCTATTTTACATGTGGGGACTATGCATCCCCACCAATGTATGATAAGGGAGCATCCTCTGGACCACAAAAGGATCTGACCTACTAATTCATTATTACTAAAAAATAATAAAATCCTTTATTTTGAATAGACACAATATTAAGAATGCATCATCATTTAAACGTAATCATGCAAGAAACATATTAGCATCAACCAGGTAAGCATGACAATATTAGGTGTGATTTTTCTTCCCCAATCTTAACGAGTGAGAGAAATACGGAGAGGGGGAGTTGGAAAAGAAGAAGAGGGGGAACTCGAAAAAAACTAGTATTTTTATTTTACATTGTATAGATAAACAAATTTCAAATTCATGTTGAGAGAAGAAAATACTAATAATAGATGAGATGTTATAAAATAACATATATAATTAAAAATAAATTTTGATTGTAAAATTCAAAACTGACTCGAGAATAAAATGATGTAAATTTTTTTTATCACGTGAGTCTATTATTTTTCATTTTCTTAAAAAAATATATAAAAATGTATTTAATATATTAAAATTAATGAGTCATAATAAAATTAAGACACTAGGCATACCCTCATAAACTTAATAGACTATGCCTAAAGCCTCCCCTGTCCAAGGACGGATGATTCAAGAATAACTCGAACTACCTAGCAGCTTTCAATTCAATTTGAGTCGATATCGATTTAGTCTTATAAAAATTTTCTACAGCCACACAAGCTGGTCAATATTCATAGGTTTGTTATCCTAAATACATCATTAATCACTAGAGTGCCTGACCTCCGCACAATTGTCCCGCTTGTCTTGCATACTAATGATCCAAATAAAACCGGATCAATACCTCAATTAACGAAGCGGATCGGGAGAAGCTGAGCTGGCCAATGTGTGAGCTGTCGAAATCCTCCAACACCAATGGGAAAATGAACAAGTATTTTTGTTAAACCGGACGAAGAAGGGACCCATGTGACAGCTTCCCAACTCGGACAACGACCCATTTTGCCTCCATCTTGTTGATTGAGTCCTGTCGTCATGGACCATTCGATGAGCTGCTGATCACCTCCTCAATTATGCCCCTCAAAAAATAAATAAAATCCACATTTTTCATGGCCATCGGTCACAGTGGATCCTGTTGGAGTTTTGTCCTCAATTATGAATCACATGTTGGCATGTTGATGTTTATTTTCTAGTGGTTTTTAACCTCTGAATTAATTGAAATTTTGGATTTAATTTGTTTGGCTTAATAAAATGGTTCTTGCGATCGCTTATCATAAGCGCTCTGCATTATTGTTTCTTGGTTCAATCATGGAGGTGCAGCAGCGACTCGGGTCACGACTTGTCCCACAATCCTCCGGAGGCCCTCTGCATGGGGAGGAGTCGTGACTCGAGGCGCTACTGGACACGGTGCCCAATTTTTTAATCACGCGCCTGGCACCTGCTCCGTCCGTCACCGAAAAGGGTAGGTTGTCCCCACAGAGTTAATATACGACCATGTGCGCCACATATACATACGTCACTCACTGATTGCACGACCCTCTTGATTGGTGTTGGATGGGGCTCCATCTGTAGAGGGACCCATTTGTTAACTAATAGGATTCCAGGTATACTTGACAGAGAGTTTGTGAACTAGGCATCGATAACTCCAGGTCGGCACATGTGGTGCTGCGTTTCCCGCCGGGAGAGCTGACATTTAAATAAATGGTACAGCTACTCGCACTCACGTCGTGGGCTCCACACCCTTCGACAGTCCTGATTAGATCTGGAAGAACAGAGGCTGGCCGTGGCCGTTCGTCTAATCCTCCGCGGTGAGCGAACGCGTTGAATCCTTAACTGCTAACGAGCACTATAAAATCCCGCCTCGACTCGCTTCTTCATCCATCGCCTCTGCTTCTTCTCCTTCTTCTAGATCCGATCGGAGGCTTCGATTTTCACTGCTAGAGATGGCCGACTCTCCTTCGGTAGTCGCCGTGAAGCCTCTCTCCAACGGCGCCGGACCCCGGAAGACGCGGATGCATCGTCTTATTGAGGAGGATGGCATTGTTCTGATGCCGGGGATCTATGACGCGCTCTCGGCGGCCGTCCTCCAGAGCTTGGGATACAAGGCTGGTTTCGTATCTGGTTACGCCGTCTCCGCCTCCCGGCTTGGCCTGCCTGACATCGGCCTCCTCACGTATGTCGATCGCCTACACGATCTTTCGGCTTTCCCCTAAATCCAAATCTCCTCTTTTTCAGTTCGTTTTGGTAATTTTCTAATTTTATTTTAATTAAATTTTAGGCCCCCGGAGATGGCAGATGCAGCTCGAGCAATTTGTGCGGCAGCCCCTAATGTTGCATTCATCGTTGATGCTGGTAAAGTTCTCCTGCGTTCAGGGTGTTAATTAATTCTGTCCTTTCAGCAGCAGTTCACTAGTTTGCTGCCAAATTTCAACTCTTTTGTCCTAGTTGTACTATATGTGTTTGGCTTTTTTTTGGAACAAAACTACAACGTACACAAAAATTTAAATTTTTATGAAGCTTAATTTTTGTGCCTTTTTAACACAGGGTACAAGATCAAAAGTTTTAGCTATGAGGTAGTAAATAAAATTTCAATTCTGTATTACGAGTGCTCAATTATGCACAACCCACTAAAAGAATGGATCATTCTTTAAAGTGTCAATTGCTTGATAGCGCCACTTGAGCAGAAGTTTGAAAAGCTTGTTTCTGTTTGATTTGTTCTTCAAAATCAGCTGAAACATCCGGGCAGTCTGTGAGCAATGGGTCAATTATTATGGTATTAGATTTGGATGTATTAGCAAACTCTTAAGACTAGCCAGACATCAATATTGACTTGATTCAGAAGGAAAGATGCAAATGGTAAAAGAACTATCTTAAAGATTATGCAATAAGTGTTCTCGATGTAATTTGCAATTTCTATAATTTAACTCTATACTTGATACATGTATATTGACGTATCGGTGTCCTAAACAACTTTTTTGTTAGTTTTCTGAATTCATATGCTCACATTTGTTTCAGATTTTTTTTTTAAAATTATTATGAGCTTTTGAAGGGTAGAATTGTGTGGTAAAGGACCTTTTGAAATACAATTTTGTTCAAAGCACTTTCTATTCGAGAAATTTTGAAATGCTAAGTAATGCTGAATTCATTCAACGGAACCTTCTTTCTGTTTTTTTTTTTTGTCAAAAGTTTCTAATCGAAAGCTCGGTATATGTGACAAAAGAAATATATTTTCTGCCCACTTTGCAAAATCCACTTTGGTCATGATTCAAATTTTTGAATATGCCAGATACCGGAGGTGGCAATGCTCTTAATGTCCAAAGGACTGTTAGGGATATAATTGCTACAGGCGCAGCTGGTTTATTCCTCGAGGTATCGTAGAGACTGATATGCCATTTGTTTGCTGCCTTCTCTGCTCGTGTTCTAACACCTGCAGCTAACTTTACTACTTTCTTATTCATTTCAGGATCAAGTCTGGCCCAAGAAGTGTGGTAAGAATAAATGACAAATTTTGCATCTGTTCATGTTTTCTTACAGTAAGATGATTTTCTTTTCTGTCTCTGTCAACAAGGCCATATGCAAGGCAAACAGGTGATACCCGCCGAGGAACATGCTGCCAAAATAGCGGCTGCGAGAGAAGCCATTGGCGATTCTGATTTCTTCCTCATAGCTCGAACTGATGCTCGTGCAACGGCAGGTGGTCTAGCTGATGCAATTGCCCGGGCTAACCTCTACATGGAGGTATCAAATTGTTGGTCTTCAGTCCCATCCAGTGTTCATGTAAAATATGAATCTGTCACTAAATTGTCAACAATTTGAAGGCAGGAGCAGATGCCTGCTTCGTTGAGGCGCCGAGGAGCGATGACGAGATGCGAGAAGTTTGCAAGAAAACCAGTGGCTTCAGAGCTGCCAACATGCTTGAAGGCGGATACACACCGTTGCACACCTCTCAGGAGCTCAAAGAAATGGGCTTCCACCTTATTGTGCACTCCACCACAGCCGTCTATGCTTCTGCTCGCGCACTAATAGACGTCCTTAGAGCGCTGAAGGATGAGGGGTCGAGCAGAGACCATCTCCACAAGCTCACCACCTTTGAGGAGTTCAACGGCTTGATTGGGCTCAAAACTCTCAATGAGATTGGAGCTCGTTTTGAGAAGTTCAGTGTTCCCAAAAACTGAGAGCGCACAAGTGGATCATCTATTCCTGGTGGAGAAGCTTTTCCGAAGCATGCTCATGTAAACTAAACTTTAATATGGCGTCTATCCGTTAGGTGGCGAGCTTCTTCTCATTTAAGATTGCTCCTTTTTCTTCAGTTTCTTTATGTTGCAATATTGGGGCATGGCTATGTTTGTTCTACGATTTTGCATCTGTGTATCATCAAGAGTGAATAATATAAAAAAGTACTTTGATGATGTTTAAAATTGATGGAGATGGAATGGTGGATATGTGGTTCAGATGTTGATGAACTGAAGACCCTCCAAAGATAACTTCGAAGTACTCCTACATATCAAGAGGAGCATTAGTGATAGGGCCAGGGAAAGAGTTTCCGGTGTAGATCCTCCGATGCTCAAGTCAGTGATCGATAAAATGCGCTGAATAGTAGTAAGAATAATGAAAATTATGTAGTCTTGTGAAATGTGAGCGTACCTACGCCTATAGATGGAGATCCATTTTTATAGTATTCCTGTTTGTTTGTACACGAATCTCAAAGCATATACACAAATCTCAAAGTGTTTCTAGAAAAGGACTGACACCTTTTCCAAAATGAACCCCCAATCTCTATGTTTGGCAGAGAGAAAGTTTCTAATGCACAACTCGTATATAGAATATTCACTGTCCTTTGTAGCACTAAACGTCAAAAAAGAACATGAGGTCGTTGGGTTAAGGGACCCATAACCCGCTTACTTGGCAAACCGATAGAGCTCGTCCCATGATCCGAATGGCAGGCACATGACTTATCGAGCATATAGAATGACGTTGGGGATTTGTTCCTAACTTGGCTTATCAGTTTTAACCAAAAAGTTCAATTGGACCGGGCACCCATTCTGTTCGATTAGACCGTAGACCAGCTCGGTTGAATTGCTCGACTCATCTATTCAGTCGTGCTATTTTAAAAAATCTTGGCCCTGGAAAGTGCTTACTCTTCTTGAGCTATTTGTTCATATTGAGAGGTTTGGTGTCTGATTGGCCCATTGGCCCACTGGTTCGGTTGGATTACCTCTTGGTCGAATGGTCTGACCAGTTCATTGGGGCAGTTGAATAATCTCTTGGCCACGAATATTAACTGTGCTAGCTTCAAGGGTTGACCCTTCTTTGACTTTGATCACCATGTTAGCCGGCCTCCTGGACTTTGACCCAACTCGAGGGATCCACCTCAATCCCTGTATCACAAGTCTCCCCCTCAAGTCTAGTTGAAAGATGTTGCAAGCCCGACTGACTAGACACTTGTGCTGTTATGATCTTGGTCCTTCGATTGGGCTTTCATTCTCTTTTACTATCACTCACTTCAAACCAAAGTTATACTTAGCTGCTAGCATTTTTGGGATATCTTGTTTCCCAATCAGACGCTTCGTCATTATACTACCGGTCAGTTTGAGTTGGCGTCGCTCTAATACCTTGAAAATATATCACATCACTTATCATTAATGTCTAACATGATGAGCATGTCATTTCATTATAAGTCTGCTTATTGCCTTCCATCCCTTATAAATGCTACCTATAGTTGGCTGCCAAGTGTCAAACGCATGCAAAAAGAATATCTGATGTGATAGGTGTCTCTTGAGATTTGATGTGAATGTTGTTGGTTCAAATTCGATGATCCAGATTAAATCTCTCTTTTTGATGCCCTTAATTGAACAACTCTCAGAAATCCTCATTAGGGGTTTTAAGGTTTGTGCTTTAACAACACTTTATCATTTTCACATCTTCTTTTCATCATCTTCTTCTCTGCTCTTTGCTTGCCATCATCGGTGATTGTCCCAACTCATTGCTCCTTTAGTAAGTTCCACGTCTCCACCAGTTTCAATCTCCTTTGTTCCTTTTTCATGGCTTCTACTCCACCCGTCATCCAGGGGCTCTGGTACACCTCCACCGCGTCTGATTTCAATGGAGGGGAGGTGAACGAGATGTGCCTCAATGGCCGGCGATCGTCCCAACTCCTTGCTGCTTTAGTAAGTTCTACGTCTCCACCAGTTTCGATCTCCTTAGTTCCTTTTTCATGGCTTCTACTCCACCCGTCGTCCAGGAGCTCTGGTACACCTTCACCACTTCTGATTTTAATGACAGGGAGGTGAACGAGATGCGTCTCAATTACCATATTCCTCCCGATCATCGCATCATCATCCCTTCAGGATATGATCACCCCCATCTTCCTCCCACCAATTTTATTACTTTCTTTAAGGACCAGTTTATGGTCGGTCTTCGCTTTCCCTTACATCATTTTCTTTCTAAAGTATGTTCTTATTTTCACACCTCACTCAGCAATTAGCACCTAATTTCATTAGGTTGCCGTGTAGAGTTATAGTATTATTCCACCTGTATCGCGTCCCTTTGCACCCTTGGGGTTTCCATTATCTTTATTATCCAAGGAAATCTGAACATGAGGTTTTCATTTTCTAAATCCGAGTGGGTACATTTTTTTTTGATAAAATACTTTCTTCCAATAAAGGTTGGAAATCCCACTTCTTCTTTCTCTGACCAGCTCATCCCGTTGCTTTCCCGACCATGTGGCAAATGGAGTTGTCTAATCCTCTCGAGTTGAGAAAGTACTGATAGGAGCTAGTCTACCTTGAGGCCTCCACTTAGCTAGCCAATTTGAAATACCATATCCACAAGCCATTGACTGAGGGAGTGTTGTATATGTTAGGCTTGAGTCTCAACCGAACTCGACTGTCCGACAACTACGGTGAGATATTCATCCTCTTATTTCTATCGGATCTAATTGATTTTTTTCTCTGTTTTGTAGCTAAAACCATGTGGAAGGCTTTGTTGGGTGATTCCATAAAGTTAGCAGACAAAGAGATGGATGCGTGCGTGCGCACGGGGGGCCAAGATGGTGAGTCACAGGCTATCGCCGATTGGCCAATTTAAGGAACTGACTAGCGAAGAGGAGGTCAACCAAGTAGCTGGGAGTGATGCAACCACCAACACCAAAGAAATGCCACCCCCTCGACCTTCATTGCTTCCTATTGTTGTTCTCTTAGAGTCCACAACCTTCGCTAAACCCCTGATCGATCATAGACGTCGTTAAAGGCTCCGATCGGCAACCCCCGTCCAATCGGTGAACCCATCTCCACAAACATCTATCGTGGCTTCGATGGTGTGGCCATGATTTGAGCGAGGAGAGAGCTCTAGCTCTGCCGCCCCTGAAGTCGCTGCTGATTTGCTTACTTCAGCTTCATCCGAGTGGACACCTTCACTTTCTAAGTTGTCGATCGAAGCTATCCTGGCAGAGTCAGTTGCCTTTTTGATGCTGCTTCCAATCGAATCAGTGCGACCTCTTTCCACTATACACTCTACTCCCTTTTCCAAATCCAAAAGCAAGCCAAAATTCAGTTCCACAGAACTAAGTGAGTCAGGTAAGCAGGGGCAAGTCAGGGCGATCCTCAGCCTACCCACTCATGACTTCCTTTCCACACACTCTACTGAGTTCCTAGCCCCGGAACATATAATAAAGATTCAAGGACTCTTGGACCAAAATTAGGAGGATTCATGAGCTCGAGCGGCCTCAAGCTCTCCTAAGGAGCTGGTGGACCGCTTTTCCCAATACGCTACTAGGATAAGCTTATTCTGCTCTCGTACATTCATTTGTATCATGTGCTTCACTTAACCATCTTTTTACTTTGATAGTTTTGGGGTGGAGCGCCTGACTCTATGCCAAAAAATTGTCAGGTTGAGCCACGAGTAAAATATATTATAGGGCTCGGTCGGGGAAGCGGGCACCTCCCAGGGCTTAGCCGAGCGGCTATCAGAAGAAGTGCCCAATCGAAGGAGTTGGAGAATAAGCCACAGAAGTAAAGGCTTGCAGAATGCTATAACTGGAACACCATTCTTGGATCTCCCATCCTTGGGACTGCCTTCCATTATCCGATACAAGCTTATAGGGAACCCCAAACTAACACACAATGTATTGTCATAGAAACTTGATGACCATCCGTTGGGTTATCTTGGTCAGTGGCTCGGCTTTCACCCATTTGGAGAAATAATCTATAGCTACGAGAAGAAACTTTTTCTAACCAGACACTATTGGAAAGAGCTCCACAATATCCATACTTCATTGGTCGAATAAGTAGGAGATAATTGATGTCTTCAATAATTCTGTAGGTCGGTGTGAAATATTTTAATATTTTTGATAAGATAAGCAAGTTGCTACGAGCCGAGCTAAGTTCGCTTGTAAAGTGGATCAGAAATATTCGGTTAGTAAAATCCTCCGAGTGAGTGACTAACTGCTCGGATGGCTTCTACATGAACTTTGATGCACTTCTAGTAAAATGTAGTGTTTGTCATCTGGTCCGATGTACTTGAGCAGCAGATGAGAAAATACTCTCTTGTATAAATGATCTCCCACCAATGTGAACCGATCGACTCTCTTTTTTATCATGTGTGCTTGCTCCCGTTTGGCTAGAAAAATTCCTTGTTGGAGGAACAAAACCAAAGGGGTCCGTCAATCACTTTGTATTTCTTCTTCAGCTTGTCACTCAATGTGAGCTATCAATAACATTACTTAACCAACTTGTCAAGTTTCCATGGGCTTAGGGAACTGGCCAATTTAGCCAACTCATCTACGTACTGATTCTCTAAGCGGAGAATTTTCTGTAGCACCACCTCCTAGAATCCCTCTATTTTATCAAATGCCTCCGCATATAACTTCATCCGGTCGTTATTTATTTCAAAATTGTCCGATAGTTGCTGAGTTGCCAGTTGAGAATCCGAGTAAATCAAGACCCGGGAGGCTCCCACATGTTTAGCCACTTACAGACTGGCTATTAATACTTCATATTCCACTTCATTGTTGGTAACATGATACTCCAGCCAAACAGATATTTGCATTGTGTCTTCACACAACGATATTATAAGAATCTCAACTCCATTTCCTTATTGAGTAAACGATCTGTCCATATAAATCTTCCAAGTTTCTTCCGGCTCGAGACTTTGCATCTCCGTCATAAAATTGGCTAAAGCTTGAGCTTTAATGGCAGATCGAGGTTGGTATTGTATGTTGCATTCACTTAATTTCGTGGTCCACTTGATCAACCTTCCCAACACCTCTGGGTTGACAAGCACTCGATCCAAGGTGTTGTTAGTTAAAATAATTATGGGGTGAGAAATAAAGTAAGGGCGAAACCTCCGAGAGGCTAAGACCACCCCTTTTGCCAACTTCTCGAGAGTAGTGTATCCGCATTTAGTGTCTTTTAGAAAATGACTTAAAAAATAAGCGGGTTGCTGCTCATTATCGTCTTCTCACACCAACACCAACCAGACAGCCTCTCAGTGGAAGGCAAATATATCCACAGTGGCTTACCAATAATGGGCTTCGCAAATACAGGTAAAGAAGACAAATAATTTTTAAGATGCTCCAACGCCTTGTCACACTCAGTGTCCCACTGAATTTGGTGGCTCGACGAAGTATTTTGAAGAATGGTAGATTTCGATCGGATGACCTTGAGATGCATCAGGATAAAGTTGTGATTCGTCTAGTCAGGTGTTATGCTTCCTTCAGATTCTGTGGCGAGGCATATCTTGGAGGGTTTTCACCTTGCTTGAGTTAGCTTCAATTCCCCGCTCGATCACGATGTAACCAAGGAACCATCCACTCTTAGCCCCAAATAAATATTTGTTGGGGTTGAGCTTGACTCCGTACTTCCTCAGGGTCTAGCACGTCTTCTCTATATAAATCGGCAGCTTAGAGGGATTTGATTATTGTAAGGGTCGATTGATGCTAGAGGGGGGGGGATTGAATAGCTCGTCGTGCTCCGTTTACTTGCTTCGGTGTTGTTGATATGCAGCGGAAAGAACGCAAAACAAGACTCACAACGCTAACACATAGATTTACTTGGTATCCACTTCAAGAACGGGTGATTAATCAAAGGATCCACACGCGACACACACTCTACTAATGAAAACACTCCTTCTCGATAACTACAGAAGGCGGAGAAGCCTTGTACAACCTCTCAATACAAGAAGAAAGAAAAATAAACTTATATAATAACTAATCTTACAAGATTTATAGTGAGGAAACCCTAGCTTACTTCTCCTTCTTGTGTGGAATGCATCTTGACCTTGGAAGTGCAGCAACACCTTGCTCCAAGAAACCTCAAGAATTGGCATAAATCTATGAGAAATGATCGCAAGAAGTGGAGAGGAAGAAGTGCGGAGTCACTACGAGGAAGGCGACTTTAAACTCGACGCTTCCTTCACAACGGTCACAACCCAATCGATTGAGGAGGCTTGAATAGATCGGTCAATCAATTTAGAGTGCCTCTTTGCTCTGCTGGAAAAGACCTGAATCAATTGCTCGATCGATTCAGCCTTTAACGCTTCGTGCATAATTTTCAACTGCCAATTGATCGGCCGATTGATTGGCGGTGCCTAATCGATCGGCTAATCGATTGGGAAGGCTTCTGTACACGCGATATAAGCTCCCAATCGATCGACTAATCGATTGGACTATTGTTATCGCACCACTCTCCCAATAGATCGGCTAATCGATTAAGCTTCGGTTCAATCGATCGACTGATCGATTGACCACCCTTGACTTGCTTAACTCAAGATCAAGGGCCCCCATTCTAATATCCGGTCAACCGTGACCTGTTGGAACTCCTCATGCCTAACATCTGGTCAACTTTGACCTGCCGGGACTTCTTTACCAAGTGTCTGGTCAATCCTTTGACCCACTTGGACTTTTCTCCTCGTGTCAAGTGTCCGATCAACCTTGACCTACTTGTATTTACCGTCTCGTGCAAGTGTCTGGTCCTCCATGACCCACTTGGACTTCCTTCCATCAGATGTCCGATCACCCTTGACCCATCTGGATTTCCTTGTACCAAGTATTCGGTCACTCCTTTGATCTACTTGGATTTTCCAACACCAGATGTCCGGTCAACCTTGATCCACCTAGATTTCCACATGTCTGGCTTCACTCACCATGTCTTTGCATCTGCCTAACTTCACTCACTAGGACTTTCCACCTGCCTGACTTCACTCACCAGGACTTTCCATCTGCCTGGCTTCACTCACCAGGACTTTCACTTAGCTTCACTCTCTAGGATTTTCCCACTGTCCGACTTCACTCACCAGAACTTTCACCTGCCTAGGTTCATTCACTAGGTCTTTCACCTGGCTTCACTCATCAGGATTTCTCAACTGCCTAACTTCACTCACTAAGTCTTTCACCTGACTTCACTCGCCAGGATTTCCAACTGTCTGGCTTCACTCACCAGGACTTTCCCTTGCCTAACATCTAATTAGGACTTTCCCAGTCAAGTATTCGGTCAACCCTTTGACCTACTTGACTCTTCTTTACATCTAACTGGTTAGTCCTTGACCAGTGGGGAATTATATCAACAATCTCCCTAATCGGATGATTGCATCTGCAATCTCCATGTATTGTCAAACATCGAAACCCAAACATCAAGACTCAAGCTTGAGCCAACTCAAGCTCAGTCAACCTGGACAACCTTGACCTAGGAATATTATGTTAGGATCCTACGTACTCGGCTAGAGAGGGGGGTGTGAATAGCCGCCCCAAATCGCTCGTTTCTTCCTACAATTCGTTAGCACAGCGGAAAAATAAACTAGAAACGAAAGGAAGAATATCAAACCTTAACACAGCGATGTACGAGGTTCGGAGATGATGCTCCTACTCCTCGGCGTGTCCGTAAGGTAGACGAACCCAATCAATCCGTTGGTGGATGAGTCCCCGGAAAATCGGCTAATAAAAGCACTCCTTCTGGGTGGAGAAACCTCGCCACAGAAACTTCTTGCAACAGCAAGAAAAGAGTACAAGGAAAACAAGAAATAAAGTACAATACAAATGTAAACTTTCTTGCCTTCTCTTCGACTGGAAGAAGTAGCCGCTTCCAAGCGCCTACAACAGCAGGTGACCCAGCCGGAAGCTCACGCGAAGCTTCAAAGTAGCTCAACAAAGCTCAACAACAAGCTTAGCAGCACCAAGAACAGGCAGAAGGAAGAAGAAGAAGAAGAAGCAGCACCAAAGCCTGACTGCACAGCGAAGATAGAAGCCGGCGGAGAAGACGGAGCGACCCGTTGTGACTCAACGGTCGAATCGTGGACCGATCAGGCTCCACCCTGATCGGTCCAGAACCCTTCTGATCGGTCTGGGGACCGATCAGGCCCTGGGCTGATCGGTCCCTAGACCGATCAGATTGCTCCACAGAAAGTGCCCAACTTTCTGTTCGTTTCCTGATCGGTCTGTGGACCGATCAGGCCACAGCTGGATCGGTCCACAGACCGATCCCACCTCTCTCGGCTGCGTCTCTGATCGGTCGTGGAGACCGATCAGGCTTCATGCTGATCGGTCCAGCTCACAGAACTGCGCTTTGCCTTCTGTTTGTTATCTGATCGGTCACCAGATCGATCAGATACACAAACGTATCGCTGGATCGGTCTGCAGACCGATCCAGAGCTTGGTTTTTGCCCAAACCAAGTCCCAAACCTTCCAAACCAATATCCGGTCAACCTTGACCTATTGGTACATCATGCTTAGCATCCGGTCACTCCCTTGACCTGCTAAGACTCTCCACCAAGTGTCCGGTCAATCCCTTTGACCCACTTGGACTTTCCTCTTCGTGCCAAGTATCCGGTCACTCCTATGACCTACTTGGACTTCCCATCACCAGATGTCCGATCACCCTTGATCCATCTGGATTTTCCCTTGCCCGGCTTCACTCACCAGGACTTTCACCTAGCTTCACTCACTAGGGTTTTCACCTGGCTTCACTCACCAGGATTTCCACAATTGCCTGGCTTCACTCACCAGGACTTTCCAACTGCCTAACATCCCAGTTAGGACTTTCTCATTCACCTAGCTTCACTCACTAGGATTTTCACCTGGCTTCACTCACCAGGATTTTCCCGAATGCCTGGCTTCACTCACCAAGACTTTCACCTTCACCTAGCTTCACTCACTAGGATTTTCACCTGGATTCACTCACCAGGATTTCCCGACTGCCTGGCTTCACTCACCAGGACTTTCCACACTGCCTAACATCCCAGTTAGGACTTTTCCGTGCCAAGTCTCCATACTTGGACTTTTCCAGTGCCAAGTCTCCATACTTGGACTTTTCGCGTGCCAAGCTCCCTGCTTGGACTTTTCTAGTGCCAAGCTCCCTACTTGGACTTTTCCGTTGCCAAGTCTCCATACTTGGACTTTTTCCCGAATCAGGTCAACCAGGTCAACCTTGACCTAAGGTTGCACCAACAATCTCCCAAACATCTATTCTTGTCCCATATCAAGAATACAACTCTTCCACGAGTGTCAAACATCAACATGCAACTCAACTAGGTCAACCTTGACCTAAAGTTGCACCAACAATCTTCCTAAGTCAAATATCAAAATACAACTCGAGTCAGGTCAACTCGAGTCAGGTCAACCAGATCAACCTTGACCTAAGGTTGCACCAACAATCTCCCCCTTTTTGATGTTTGACAAAACCCATAATCAAGTTAGGTTAACCCGATAACCTAACTTAGGTTTTCCAACCATCTTCCAATGTCCAATGTTCTTTCCTTGAACATTCTCTGGACATTCTCCCCTTAGGTTAACCCGATAACCTAACTTGGGTTCTCCAATAATTCTCCCCCTTTTTGACACACATCAAAAAGAATTCCAATGTTCTTCCTCGAACATTCCTTGACATTCTTCCCCTAGCTTAGGTTAACCCGATAACCTAACTTGGGTTTCTCCAATAATTCTCCAATGAACACTCTCCCCTTTTTGACATACATCAAAACGAAAAAGGAGGGTATCAAGGTCAAGAGTTTCTCCCTAATGAAAGTCCCATACCTTTCATTGAAACTCTTAATTCCCCCCTTGATACTAAACTCAACAATCAACTTAGTGATAATCCCATATCACTAATCCTCAAAAGTCTTAAGGAGTAAAAACTTCCCCTAAAAGTTAATTCCCCCTTGACAATTAGGTAAAACTCCCCCTAAAGGTCAACTCCCCCTTGACCATTGCACCAACAATGTCTTTGTGAGTTCCAAACCTTTAGAAATCCAAAAACACCATTTCCATAACTGAAATTTCAGACAACAGCTGAAAATCAGAAACTGGCACGCTCTGATCGGTCCCCAGACCGATCAGAAACCCCATGGATCGGTCTGCAGACCGATCCATGCTTCACTGGATCGGTCCACAGACCGATCAGGACTTACCTGGATCGGTCCCCAGACCGATCCAGACTCTGATAGGCAGATTTCTGAAATTTCCTTCCCGAAATTCAGAAACTCCTAGAAAATTCCAGAAAATTCGAAAAAATTGTGAAATTTTAAGGATACATTCCTCATAACATATACTATCATGGAAAAATAGTTTTCTATGAAAATAACTTCCATTTTTCAATCTTGATACAAAGTTCAAAAACTTTGAAATCGTTCAAGTTTAACACAACTTTGTATCACAATGTTCAATGATGAATGCTATCACTAGGAAAGCTTCATCAAGGTTTTTCAAATCAATTTTAAAATACTTTTAAAACCATTTGAATTTAGGACCATAATCTTAGGGCTAGATGTACATGACTTGTACACAAGCTTTCCCTATGATCCTTAATTTCTTGAATTAGGGTCATCTAGGTACAAGGACAATGCACCTTGATCCTAACTCATGATCCTAATATCTCACACACATCTAAGGTGTATCAAACCACATTCAAGTCAATTTGATGTGAGATATGGATTAAGGTCAACTTAGGCTAAGTTCTCATGCATTTTCTAAACACCAATTTGATCTCAATATCAAATTATATGTTTGTCCTTAAATCAATTTCATTGATTATAATGCAAGAGGTGATGACATGGCATATAATGATATCATAAGTAAAAACATGTGCCAATGTCATGATGTCATGGCATAAAGTTTGAAAACTTAAATAAAGCATGACATATAAACTAGCCTAAGCATTATCATGACATTTCAAATGATAATAAACTAAATATGATGTCATGGCATGGCATATGACAACCAATCATGGCAAGTTAGCACAAATAAAATACCTAAATTCCCTATCTAAGTATCCTTAGCCTTAGCAAACTTAAAATCTAACCCTAGATTGCCCATATATCCCTAAGAGAAAACCAAAATCCCAATTATGGTATATCTCTAGGTTTTCTTAAATTGTGCCAAATAAGATTAAAATCGATATTTTTCAAATATGGCACAATTTACTCTTCAAGGAGTAAATAATAATTCTTTTTCATTTTCAAAGGTTATCAAAACCTTGAAAATGCTCCTTGAGTGTCAATTTCCTCAAAGTTGGGTTAACTACCCTTCTAATTGGAGTTGACACTCTCTAACCCATCTATGGGATAGAGAAGATGCTCCTAGGAACCCAATACATATTTGAGCTCATTGGGTTCACTAAATATTCACTAGGGATAACTTCCCTAGCAACCCTCCTAATGACCCTCTTAGGCTTTAAAGCCTTGGTCATTTGGGACTCATCAAGATCAACTCTAGGGGTGACTCCCCTTGTGACCTTGGTGGTGGTCTTCCTAGCCCTAGGTTTTGTTCCATAATCGAATGGAACACTATGATAAGTGGGCTTGACCACTTGGGACTTAGGTTTGTGACCCAAACCTTTCTTGTCCTTGGACTTGGGTTTTTGACCCCTAGACCCTAGAGTCAAATCCTCAAGAGCCTTTTCTAGAGAGTCAAGTCTTGACCTCAAGACTTGATTTTCTTTCTCTAATACCTCAAGCTTTAATTTATCATTTTTCTTTGAGGTATTCCTAGGCATGTGTCTAGTTGATTTGGGATTTCTACCTAGATTCTCCTTAGCCTTAGATGAGTTAATTCTAGGGTTAACATTTCTAGAATTGTCCTTATCTAGGCTAATATGTTTAGCACCTAAGCATGTGTATCGATTTCTAATGTTATCATGCTTATCATTCTTGACAATAGCAATAAGGCTACTAGCATGCATCCTACTAGAATTGCAAGAATGTGCCTTAGAGATTACCTTAGGGTTTGCCCTAGCTCCCCCTATACATGTGCTCGATCTCTTGTCCTTGTGAGATTGCCTCCCCCTCGGACATTGATTCCTATAGTGTCCCCTTCGCTTGCATTGGAAGCACACCACGTGCTCCTTGCCCTTGCGTATCGGGACTCCGGCTTCCTTGATCTTTGGCGCCGGTGGAGTCTTCCTAACCCTCTTTGGACACTTACTCTTGTAATGTCCAAATTCCCTACACTCAAAGCATAATAT
This sequence comes from Zingiber officinale, assembly GCF_018446385.1. Lineage (NCBI taxonomy): Eukaryota > Viridiplantae > Streptophyta > Magnoliopsida > Zingiberales > Zingiberaceae > Zingiber > Zingiber officinale. The sequence continues at coordinate 11,869,596 of NC_055999.1, read as the reverse complement.
ATGCAATTTATTTGAAATCGAAATGCTTGAGTTACCTAGGTTTGAGGGTGAATGAGAGCTCTCTTCTTCATCCCTTCCGGAGGTAGACGCTTCTTCTTCTTGTTCCGAACTTGAAGAAGAACTCTTCTCCTCTTCTTCTTTAGATGTTGAGTAGCCCTCAACTTCTAAATCCATTCCTCCATGAAATGAGCTCCTTGGCTCACTTGACTCCTCTTCATGACTTGAAGTGGAGTTCTCCTCATGGAGCTTTGCCAAGTTATTCCACAACTCCTTGGCATCGTTATATCCACCTATCCTACACAAAACATCATTAGGTAAAGAAAATTCAATGATTTTCGTTACCTCATCGTTAATGGTTGATTGGTGGATTTGCTCCTTCGTCCACCTCTTCTTCTTGAGAGGTTTTCCTTCTTCATCCTCCGGAGGAGTGAAACCTACTTGCACACACCTCCAATTCTCAAGATTAGTCATAAGAAAATATTTCATTCTTACCTTCCAAAACGCGAAGTCGTCGCGATCGTAGAAGGGTGGAATCGTGATGTCCTCTCCGAGTTGATCCATCTCTAGCTTGTGCTCCCTCGGGTGTTAATCCGGCGAAGAGCGACCTCGCTCTGATACCACTTGTTAGGATCCTACGTACTCGGCTAGAGAGGGGGGTGTGAATAACCGCCCCAAATCGCTCGTTTCTTCCTACAATTCGTTAGCGCAGCGGAAAAATAAACTAGAAACGAAAGGAAGAATATCAAACCTTAACACAGCGATGTACGAGGTTCGGAGATGATGCTCCTACTCCTCGGCGTGTCCGTAAGGTGGACGAACCCAATCAATCCGTCGGTGGATGAGTCCCCGGAAAACCGGCTAATAAAAGCACTCCTTCTGGGTGGAGAAACCTCGCCACAGAAACTTCTTGCAACAGCAAGAAAAGAGTACAAGGAAAACAAGAAATAAAGTACAATACAAATGTAAACTTTCTTGCCTTCTCTTCGATGGAATAACAGCAGCAGCTACAACCAGTCGAGGAAGCTCACGCTAAGCTTCAAAGCAGCTCAACAAAGCTCAACAACAAGCTTAGAAGGAAAAAAAAAGGAAGAAGAAGCACCAAAGCCCGATCTCCTTTATAACCTGCGAACCTGCACAGTGAAGACGAAGCCTGCGGAGAAGGCGGAGCGACCCGTTGTGACTCAACGGTCGAATCGTGGACCGATCGGGCTCCACCCTCGGTCCAGAACCTTCGACCGATCAGGATCCCATTGGATCGGTTCCTAGACCGATCAGATTGCTCCACGTAGTGCCCAACTTTACATTGCTTTCTGATCGGCGTGGACCGATCAGTCCTAGATCGGTCCACGCATCGATCCCACTTCTCCGTCTCGATCGATCGTGAGACCGATCAGCTTCATGCTGATCGGTCCCGAGCCGTCGATCAAGAAGCTCTAATCGCTTTGCCTTACATTTGTTATCCGATCGGTCACCAGATCGATCAGATACACAAACGTATCGCTGGATCGGTCTGCAGACCGATCTAGAGCTTGGTTTTTGCCCAAACCAAGTCCCAAACCTTCCAAACCAATATCCGGTCAACCTTGACCTATTGGTACATCATGCTTAGCATCCGGTCACTCCCTTGACCTGCTAAGACTCTCCACCAAGTGTCCGGTCAATCCCTTTGACCCACTTGGACTTTCCTCTTCGTGCCAAGTATCCGGTCACTCCTATGACCTACTTGGACTTCCCATCACCAGATGTCCGATCACCCTTGATCCATCTGGATTTTCCCTTGCCCGGCTTCACTCACCAGGACTTTCACCTAGCTTCACTCACTAGGGTTTTCACCTGGCTTCACTCACCAGGATTTCCACAATTGCCTGGCTTCACTCACCAGGACTTTCCAACTGCCTAACATCCCAGTTAGGACTTTCTCATTCACCTAGCTTCACTCACTAGGATTTTCACCTGGCTTCACTCACCAGGATTTTCCCGAATGCCTGGCTTCACTCACCAGGACTTTCACCTTCACCTAGCTTCACTCACTAGGATTTTCACCTGGATTCACTCACCAGGATTTCCCGACTGCCTGGCTTCACTCACCAGGACTTTCCACACTGCCTAACATCCCAGTTAGGACTTTTCCGTGCCAAGTCTCCATACTTGGACTTTTCCAGTGCCAAGTCTCCATACTTGGACTTTTCGCGTGCCAAGCTCCCTGCTTGGACTTTTCTAGTGCCAAGCTCCCTGCTTGGACTTTTCCGTTGCCAAGTCTCCATACTTGGACTTTTCCCGAATCAGGTCAACCAGGTCAACCTTGACCTAAGGTTGCACCAACAATCTCCCAAACATCTATTCTTGTCCCATATCAAGAATACAACTCTTCCACGAGTGTCAAACATCAACATGCAACTCAACTAGGTCAACCTTGACCTAAAGTTGCACCAACAATCTTCCTAAGTCAAATATCAAAATACAACTCGAGTCAGGTCAACTCGAGTCAGGTCAACCAGATCAACCTTGACCTAAGGTTGCACCAACATATTACACCAACAATCTCCCCCCTTTTTGATGTTTGACAATACCTTTAAGTTAGGCTAATTCCATAGCCTCAACTTTTCCTTCATGCTAATGCATGAATGAGGGTTTCCTTCATTCTCTCCCTATCCTAGAGAGCATTCTTCCCAAACTTTCCTAGAGGGGCAATGAAGGCCTAACGTAAATCCTACATTCTTCCCCTATTGACACACATCAAAAACTCTCCCCCTAAAGAGTTACTTAACGTTGTTCACAACCTCACATGTTGTTCACAACACTACAATGAATGCCTCATACCCTTCACTGTATCCAATGCTCACCCTTGAGCATTAAACTACGTCACACTGCTCATCCACGAGCATTCATCATTCCAACAATGAAGGTCTCATACCCTTCATTGTAGCCAATGCACACCCTTGAGCATTAATCCACTTCATAATGCTCATCCTTGAGCATTCACAACTTAACAACAAAGTGTTGGTGCAAGTTGCACCAGAATCAAACCTAACTTTTGATGTTGTCAAAGGTTCAAGTTAAGTCTTGTTGTGATCTAACAAGTTGACTGAGTGTGCAGGCTATTTACTCAACCGGGAAATACCTAACTGGAGGCTAGACAGGATAAATCTTAGCAGATCATGAAACCCAGGTGCAAGTCCAAGTGGGTCGAGGGGACCCGAAGCTTGGCGGTGCGATCGAGAGGTCTGGAGGACCGAAGATCAAGGAAAAAGGCCTGGCAAGCCGATCAAAGCTAAGTGAAAAGTCCAAACTAGATCTAAGTTTGGCAGGTAGGTTGAGGTTGTTGGAGTGTATACTGAAAGCCTAAGCTTTTGTAAACATTTGTTTTGAATAAAGAATCACATTTGGTCAAATTATCTACATTTGTTTGTAGTTGTTCATATAATTTATATTGTAGATAACATAGTATGTGGTGTCACATGCAGAAGATGATGTTATCAGTACCTTATAAATTATAAACAGTAGCTCACGACTAAAATGGAAAGGAACAAACCATTAGAAGGTCGTAGTGTAATTAGGTATTAGTTTATCTTGACTATATAATTACACTAGTACACTCAGAGTGTATTGAGTAGGACCATTTGAGGTCGTTTCTTTTATACTGACTTTATAAAGGAACAAAGACCTTAGTTATTATGGAAGTGTGTGCTCTTAATCCTAATATAATAACAAGCACATATATTTGATATTTATTTCTTTAATTTATCAATGGGTGAGATTTAGTTCGATGAATCAATAAACCCGATAAGTTGGGAAATGGTATCACTTATAGTGTGTGTTGTTGATTATAGAAGGAAACTGTGTCCTAGAGATACTAGGTTGATAATGTCCCCAAGAGGAGCTCATGAGGATTGTCATGTTAAACCCTGCAGGTGGACTTAGTCCAACATGACGATAAGGTTGAGTGGTACTACTCTTGACTTAGATATTAATTAAATGAGTTGTCAGTAACTCACTTAATTAGTGGACATTCGATATCTTAAACACAGGGAGACTAACACGCTCATAATAAGAAGGAGCCCAAAAATGTAATTTGGGATTGGTGCGGTAGTTCAATAATAGTTCTCTAGTGGAATGAATTATTATTGATAAAATTAAGTTGTGTGTTCGGGGCGAACACGGGATGCTTAATTTTATCGGGAGACCAAAACCAATTCCTCCTCTCGGTCCCTATCGTAGCCTCTTATTTATAGAGTTCTATACCCACCTATACCCACCTTCTATACCCACCAATAGGGGGCCGGCCAAGCTAGCTTGGGAACCAAGCTAGGGCCGGCCTAGGTATATTGGGTGGCCTAGCTTGAACCCAAGCTAGTAGGGCCGGCCAAATTAAATTAAAAAGAAATTTAATTTTAATTTTTATTATTATGTGGAAGATATAATTTAAAGAGAATTAAAAATAAAATATCTCTCTTGTAAAAGATCTACAAAAGATTAAAGAAAGAGATTAGATCTCTTTCCTTATTTGTAGATTGGAGAGATGTTTTATTTTCTCTTTAAAAATTATTCACATGTTGATAAAATTAAAATTATAGAAATTTTCTTTTATCAACCATGAAGAGATTTTAAAGAGAAATTTTATTTTTTAAAATTTTCGGAAATAAATTAGGAAGTTTTAATTGTTGATTAAAACTTGTCCAATTTGTTCTCCAATGATGTGGCCGGCCATTGAAGTTTGATTTGGAAAATTTATTTTATTTTCTAAATTAAATCATGTCAAGGAAATTGAGGAAATTTTATTAAATTTCCTAATTTGCCTAGGCCAAGGAATATAAAAGAAGGGGTGAGGGTGCCTTCATGGGATAACCCTTATTATTTCTCTTCCTCTCTTATTCTTTGGTGTGGCCGGCCAACACCCTTTCCCTCTCTTCTTCTTGTGGTGGCCGAACCTCTCCCTCTCCCTTAGAGCTCTTGTGGTGGCCGAATACTACTCGGAGAAGAAGAAGAAGAAGGAGAAAAATCTAGCATCTCTTGGAGCTTGGTTAGTGTTTTGATTTTCTTCCTTGGTGAAGCTTCCTCTTTGTTGGCCGAACCTAGCTAGGAGGAGAAGAAGGTGATTGGTGGTTTCTCGTCTCGGAAGATCGTTGCCCACACAACGTTCGAGGTTAGAAGAGGAATACGGTAGAAGATCAAGAGGTCTTTCTAGAAGGTATAACTAGTAGTTTTTCCTTTTCCGCATCATGCTAGTTATTTATGGAAATAATACCAAATACAAGAGGCTTACGTTCTAGAATTTCGAATATGTTTTTCGAAGTTGTGTTCTTTTGTTTCTTTCTTTTCCTTGTGATTTGATTGTTCTTTTTGGTTAACCTAAAGTTATTTTAGGAAATTAAATATTAGCTTTCTATTAAAGGTTTTGTCTAGTCGGTGGTGGTTGCTCCCATATCCAAGAAGGCCATGTGCCTCGCCACGTCAGTACTGGGAACCTTTTATGGAAATTAATATTTAATGGAATTAATAACTCAAGGAGACTTGGGTCGAACGTGTTAAGTTCCGCAGGAGATCCAAGTCAAAACCTAAAAGAACAAATAGATTAAGTTTTGGATCAAACGTGTTAAGTTCCGCAGGCGATCCAAAATTTAATTTAAAAGAACACATGGTAGCTAGGAAAAGGTTCAGACCTTTGTACAAAATTTTTGTACAGTGGAACCTCTAGGCTTTCCGAGTAGCAACCAACAATTGGTATCAGAGCTAGGGTTTTGCCTCTGTGTATTTGGTATTAGGTTAATTATGCACATGTCATACATAATTTAGGCAGGTTAATAGTAGGATGTGCTAACTCTATGGATGCAGGATCCAACTATTATGGCTTTTAGTTATTATGTGTGTGATTGGACCCTTGGACATGTCAAGGGCATTTATATGTGTATGCATGATTGTATTAAAATATAGCAGGAGCTGTATTTAGTTTTATTAGGATTTTATTTTTGATCTAGATACATGTACATTCCTTTTATGGAATATAGGATCAAAAATGTAAAATTCTATTTATGTCACGGATCGAATCTTGCAAAGTGTGGAACCTTCTAAGGACCAGAGGCGCAGCGGAACTAGGAGCAAGATGGATGCGACAGTTAGACCCGGTGGCGGTGGCCAAATATGGCAGCAGCTTCGGATGACAACACACGGAAGACAATTAAAGATAAAAGTCATAATAGTTGAAAATTAGATTTTCTATTTATTGCTTTTATATTGTGCTGTATGTGCATGTTAGTTTACAAGTTTAGTAGGCTAGCATAGTTAAAATTCCTCATTTATAAATAACTAAGTGGGAGAGGGATTTTTAAGTAAATCCCATGGTCTCCATTACTGGTTTGTAAGTGATGCAAACAAGCTTGCGCGTTGGCTCTGAGTGCCTTCCTCCATAACGGATGAGCTTGTTTGCGGATCACTAGAACAGATTTCCATTTTTGGATGACTATAGGAAGTTAATCAAGAGCGTGTGATCTTCCCCAACGGAAGGGGCATAATCTTATTAATGGACTTAGTGTCAAGTAATGGTGTACACTTAGACACATCTAATAATATCCTCCCCAACGGAGTCACTTATTTGTGTGACCAAATAATACCAACTATTAATTTTATTTGTCAAAAAGTTAGGTTGACAAGATAATAAAATTAATGGGTTAAAACCCTCCTTTTACAAATGTTGAAATTGTATACGTCCACACTAACGTGGCATACAAAATTCACGGTGTTATGAGATGTTGGTTAATTTAAAATAGTATTGTTTGAGGAATCAATATTATTCTAAATTTAGAGTTCTGACCAAAAGTTATTTGTGATTCTTAGGATGACTTTCAACCCATCGTCCATCATACTTCAACAAAATAGACTTATTGGACCAAATTACATAGATTGGAAAAGAAACACGGATATTGTCTTAACTGCTGATTTGTACTGACTGAACCTTGTCCTGATGCACCCAGGTGAATCTACCCAAGAGGAGATTGAATATCATAAGAGATGGGTAAAGGCGATAAGATGGCGCGGTGTTACATTTTGGCTTCAATGTCAAATGTATTGCAACATCAAGATCAAGATTTACCAACGACTTATGATATTATGAACAATCTCAAGGAACTCTTTGGTCATCGTGATAGGGCTTCTAGACAAGAAGCTATGAGAAAGATAATGATGACCACCATGCAAGAGGGTACTCCTGTAAGGGATCATATCCTAAAGATGATGACTTATCTGAACGAGATACAGATCCTTGGAGGAGAAATTGATGGGGAAACCCAGATCGATATGATCCTCCAAACGCTACCTAGAAGTTTTGAGCAATTCCGCCTGAACTATAATATGAATAAGAGGATTTATTCATTAGGGGAACTACTGACAGAACTTCAAGCAGCAGAAGGATTATTTCGTCATAATTCTCAAATTCACTTTGCTGAAAATGGTTCTACTTCTAAACCGAGAGGAAAGAAGAAGAAGAAACAAGCTGGCTCAGCAAAGAAAGTGAATAAATCTCAGAGTACGGGATTTAAAGCTGGAGTGAAGAAGCCCAAGGGCAAGTGCTTCATCTGCAAGCAGGCAGGACATTGGAAGGCGGACTGTCCTCGTAGGAACCAAAACAAAGGTATATCTCATGCTCTAGTTGTTGAAACATGTTTAGCGGTGTTATCTACCAGCACCTGGTGTGTAGATACGGGAGCCACTGATCATGTCTGCAATTCCTTGCAGGGGTTCCAGGAAACCCGACGACTATCTGAAGGAGAAATTACCGTCTACATGGGCAATGCTACTAAGGTGGCAGCTGTTGCAGTGGGAGACGTCTACTTATCTTTTAGTAGAAATAGAAATTTGGTTTTAAGAAATTGTCTTTATGTACCCAGTTTTAGAAAGAATTTAATTTCAGTTTCTAAACTATTTTTAGATGGATATTCAGTTTCCTTTAGTAACGATGTAGTTATTAAAAGAAATAAAGTGATTATCTGTTCTGGTGCATTAGTTGGCAATTTGTATACTTTAAATCCAATTTCTTCCACAAAGCAAAACATGGAAATTTATAACTCATCTTCTAATTCTAATAAGAGAAAAGAACCTTCAGAAATGAACCAAGCATATCTTTGGCATCTAAGGCTTGGTCATATTAACTTAAGTAGGATTCAGAGGCTTATAGCCGATGGACTTTTGAGTTCATTAGAGTTGGAAAATTTTCCAACTTGTGAATCCTGCTTAGAAGGAAAAATGACCAAGAGGCCGTTCAAGGCCAAGGGGTATAGAGCCAAAGAAGTGTTAGAATTGGTTCACTCTGATTTGTGTGGTCCTATGTCTGTCCAAGCAAGAGGAGGTTTTGAATATTTTGTCTCTTTCATAGACGATTATTCAAGATATGGATACATTTACCTAATGCGCCGCAAGTCCGAGTGCTTTGATAAGTTCAAAGAATACAAGGCTGATGTGGAAAAACGACTAGGTAAAAGTATCAAGACACTACGGTCAGATCGTGGTGGCGAATACCTCTTAGGAGAGTTTAGGAATTACTTATCAGAGGCCGGGATTCAATCCCAATTGTCTGCACCTGGAACACCCCAACAGAATGGTGTAGCAGAACGAAGGAATAGGACTCTTATGGAGATGGTTAGATCGATGATGAGTTATTCAGAATTACCAAATTCGTTTTGGGGATATGCTCTGGAAACAACAACGCTCGTTCTGAACTTAGTACCTTCTAAATCAGTTTCTTCTACTCCCATAGAATTGTGGAATGGGCGAAAACCCAGTCTAAGACATATTCGGATTTGGGGTAGTCCAGCACATGTGCTGAAACCAGATGCTGATAAGTTAGAATCTCGTACAGAAGTTCGCGTGTTTGTAGGATATCCCAAAGGAACGAAAGGTGGTTTATTTTATAGTCCTAAAGACCAGAAGGTCATTGTTAGCACCAATGCCCAGTTTTAGAAGAAGACTATATAATGGATCACAAGCCCAGTAGTAAAATTGTTTTAGAAGAACTTAGAGAGGACACGTCTACTTCAGTACCAATAGTACAAGATGAAGTACCACAAGAGACGCAACACGTGTCACACATGATACACAACCACAGACGGTGCCTCGTAGTAGTGGGAGGGTTGTAAGGCAGACTGAAAGATTCATGTTTTTAGGAGAGTCTTGGACTTGATCCCTAAACATGAACCCGATCCACGAACATATGACGAAGCACTTCAAGATATAGATGCAGATCTTGGCAAAAGGCAATGAATTCAAATAGAGTCTATGTACTCTAATAAGGTCCGAGCTTGTAGAACCACCGATGGTGTAAAAGCCGTTGGATGCAAGTGGATCTATAAAGGAAAAGAGGGATGACGGAAGGTAGAAACCTTCAAAGCTAGGCTTGTTGCGAAAGGGTACACTCGAAGAGGGAATCGATTATGAGGAAACCTTTTCACCGGTAGCCGTGCTTAAGTCTATCCGGATACTCTTATCCATTGCTGCTCATATGGATTATGAGATTTGGCAAATGGATGTCAAGACAGCTTTCCTTAATGGAAGTCTTGAAGAGAATATCCATATGAAGCAACCAGAAGGGTTCATTGAAAAAGGCAAAGAGCATCTAGTGTGCAAGCTCAATCGGTCCATTTATGGACTAAAGCAAGCTTCAAGATCTTGGAACATCCGGTTTAATGAAGTAATCCAGTCATATGGATTTATTCAAAGTCCGGATGAGTCTTGTGTATATAGGAAGTGTAACGGAAACGTGGTGGTATTTCTTGTACTATATGTAGATGGTATTTTGTTAATTGGCAACAATGTCAAGGTATTATCAGACGTAAGGGTATGGTTGTCCAAACAATTTGATATGAAGGACTTAGGAGATTGTGCACACATTCTTGGGATCAAAGTTATAAGGGATCGTAAGAAAAGAATGTTGTGTCTGTCCCAAGCTTCATATATAGATACAATCCTTGCTCATTTTAGCATGCAGGATTCCAAGAAAGGTTTCTTACCTTTTAGACATGGAGTAGCTCTATCTAAAGAGATGTCTCCAAAGACGTCGAAAGAGATAGAGAACATGAAAGAAGTTCCTTATGCTTCGGCTGTAGGAAGCCTAATGTATGCAATGCTATGTACGAGACCAAATATCTGTTTTGCCGTGGGCATGGTCAGCAGATATCAGAGTAACCCTGGACAAGGACATTGGACTGCGGTAAAGCATATATTAAAGTACCTGAGAAGGACTAGAGATTATATGCTAGTTTACCAAGCAGACGATCTGCTCCCTGTGGGTTACACGGATTCAGATTTCCAATCAGATAGGGATAACAGTAAGTCTACATCAGGCTATGTGTTTATTTTAGGAGGTGGAGCCATTTCATGGAGGAGTGTTAAGCAGAAATGCGTTTCAGACTCAACCATGGAAGCTGAGTATGTAGCAGCCTCTGAGGCAGCTAAAGAAGCAGTATGGCTCAGAAATTTTCTAATGGACTTAGATGTGATTCCTGGTTTGCCCAAAATCATCACAATTTATTGTGATAATAGTGGTGCAGTTGCAAACTCGAAGGAACCACGAGCGCATAAGGCAAGTAAACATATAGAGCGCAAGTACCACCTGATACGAGATATCGTGAAGCGAGGAGAAGTTGTCATCGCCAAGATTGCATCAGCGGATAACCTGGCAGATCCTTTCACTAAGGCCCTTCCGACGAAACCTTTCGATCGGCATGTGGAAGGAATGAGAATCAGATGTATGGTAGAAGATATGACAACTTAGTCATTAGTATAAGTGGGAGATTGTTGGAGTGTATACTGAAAGCCTAAGCTTTTGTAAACATTTGTTTTGAATAAAGAATCACATTTGGTCAAATTATCTACATTTGTTTGTAGTTGTTCATATAATTTATATTGTAGATAACATAGTATGTGGTGTCACATGCAGAAGATGATGTTATCAGTACCTTATAAATTATAAACAGTAGCTCACGACTAAAATGGAAAGGAACAAACCATTAGAAGGTCGTAGTGTAATTAGGTATTAGTTTATCTTGACTATATAATTACACTAGTACACTCAGAGTGTATTGAGTAGGACCATTTGAGGTCGTTTCTTTTATACTGACTTTATAAAGGAACAAAGACCTTAGTTATTATGGAAGTGTGTGCTCTTAATCTTAATATAATAACAAGCACATATATTTGATATTTATTTCTTTAATTTATCAATGGGTGAGATTTAGTTCGATGAATCAATAAACCCGATAAGTTGGGAAATGGTATCACTTATAGTGTGTGTTGTTGATTATAGAAGGAAACTGTGTCCTAGAGATACTAGGTTGATAATGTCCCCAAGAGGAGCTCATGAGGATTGTCATGTTAAACCCTGCAGGTGGACTTAGTCCAACATGACGATAAGGTTGAGTGGTACTACTCTTGACTTAGATATTAATTAAATGAGTTGTCAGTAACTCACTTAATTAGTGGACATTCGATATCTTAAACACAGGGAGACTAACACGCTCATAATAAGAAGGAGCCCAAAAATGTAATTTGGGATTGGTGTGGTAGTTCAATAATAGTTCTCTAGTGGAATGAATTATTATTGATAAAATTAAGTTGTGTGTTCGGGGCGAACACGGGATGCTTAATTTTATCGGGAGACCAAAACCAATTCCTCCTCTCGGTCCCTATCGTAGCCTCTTATTTATAGAGTTCTATACCCACCTATACCCACCTTCTAGACCCGCCAATAGGGGGCCGGCCAAGCTAGCTTGGGAATCAAGCTTGAACCCAAGCTAGTAGGGGGCCAAATTAAATTAAAAAGAAATTTAATTTTAATTTTATTATTATGTGGAAGATATAATTTAAAGAGAATTAAAATAAAATATCTCTCTTGTAAAAGATCTACAAAGATTAAAGAAAGAGATTAGATCTCTTTCCTTATTTGTAGATTGGAGAGATGTTTTATTTTCTTTAAAATTATTCACATGTTGATAAAATTAAAATTATAGAAATTTCCTTTTATCAACCATGAAGAGATTTTAAAGAGAAATTTTATTTTTTAAAATTTCCGGAAATAAATTAGGAAGTTTTAATTGTTGATTAAAACTTGTCCAATTTGTTCTCCAATGATGTGGCCGTCCATTGAAGTTTGATTTGGAAAATTTATTTTATTTTCTAAATTAAATCATGTCAAGGAAATTGAGGAAATTTTATTAAATTTCCTAATTTGCCTAGGCCAAGGAATATAAAAGAAGGGGTGAGGGTGCCTTCATGGGATAACCCTTATTATTTCTCTTCCTCTCTTATTCTTTGGTGTGGCCGGCCAACACCCTTTCCCTCTCTTCTTCTTGTGGTGGCCGAACCTCTCCCTCTCCCTTAGAGCTCTTGTGGTGGCCGGATACTACTCGGAGAAGAAGAAGAAGAAGGAGAAAAAGCTAGCATCTCTTGGAGCTTGGTTAGTGTTTTGATTTTCTTCCTTGGTGAAGCTTCCTCTTTGTTGGCCGAACCTAGCTAGGAGGAGAAGAAGGTGATTGGTGGTTTCTCGTCTCGGAAGATCGTTGCCCACACAACGTTCGAGGTTAGAAGAGGAATACGGTAGAAGATCAAGAGGTCTTTCTAGAAGGTATAACTAGTAGTTTTTCCTTTTCCGCATCATGCTAGTTATTTATGGAAATAATACCAAATACAAGAGGCTTACGTTCTAGAATTTCGAATATGTTTTTCGAAGTTGTGTTCTTTTGTTTCTTTCTTTTCCTTGTGATTTGATTGTTCTTTTTGGTTAACCTAAAGTTATTTTAGGAAATTAAATATTAGCTTTCTATTAAAGGTTTTGTCTAGTCGGTGGTGGTTGCTCCCATATCCAAGAAGGTCATGTGCCTCGCCACGTCAGTACTGGGAACCTTTTATGGAAATTAATATTTAATGGAATTAATAACTTAAGGAGACTTGGGTCGAACGTGTTAAGTTCCGCAGGAGATCCAAGTCAAAACCTAAAAGAACAAATAGATTAAGTTTTGGATCAAACGTGTTAAGTTCCGCAGGCGATCCAAAATTTAATTTAAAAGAACACATGGTAGCTAGGAAAAGGTTCAGACCTTTGTTCAAAATTTTTGTACAGTGGAACCTATAGGTTTTCCGAGTAGCAACCAACAGAGGTAAACAACTGGAGGAGCGACAACGAGGTCGGGTTCCAGAAGAGTTCCAGATCTTTCAATTGTAGATGCGTACAAAGTTTCCAAAGATCTTTCAATTCTTAAGTTAGAAGAATTATTTTGTGAATTGGAATTACACAAACAATCTAATGTAAGCCATGTCGAGAAAGGTGTAGCTTTGTATGCAGGTCCAAGTAAGGAAACTAAAACAAGAATAAAGATCGAGTCAGAATTCGAGTCAGACTCTGACTCAACGAATGAAGAAGAATTAGTCAACATGGTCCGGAGATTGTTGACTAAGAAGAAATTTAGAAGAAGTGCCAAGAAGACACCGATCAACCAAACCCAAAATAAATCAGAAGTGATTTGTTATGGATGCAACAAGAAGGGGCATTTCAAAAATGAATGCCCAAATTAGAAGGAAGAAAGGCCCAAATCGACAAGACGAAAGAAGACCCTTCAAGCAACATGGGACGAAACTTCTTCCGACGAATCCGACACGAAGCAAACAAAGCATTCGAGCCATCTTGCATTTATGGCAAGAAACCAAGTTTTCGACTCCGAGTCCGATGAAGAGTACAAGTTTGAGATCGACCTAGATTCCGAGAGAAGCCCCGGATCGGAAGATCCAAATATGGTAACAATTTATTCCAAGTCTAATTTACTTAAAGTAGTTAAATGTTTGTTTAAAAAATTATCAAAATCTGAAAAATAAAATAACTTGTTACTTAAGGAAATAGACCACCTCAAGCAACAAGTTAATTTGAGTGATTTGACTAACCAAGTTCAAGTCGGAACCTCAACTCAAGTTGAAAAACTTGAGGAAGAGAATTCCAACTTGAAGGGTCAAGTTGAGCGACTCAAGAAAACATTAGAAAGGTTTGAACTGGAATCCAAATGTCTAAATATGGTACTTGAATCACAACGAGCCATGTACAACAAATCAGGACTTGGTTACAACCCTAAACAAACAAACAAATCATATTTGTCATTAATTAGCCAAAATATTAGAAGTCAAGTCCAAGCATGGATTTAAACAGAACATTTAACCAAACCAATTAAAACAAACATCTACTTGGTGCCTAAGAGTCAAATTCATTACTTAGATAGACCTTATCTAAGCTATGACTCAGGGGGAGTAACTAGAAAGATAATTCAACCAACATGATTAACCAAACTTATACACTTAGGATTAGGTTTACTTTATACTTAGAACGGTTAGATAAAAAAGGTTTACCAAACCCTACAACATAGTATCGGAATGGATTGGGATGATAGTACGTCAAGGAAACTTTGTCGAAAGCATGCCTAGGCTGAATCTTATGTATTCTACCTGGTGCACTAGACTTAGTGGATCTGACCGAAGCTACCCCAGTCAAACATGGGCTAGTTAGACAAAAATTTAGTATTAAGTTTTTTGAGCGGGAATAGTTTGGAAAGTCTTCAGCAAGTGGTCCACGGTTGATACACAAGAAGGTCATAAGCCTCGCCACTGAACTGAAAGTTTATCCTTAGGAAGCCTGCTTGATTAACCCAAAGCTAAGTTTGAATCTAACATGGGTTTAACAACCTTTTTCAATAATTCAATAATTTAAAATTATAAATAAATTAAAATATATAACTAAAATTAAAATTATTTTAAAACTAAATTAATTTTTTTAAAAACTTAATTAAAATTATTTTAAAACCTAATTAAAATCTTTTTTTTAAAAAAAAAACTTAATTAAAATTATTTTAAAACCTAATTTAATTTTTTTTTAAAAAAAAACTTAATTAAAATTATTTTTATTTTAAAACCTAATTAAAATGTTTTTAAAAACACTTAATTAAACTATTTTAAAAACTTAATTAAAATTAATTTAAAATCTATTTTTTAAAAAAAAACTTAATGAAACTATTATTTTAAAACCTAATTATTTTTTTTTTTTAAAAAAAAACTTAATTAAACTATTTTAAAAAACTTAATTAAAATTATTTTAAAACCTAATTAAAATATTTTTAAAAAACTTTATTAAACTATTTTAAAAACATAATTAAAATTATTTTAAACTAAATTAAAATCTTTTTCTAAAAAAACTTAATTAAAATATTTTAAAAACTTAATTAAAATTATTTTAAAACTAAATTAAAATATTTTTAAAAAACTTAATTAAACTATTTTAAAAACTTGATTAAAATTATTTTAAAACTAAATTAAAATATTTTTTAAAAAAAACTTAATTAAACTATTTTAACACTTAATTAAACTAAATTAAATTTTTTAAAAACTTAATTGAAATTATTTTAACACCTAATTAAAATCTTTTTTAAAAAAACTTAATTAAACTATTTTAAAAACTTAATTAAAATTATTTTAAAACTAAATTATTTTTTTAAAAAAACTTAATTAAAATTATTTTAAAACCTAATTAAAATCTTTTTAAAAAACTTAATTAAACTATTTTAAAAACTTAATTAAAACTATTTAAAAACCTAATTAATTTTTTTTAATAAAAACTTAATTAAAATTATTTTAAAACTAAATTGAAATCTTTTTTTAAAAAAAACTTAATTAAACTATTTTAAAAACTTAATTAAAAATTATTTAAACTGTCACGCCCCGGGGGAGTCCTTATCCGAAGAAAATTTCGGCAACACCTCCCTTGTACGGCTGATAATCTGAAGCATTTCTACAGACACAATATACATCAGCCACATGCGGCTGGAATATATATACAACCACGCAGTTAATAATCTCAGCCTACACGGCTGGACAAATATAACAACAGCCACGCAGTTATATATGTTTTTATCAGCCCACTCGGCTGAAATCAAAACCAACACAACGGAAAAACATAAAGACAAGCCCATACAAAACAGAACAAAACACTGCTAGCCGGTTAGGCTTACACCACACAACAACACAACACTCCGGAACAAAGCCAGAACACACAAAGCCAAATACACACATATCATATACCAAGATAAAATAAATAAAAAGGCAGAGACATGTCTTCTGATGTGACGTGGGGACCGGCAGGTAGGATACTCCAAGCGACTCCATAAACAACCTGGTACTTGAAAAAGATAGTGCCCACAGGGGTGAGTTCAACAACTCAGCAGATACCAGTTGACATGTATAGTAAGTTATAACAGACAGTAATAACTATGGAGTACAGTCTCCTGGACAAAAGCTGAAAATGCACAATATAATAGGCTGAAGAGATCTGTACTCACCAGGGCCTCCTATCAGAATAGTCAGGTCGTCAGACCGAGAGTATCATAAATCCTGTATGCATGTCAAACATATGCATCCATCCAAATGCAGCATATAAGTGCAACAAACACAATCAGTATATGCATCAATGCATATGATGCCAATGACATGGTCACCCCTGACGCCAGTCAACCATCTCACACACAATGGTGAGACCGAGTGGGTAGGGCTGTGACAACCGTGCACTCTGACGTCACTGCTCCTGATGAGTGACCGAGTGGACGGGATGCTGTCGGAGTACACCTATCCTCCTACCCCAAATCATAAATGGGGGAGCTCAATGCTCTCATCTCCCGGTACACGATGACGGGGAGGAAATCTCTACCGACTACCACGCTGCGTCACACTACCCATGACGCCTGCCGGCTACCACGCTGCTACACTAAACCAGCGGAGCCAAACAGAGCAGAACTGTCTGCCGACTACCACGCTGAGTCACCAGACCAACGGAGCCAAACAGCAGAACTGTCACACACCTGTCTGATATACCACTAACCCATGAGTGGTGGTGTGTGCGGATACATGTAACTGGTGATGTGCTCGACAATAATGGAGCAGACTATCGCGCAGCATGCAATCATGCGAGATGATGCATGACACTAAACATGAAATAACCTGATCAGCATAACAATATATATATATATATAAAATATGTACCGTAGTATCGATGGTCAAATCTGAAGACCTAAGGTACACAGGTCAGGTAGGGTATAAAAACCTAGGTCCTGAGCACAATGAGGCATGGTATGTCACTACCATATGAGCATATATATATAATCATGTGGGTACTAACATAAAATGCATAACATGTGAGCAAACAAGCATGTAACAGGTATCTGGTAGTGACATATCGAAACAAGAACGAACATAATTATTACTAAAGGCTATATCCTACTAAACATATCAACATGACATTATCAAAGATAAGTCAAGGTACCCGCCTTTAATTGTAGTCTGTGATAAACAATCCTCACATCAGAACAATCGTCCCGTAATCAGGGTCCTGCATACAAATATTCAATTTAGCTACTCTAACAAGTATCATTTAGCTAACTGAAGATCAGGACCAAATAAATAAACCTATTTCCTTTCCGATTAAGGAAACCCAAATTGAATCAATCCCAAGTGGTCCCAATTGTTATAACTCAAGAACAATCTCAACTAATACAATTCATTTTATCAACTCAATTCAACCATCATCCATATCAACCTAACACTAACAAGAGATCAACCAAAACACTCTACATAGCTTACCTTGAATCAAAGTCTCCAATTCAAATCTAAAACCTTCACATTTCACATGCCAGTGAATTTTCAATCCAAGCACCCTTAAACAGAACAATCCAACATGAGACTAAAGAGGATAATCTAGAAAGGAAAACTAAACCAACAAAAGAGTAATAATCGTATGTTGATACCTCCTCAATGACCTGATGGAGCTATTTCATGATAACCAGAGAACCAAATCGAGGAAGGAAACGGGGTCAAGCTCACTGCCAATACAAAGATAAGTGGCACGGGTCTGTTGAAGCACAGCGAGGAAGAGAAATCCAAAAATCCAGTGAAAAGTAGAAGATAGTATACCTCCCTGGTCCAAGATAACGCAAGCCACCATTTGGTAGGCCGACCACAGCCAACCCAGCAAAACTAGGGCATGGTGCCGGACAGAGTGGAGAGGAGGAGATGGAGTTCGGCCGGCAACGGGCAGCAGTGGAAACTAGGGCTAGGGAAGAGGAAGAGGAAGTGGCTCCGGGACGGTGGTGGCGCGCGTGAGGAACAAGGTGGCCGGCGCTCGTGTGGTGTCGTTGGAAAAGAAGGGAGATTGACAGAGGGTGCTAGGGCTCGGACCTGGTGGCCGGCGGAGGTGAATCGACCGAGAGAGAAATTGGCCGACGGTGGCTCGAAGGTCACCGGCGTTGGTTGTGGTGGCCGGCGCGATGAAGAAGATGAAGAGGAGAAGATGGAACCGACGCCGGTTAGGGCACGCGTGAGGGGAGAAAAAAAGCTGGGGCACGCGCGGGTTCGCGGGGGAAAGGGAAACGGTGTGGGGAGAAGGAAAAAGAAAATAGAAAAATGAATAAATAAATTCAACTTTTCCTCACTTAAATGGAGTAGCCTAAACAGGCTTTTCCTGGGGCCCATTTTTATCCCCGTAAACTCGTTCATACAAACTCTTAAAAATTCCCGAAAAATTTCTAAAAATTTCCAAAATTTCCGAAAAATTCCGGAAAATTCCCTTATCATTATTCGTCATTTTTCCGGTATTTTACATAAACACTTAAAAATTATTTTAAAACTTAAAAATTATTTTAAAACTTAAAAATTATTTTAAAACTTAATTAAAAAAATTTATTTTAACACTTAAAAATTATTTTAAAACAAAATTAAATTTTTTTTTAAAAAAAACTTAATTAAACTATTTTAAAAAGTTAATTAAAAATTATTTTAACACTTAAAAATTATTTTAAAACTTAAAAATTATTTTAAAACTTAATTAAAAAATTATTTTAACACTTAAAAATTATTTTAAAACTTAAAAATTATTTAAAACTTAATTAAAAAATTTATTTTAAAACTTAAAAATTATTTTAAAACTTAATTATTTTTTTAAAAAAAATTATTTTAACACTTAAAAATTATTTTAAAACTTAAAAAGTATTTTAAAACTTAATTAAAAAATTATTTTAACACTTAAAAATTATTTTAAAACTTAATTAAAAAAATTATTTTAAAACTTAAAAAATTATTTTAAACTTAATTACAAATTATTTTTAAACTTAATTAAAAATGATTTTAAACTTACTTAAAAAATTATTTTTAAACTTAATTAAAAAAATTATTTTAAAACTTAATTAAAAATTATTTAATTTAATTAATTAAAAAAATAAAAATAAAAATTAATTCTTGAGCGGTAATCAATAATCGGTCGACCAAACCTGTTAATCGGTCGACCGAAATAGTAAATTAAAATTAATACTTGACCGTTCACCTAACTTGTATCTGTATCGAAGTAAATTTATCGGTCGACCGAGCATGGTTTCCGGTTGATCGAATATCGATTACCTGGTCAAAAAGGACGGCATGGTAAAGGGATCGGTCGACCGAACCACTGATCGGTCGACCAATTAGCCTCTATATAAACAGGATCGAGCAAACCACAAGGCTCATCCCATTAATCTTCTCCTCTTCATCTTCTGATCTTTGAATCCATTCGCCGATTCCAGCTTCGATAGTGTGCGACAATGCCTCGGTATTTTCCACATTTATTCCCGTTTTATCCATTTACATATTGCTAATTTTTTTATTTATTTTATTATTTTAGTGAAAAAAGTAGAGCAATTGCACAACAAGAGGCTAGCTCTCTTAATCCCAGTCAGGACCCTAGGTTTTCATCTGAGGAATTAAGGTAATCTTTTCCAAATAAAAAATTTAAGGTGATAGGTACTCGTTGTCTAGATCTTCAATTCTACCAAACTTACTGTCCTGACGCCAAAGAAATCAACCAATACTTTCAGCTAGATAGCATTGTCTTTTGCCGACATGCTTATAATCCCATTCTCTGTTCTGAATTTTATCACAACCTGTGTGAACTTGATCATCATCACTATAAGACTAGAGTAGCCACCAGATAGATGCTGTTTGATCTAGATATGTTTCTTCAATTTCTATGGATCCGACCCTCGATGAACCATATATTTTTCAATGCTTATCTTCCAGATCCATTACCTGCTCCGTTTGCACATCTTACTCTTGATCTTATGTATGCCGATTTCTTTGAGGGACCATGTCCTAAAAAGATGTCTACTGTACCCCTTAGTCCGACAGACAATGCTTTTTATAAGATGGTTGTTTCCTGCATTCATCCCCTGTCATCTAGAGATCAGGGTGTTTTACGACCAATTCATCTTTTTCTGATGTATGCACTGCAATATAGACTAGATTTTGACTTAGGATACTGGGTGTTCCGATCCATCATCTATTATTCGGGGTACAACACCTCGAATAAAGTTCATATGATCCAGTGTCATGTTCTCACTGCCTATATTACCTCTTTAGGGGTCGGAGTTCACCGTGGTGAACTAATTGAGTTATCTGATTTCGATCTTGTTGGTATTAGGCAGTTGTCTTTGGCTGGGATTAAGACTAGCGCCGAAGGCCTTATGTATAAACGGACTCATCCACATTACGTTCAACTGACTATCGACGAACCTATTGCTAAAGATGATCCGATTCCAGTTTTTGTGCCTCCTCCGGTATTTATTGATCCAGGATTTGCCATGACGCCTTACTTTGACTTTGCCCAGAGCAATTTATATGCACCACCTCCTCCGCCTAGTGACTTTTTTACTCGTCTTCGTGATGATATTTTTAGTCGATTTAACTCCTTAGAGACGAAGATGGATGATCAATACAGCTCTCTTCAGGGTCAAATTGCAGATTTTCATCAAGAGATGATGAATTGTACTGATGCTTTAGAAAAGAAGCAGCGGAGGATGTTTGACTATTTTCAAGTTGATGAGGATGAGGAGGAGTGATTTTAGGATTTATTACTTGTGACTTATTGTGTCTATTAACTTGGATTATGACTAAGTTTGATCTTAAGTACTTTTCAGTTATTAATGTCTTTTAGTAAATTTTATAGAATAGGTTCCTTTATTTTTTTTTGGAAATTATTACTTAGTTTATTTTTCAAAATTATTTTTGTAAAAATCCCTCTTTCAAAATTTTGGTTCTCAAAACTCTTTTAAAATATTTTAATTTTCTAGAGTAGCCTAGGTTCTACCGTAGAACTGCATGTTCCTATAGTTCTAGGAGCCAGCATCTCACAAGCATAGTAGGATCCCTTGCTTGATAACTTAGAATATGTGAGATGCTTAGGACCTAGCCTAAGATTTCGGATGCTTATGTCAGTGCATCGCTATAAATCTGGGTTTTAAACAACATACATGAATCAATTTGAGTTAACTAGCTAGTAAAAACCTAGTTAGTCCTAAACACTCAAATTGACCAACCTGAGTAAAATTGCTACTATCTTGTGATAGTTAGCCTTGAACAAAGTTTGGACATTTCATCAAGGACTCTTTCTCCTTAGTTTTTACCCATGCTTGGACTATTAGGTTATTATCAGATTTAGGGGGAGCCTCCAACTAAAATTTAAATGTTTAATCTACAAATTTTACTTTTTTATTTCTTTTCAAAATTACTTAGTTTTTCCTTTTCAATATTAAAGAAATTTTTTAAGTTGAAAATTTTCAAACTTTTATATTTCTCAAATATCAACTACTCACACTAACTGTAATTTTTGTTTTATCTTTAATAGAATTTAACTTCAAATTGTTTTCTTTAACTTCAAAAATCTTTTATAATTTTTTATGTAATTTTCACACTCAGTGTATATTTTCAAAATCTATGCTTCTCCTGCTTTCAAAATTTGCTTTTAGATTAAACTTTTTAGCTTCATTCATTTTAACTTTGCTACATTTTTACTCTATTTTACAAATTTTACTTTCTGTTTCAATATTTTCAAAGTTTTCTCTTTAATAAACTTATTATACTTTATGCATTCAAACGGTTTTTTTTCTTTCTTGCTTATTGTTCGGTGGTTTTCCCCTATTTTTTGATGTGTGTCAAAGGGGGAGAGATAGTGAATTCGGGTGGAATTGTTAAACTCAGGGGGAGAGTTAAAAATTAAAATTGCTTGTTCATTTAATTTTTTGCATATTTTAACTTAATTTTGAACCTTGGTTTCCAAACATCAAAAAATGGGAGATTGTTGGTGCAAGTTGCACCAGAATCAAACCTAAGTTTTGATGTTGTCAAAGGTTCAAGTTAAGTCTTGTTGTGATCTAACAAGTTGACTAAGTGTGCAGACTGTTTACTCAACCGGGAAAGACCTAGCTGGAAGCTAGGTAGGAGAAATCTTAGCAGATCGTGGAACCCAGGTGCAAGTCCAAGTGGGCCTAGGGGACTCGAAGCTTGGCGGTGCGATCGAGAGGTCTGGAGGACCGAAGATCAAGAAAAAAGTCCTGGCAAGCCGATCAAAGCTAAGTGAAAAGTCCAAACTAGATCTGGAGGATCTAAGTTTGGCAGGTAAGTTGAGGTAAACAACTGAAGGAGCGACAGTGAGGTCGGGTTCCAGAAGGGAACAACTTTAGGTCGCTGATCCAACTGAAGAAATCGGGAAGGTTTCCAAGTTAAGATCAAGACAGTTCTACTGTCTTTTATATTACTTATGCATTATAATATTATTGTGCTAACATTTGTTTTGCAGGATATTTTGCCTAATACTGTGTTGTAGGTCTGATTGGATCGGTCGACCAAACCGCTAGATCGGTCGATCGAACAAGGCAAAATCAATACAATATTCAGATCAAGTCAAAACATATCAGAGTCCGATCAAACATTGATCGATCGACCGAACAGTATGATCAGTTGACCGAACCATGATAAGTTAGCACCAGTTCATCAGCACCGATCAACAACAAAGGAAAAAAAGCAGATCGGTCGACCGAACATAGGGATCGGTCGACCGAACCAATCAGTATTAATGGTGCATTAACTGTTGATCTCGGCAAATCACAACGAACAGAGAAAGAATCTATTCGGTCGATTGAAAAGCATGATCGATCGACTGAACCCTTTATGATCAGTAAATGTAAAAGATCGAGCTAGCGTCAGACTCCAGCCGAGAAGGAAGGGAGTGGGTTCAGTCGACCGAACAGTGGGATCGGTCGACCGAACGTCTATGACACCTATAAAAGAAGGCTCGAAGTTTGTGGCTGAACAACACTTCTGATCATCTCACAACTTTTCTCTGCATATGGATTGTGCTACAAGTCTTCATCAGTCCTGCAAGCTACTACGTCCGAAAATACCGACCGAGCTTCTACTTTTAATTACTACTGTCGGTATATTTTATTTGTATTGCACTTAACTTCATATAAGATAGTAGGAGTGTTACTATCTTACATATTTGTATCTGTACG
The DNA here is from genome assembly GCF_018446385.1 of Zingiber officinale. Classification (NCBI taxonomy): domain Eukaryota; kingdom Viridiplantae; phylum Streptophyta; class Magnoliopsida; order Zingiberales; family Zingiberaceae; genus Zingiber; species Zingiber officinale. Next base: position 11,846,218 of record NC_055999.1, on the reverse strand, counting down.
ATCCACTTCTTTCCGAAGATTTCGGAAAGAAGGGTTATAGTGATTGCACATCGGTGCAGTCAAGGACCGCGGGCCTTCGAGTAGGAGTCGAGCTAGACTCCGAACGAAGTAAACAAACTTGTCTACTCTTTTACTTTCTGCTGTGCACGACTCTGATTTCAAAGAAAAAGAAAAGTTTTAAATGCGCGATATCCCCCCCTCTATTGCACTTAATCGATCTATCACAAAGATATCCACTCTCCATTGTTTTTCAATGCTCAACCTTGAGTATTTACTCTAAAGAAGGTTAACCACCTTCCAAGGTGTTTGAAAAATTAATTTTCATGTCCTTAAAAAGTAACTCCCCGTGAAGACATGCTCCAAACTTCTGTCATCGCATCAACAATGACTTGGAGTTCCTAAATCTTTAGAAAACCCAAAAACTTGAAGTTTTGAGTTTTGAGTATCAATATTTAAATGCAAACCTCAACCTAACTTCAATCTAGTAGTCCTTAACCATTTCTCCTTGTTTTCATCATGAAAACTACCCTTAAATGTATATAAATATATTCCAAGAGTTTAGGAGTGGTTAATGAGGCTAAAAGTGGCTTAAAGTGCTGAAATCAGACTTTCCCATCCAAAATCAGCCTTTTCAATCGATTGAGGGACTCAATCGATTGAACCTTGCTCAATCGATCCACTGATCGATTCAGCGAGGTTCTGTTAGCAGAAAATGCCTTTGAATCGATTGCCCGATCGATCCAGGCATGAGTGAATTGATCGGCTGATCGATTCAGCGAGCTTCTGCTCGTGAGAATACTGGCGTTAGCCTTTTTCACATGTCACTAGGCGCTCCAAATTAATTAAAATTGAAACTCATTAAAATTAAGGCAAGTGTTGTAGTAAGGAGTCCTAAGTCGTATTTTTCCAAGGGTAACTAATAAATGTGTGAGTACACTAGATTCAATTCAAATTACATTCCTGCATCAACAAGTTAAACTCAACACTTCACTTGATTCATATCACAAATGGAATTTATCTTATTCTAAAAGCACTCTAAAACAATTTAAAATGGAATCAAAGAAGTGTTGCTCTCATCTAATATCAATTAAGTTCGGTTTCTACTTTGTCATTACATCAAATCAATTGATTACCACATCTTCAATTAACAACAACAATTAAAACTAAACTCTTAAGCTCTCACTCACTTGGAGAAATCGAAACATCATCCAATTTATAACCACAAGCAACTTCAAAAATCAGACTCAATCTCTAAGTCTTCAATGCTCAATCACATTCAACAATGTCTAATAGAGGTAAACAATGAAAATCTCAAACGATTCATCCAACATTCAAACATGAACACTGTCACACAAATCTAATGAATCAAACAAGGGGGTTTTTCTCAATCTATAAACTGAAACTAAACAACAATTTGTAGAGAACTAAATAGGAAATTCAAACTAAGAATTAAACATGCAATCTAACTATCAGATCATCAGATCTAAGCAAATGTATAAGAAATGAAAAGAAAACTCCTACAATTAACATTCCACAACACAAAATCTCTAAACAAACCTCTCCTCTCTGCTGTGAAACAGAGATGAATCAGGGAACGCCCATCAATCACTCACTGGCGAAGAACCAAGCTTCCGGCTAGTGCAACCTTTCGATCTCAGCCTCTGGGAACACCCTTCGAGCTCACGGACTGGCCGACACTCTCATCAACCAGTGAACAGATGCTAAAATCTGGAAATTGCACCACTCGATTGATTGATCAGATCAACTCAAATGCCGCATATGAAATGGAAGTCGGAATGGAATTGGAAGCTTCTGGGAACGCCCTTCGAGATCACGATCAACTGATGAACATCACAAATCGGAGAACACCCTCGATCTGGATTGTGGATCAGAAACTCAACTCACAGACTGGGGAACGCCCTCTGCCACTCTCTGACCTCGGACGACGAACGCCGGAAGCTTAGGGATCATCGGTGATGAAGAAGGCTTGCTCGCGGATCTTGCTTGTGGAAGGAGCATCGGCGATGAGGAAGATGAACAATGGATTTTGTCACGAGGAAACGCCAAGCTCAACAAACACTGTAGCTTCTCAAGGTTTTTAAATCTTTCTCAATTCTGATCAGACAGTCCAGATTGCTTCGAGTCTTGATCAACGATGAATACATCTCATATCTGGATCAAAACCTCTGGATCTTCATCAATGGCTATGATGTGCTTCCTCTTGGTTTGGATGGACCAAATCCATGACGGATGGCTCAGATCTCTCCGATCTTCAATGGACAGTCCAAATCGCTCTAAGGCTTAATCATCTTGTTTAGCCCTAGATTTGAGCTCAAATGCGGTCTGATCTGATCGGGTCCATGACCCTTTTGATGCCTACAAAATAATAATCAAAATATTAGTATCAAATACCATGAAAATAAACTAATTTGTAATTAAGTCCAAGATAAATGTAATGCATGAAGCATGATGAAAATATAAGTTCAATCTATGAGAAGATCATTAAAAATATGCATTATGAATCAAAATAATGTAGCAAAATCATAGCTATCAAATCCCTCACACTTAGTCTTGGACGTCCCGTTCAAGTAAAGAAAATCTAAAAATCATCTCCACACAAATTCCCTAGCAATACCTAGAAGATGGTAAAAGATAATTAACTAAGGTCGTCTAAAGATCACAAACAATCATGAATATAATCCAAACAATAATCAGTAGGTATTGTAGTTTCAATCCAATTGAAAAATTAAGCAAGTCACAATCTCATAAGGTATTTACCTATTCTAGCTCTCACACTCAAACATGTATAACTGGAGCTCACTCAATGCAACTCACGACATTTCACTACCATAAACTTGCTTATTTTCTAATTTTCCACCACTATAAAACATAGCATACATGAATCAAAAGGAATTTATCATCAAGAATTAAAAATGGAATCAAGAAGAACAATTAAAGTGGATGAAATAGGCAAAAGAAAAGAATTCAATGAAGAAAATGAGAAGATGAGAGCATTGGAGGAATATACTTGATGAGTTGACTAATTTGATGTGTAAAGAGATGAATACCATTTGTCGTTACCAATTCAAAAGATCAAACTAACCTCTCCTTCAATTTGATGGATATCCAAAATTCTTGATACTCTATCTCCCACTTGATACTCTATTTATTTGCCACTTTTTTTTTTCTTTACTGTTTTTTCCACTTTAATTCCAGCATTTGGAAGCCAAAACCATCTCAAGTCACCTTATGGAGAAGAGTTCCCTCCCCCACACTTAAAACATTGGTCGTCTCGGACAATGAAACACATTATGTATCCAAAAACTTGATACTCTTTTAACACTTTTTACTTCTTTCTTCATTCTGCAGATTCTCTTCTTTTTCTCTGTTTCTATCTTCTCTTTCCCCTTTTCTATTCTTTCGGAGGTAAGCCAATTTGATCACTTAGCTCTTGAACCAACTAACCAAATTTAGAAATCAAATTCCCATAATCAAATTCAGAAAATAGCAAATTCTTCTAATTGTTTCATTTGAATTTATGATGTGCTGCTATTTTCTGTAAATGGATTCTGGTTCTGTAATCTGCTACTAAAGATTCCAGTAGTAGGGTTTCACAGTTGGATTGATGTATAAATAGAAACTTGACTCAGCACTATTGCACTATTGTTTCAAAACTTCACAGAATAAATTTCAGGAATTCATTTCTGCAGAATTTTTTTCATCTCTGAAGCTTCCTGGAACTGATGTACATCTAAAAGAAATGGAAAGTGATCAGGCAGCGTTAGAAAAAGAAGTTGACATGAAGTTGTACACAGAAATAAGAAACAAATTCAATGAAATTCTAGAATTAAGACTGATTTTCTGATTAATTTCCTTAAGTTTCAGAACTGGAAATTAAATTCAATGGAGCTTCAAGAACTTCATAATAGGACTGAATCTAATTCTGACATAGCTCCCTAGTTACTGCTGTCAACATCCACTTTGCAAGAACTCGATTTTAACAGCACAATAGCTGCAAGATAGCTATAACACTCAATTCCGAAACACTTTTCTTGAACTAAGTTTCAGAAACTATATTTTTTAAAAATACAGCATCATCGATTCCGAAATTAGGGATTCAAACTCAGCAACTTCTTTTCATATGAATGGAAAGACAAACAAAATTCGTTCATTGTCCATAACTCTCTTGACAGCTATAACACTAGCAATTCAAGAATTCAATTCTATTAATCCAGAATCTCTCACTCAATAACCAAATTATAGTTTTAAGAATATGGAATTTAGGTAGTTTCAACTCAAATCGTGGAGACCTCAACTCATCTTAGTCAAGTTCATGAGTAGCTTCCTTCTCTTCAAAATAGTGTAGATTTTCACTCTTTCAATATCGGACTCCGGTCTAATTTCAGAAAATAGATTTTATCACCCAACTATGTTTGAACCTTCCTTTAAATTGAAAATTTGCAAAGAAACTTGACACAATCACCATTTCTTAAGAACTGGAACAATCTTTATTTCAACAGTGAAGAAATGAGGTAATTCCAGCTTGAATTATGAAGAACTAAACTCATCAAAGACTCTTATTTAGCACTAGGATAATGAAAGGATTACTTCTAATCACTACTGGTCATAATCAGCCTTTAGAATTAGACATACTGATCAAAATGAACAGCATAACAAAACTTTTGTGCCACACTTCCAAACACAGATACCATCAGAATAGTAAGGAAGTCCACTGATCAAAGAAATGCATTTCTTATACACTTACTGCTACCCAGTTTCATCCTCTGATAACAACACTAAATTCCAGTTTAACAAATCAGCTCCCTTCTTCTCTTGAAAATTTCATACAGTTTCTGAAATTTAAATCCAGGAACAGCAAATAATTGAAGTTGTCATATTCCAAGAATCAGATTCTGATCTAATGAAAAATTGCTGCATCTCAGAATTCAATGAAAAGCTTGACACACCAATTCCAAAATGACACACACGTGTAATAATTAGTACCTCAATTGCAAGCTTCAAGTTCTGATTTTACTTCCTGAATTCTGACTTTTTGCACTCTGTCTCCTTTTAGTGTCTTTACATTGGATAATAGAAATGTAGGAGGAGTTGCACAAAACTCGAATCTATCTATGAGAAAATTTGGCACTCAAGTGATTGAAGTTAAGATTCATGTTGCTAGCACAAAATCTGTCCTAGTTTAATCTGTAAGCCAGTTTATTTTTCTTCTTTTGTCCAGAAATCAAATTAGTTTTGCCAATAATGGAGCACGTTTTACTTCTCTTACTAGTTCACTCTCCCATTGAAGATTCCACATCATTCGCTTGAAATTCCATCAAGTATCTACATATTTTCAGATGTGCAGTGAAGTATTGAATTCAGCTCAGCATTTTTCAGAATTTAACTTCAATTGGAATTACCGAAATCAAATTAAATCTTTGACAAACAAATTTTCTTTATGTAATGGTTGACTAGTCACTATTTCTTCCAATTTCAGTATTAGAAAATGCACTCTACTTCTTGGTCCTTTCAAGTTCTGAAATTTACAGAATTCCCTTGCTGAATTATGTAAATTCTTCTTCAAAAATCCTCTAAATCCTAATGTGAATTTCAAATGAAGGGCGGATCGGAACCTGAACTCTTCTTCTCTCCACAATAGATATAAATCAAAGTTAAAGAAACAGAATTGAGGTAGATTCTTAATTCTGATTTCTAAATTACAGTACCAAACTTTGAAATTCAGAGTGAGGAGTGAAGAGTTAAGCTTGTCAAAGCATCTCATTCAGTACTGAATAATCAGGAGATTGAATTCAATTAATTCTTGATTAAAAAACAACTTGAAAGGTTGGCACAAACTGTCACATCTCTTGTATATTTTCTCACTACTACAACTTACAACATTCTTCATTTCTGCATCTTTTGGAGATTGGTTATAAGAATTCCATCTTAGTAACTCTAAATTCCTAGAAATGTAATTCAATTCCTGCATTTCTAACTGCATTCTGTTTTGGTACAGATTTTTTATTTTGATTCCTTTCTTCATATCACAATTCAATATCAAGTTATTGCAATTGCTGTCTTCTTTCTTTCCCAAACTTTTGATACAATCTGGAATGGCTTCATGGACTGGATAGACATTGTTAGGATCGATGGTCGCGGCTAGAGAGGGGGGTGTGAATAGCCGCCCCAAATCTTCGCGTTTCTTTCTACAAATCAAGGTTAGCGCAGCGGAAATAACTAAATAGAAACGCAAAAAGGAAAGATCAAACCTCAAACTCGAACTCGACGATGTAACGAGGTTCGGAGATGAAAATCCTACTCCTCGGCGTGTCCGTAAGGAGGACGAAGCCTATCAATCCGTCGGTGGATGAGTCCCCGGAACACCAGCTAATAAGAACTCCTTCTGGGTGGAGAAACCTCACCACAAACTCTTGCAACAGCAAGATCAGAGTACAAGTACAAGAAGCACAGCAAGATACAAATATAAAGATGAATGTAACAACTCTTGCTTGCCTTCTCGTCGTCGACTGAAATCTGTAGATGAAGCACCAACTTCACAAAATCACAGCAGCAGCTGAAACCGGTCGAAGAAGTCGAGGAAGTTCACGCGAAGCTTCGGAGCTCAGCAAAGCTCAAGAGCACAGCTTTCAGAAGAACAGCAACTCAGTTCCCAGGAGGAAGAAGAAGGAAGAAGTAGCTCTGTAGTGCCTCTCGATCCTTTTATAACCTCTGATATCCTAAGCCAACCTGCAAACCTGCAAGGCAAAAAGACCAGAACACAGAAGCCCGAAATAGCCTAGCCGTTGAGTCACAACGGCTAGGCCTGGACCGATCAGGCTCCACCCTGATCGGTCCAGGGTGCTGCTGATCAGTCATGGGGACCGATCAGAGCTTCCTCTGATCGGTCCAGGGACCGATCAGCAGGCATGTCCCTTCCTTTTCTCCTGAACTTCTTGCCTTCTGATCGTTGTTTCCTGATCGGTCTGTAGACCGATCAGATAACACTCAGTAGGCTACTGTTTGGTTACTGATCGGTCACCAGACCGATCCAGATACCCAGTGTATCACTGGATCGATCCACTGATCGATCCAGAGCTTGGTTTTTGCCCAAACCAAGTCCCAAACCTTCCAAACCAACATCCGGTCAACCTTGACCTGTTGGTACATCATGCTTAGCATCCGGTCACTCCCTTGACCTGCTAAGACTCCCCACCAAGTGTCCGGTCAATTCCTTTGACCCACTTGGACTTTTCTCTTCGTGTCAAGTATCTAGTCACTCCCTTGACCTACTTGACCTTCTCAACACCAGATGTCCGATCACCCTTGATCCATCTGGATTTTCCCTTGCCCGGCTTCACTCACCAGGACTTTCACCTAGCTTCACTCACTAGGATTTTCACCTGGCTTCACTCACCAGGATTTCCAATCTGCCCGGCTTCACTCACCAGGACTTTCCAACTGCCTGGCTTCACTCACCAGGACTTATCCGTCTGCCTGGCTTCACTCACCAGGACTTTCCAACTCCGGTCCAGAGAACGAGCTACCGAGCCCTCTCTGACCATAGTTCGGAGAACGAGCTACCGAGCCCTCTCCGACTTCCATCCGGTCCAGAGAATGAGCTCCCGAGCCCTCTCTGACCACAGTCCGGAGAACGAGCTACCGAGCCCTCTCCGACTTCCCATGTGCCAAGCTTCCATACTTGGACTTCTCCGTGCCAAGTCTCCATACTTGGACTTTTCCCGTGCCAAGCTCCCTGCTTGGACTTTTCACCATGCCAAACTCCCTGCTTGGACTTTTCCCATGCCAAGCTCCCTGCTTGGACTTTTCCGAGTCAGGTCAACTCACCTCGGGTCAACCAGGTCAACCTTGACCACGGGTTGCACCCACAATCTCCCAAGCTTGTATCTTTGTAAAACATCAAAATACAACTTTTCTGTTCACGTCAGACATTGTCAAACATAACTCGTCAAACATCAAAACACAACTCGAGTCAAGTCAACTCGAATCTGGTCAACCAGGTCAACCTTGACCTAAGGTTGCACCAACAATCTCCCCCTTTTGATGTTTGACAAAACCCATAATCAAACCCATAATCAAGTTAGGTTAACCCGATAACCTAACTTAGGTTTTCCAATGTTCTTCCCTGAACATTCTCTATTCTCCTCAAACCTACACTCTCCCCCTTTTTGACACACATCAAAAAGAGTGAATCAAGGTCAAGAGTTTCTTCCTAATGAAAGTCCCATACATTTCATTGAAACTCTTAATTTCCCCCTTGATACTAAGGTCCAACAATTAACTTAGTGGTAATCCTATATCACTCAAGTCTTTAGGAGTAAAAACTCCCCCTAAAAGTCAACTCCCCCTTGACTAATAGGTAAAACTCCCCCTAAAGATCAACTCCCCCTTGACCATTGCACCAACAATGTCTTGGAGAGTTTCAAGCCTTTAGAAATCCAAAACACCAACTCCCAGCTGAAATTTCAGACAAAACAGTCGAAAATCAGCAAGTTGGCACGCGCTGATCAGTCACCTGACCGATCAGGCTCCCTCTGGATCGATCACAGTGACCGATCCAGGCTCCCCTGGACCGATCAGAAACCCTTCTGATCGGTCCACAAACCTGATAAAGGTCTGATAAGTTCTGATTTCTCTCCACGAAATTCAGAAACCTCTAGAAAATTACAGAAAATTTGAAAAATTGTGAAATTTTGAGGATACATTCCTCATACCACATACTATCATGGAAAAATAGTTTTCTATGAAAATATCTTCCATTTTTCAATCTTGATACAAAGTTCAAAAGACTTTGAAATAGCTCAAAGTTAAGTCATCTTTATATCAACTTGTTCAATGATGAAGGCTATTACTAGAAAAGCTTCATCAAGGTTTTTCAAATCAATTTTGAAATGATTTTAAACCCTTTAATTTAGGACCACAATCTTTGGGCTAAATGTACATGACTTGTACATAAGCTTTCCCTATGATCCCCAATTTCGAATTAGGTTCATTTAGGTACAAGAACTATGCACCTTGTTCCTAACTCATCATCCTAATATCTCACACACATCTAAGGTGTATCAAACACATCCAAGTCAATTTTGATGTGAGATATGGGTTTAGGTTATCTTAGGCTAAGGTCTCATGCATTTTCTAAACATCAATTTGATCTCCATATCAAATTGTGTTTTTAACCTTAAATCAATTTCATTGATTATAAATGCAAGAAATGATGACATGGCATAAAATGATATCATACATAATAACATGTGCCAATGTCATGATGTCATGGCATAAAGTATGAAACTTAAATAAAGCATGACATATAAATAACCTAAGCATTATCATGACATTTCAAATTATCATAGATTAAATATGATGTCATGACATGACATATGGCAAACAATATATGGTAAATAACATGTAAAGGTATAGAAAATACCTAATTCTAGCCTTAGTTGCCATTTTTGATAATTTTGATCATTTTGCCATAAATTCTATATTCCTAAGTGTAATAGACCTAAAATCATATCCTCAAGACTTTTAGATCACTATGTGCCAATTAGATTGACTCTAGACAACTCCTCAAATTTGATTGGCACATTCTAATCACCTTAGGAATAATTCTTAATTTCATTTTCAAGGCTTGATTATACCTTGAAAAATCCTAAAGTGCCACCTTTTGCCATGATTAGGTTAACTACCTATTCAAGTAAGGTTGACACACCCTAACTAATCTAGCGTGATGGAATGATGCTCCTAGGAACCCAATACCTATTTGAGCTCATTGGGTTCACTAAATATTCACTAGGGATGACTTCCCTAGCAACCCTCCTAATGACCCTCCTAGGCTTTAAAGCCTTGGTCATTTGGGGCTCATCAAGATCAACTCTAGGGGTGACTCCCCTTGTGACCTTGGTGATGGTCTTCCTAGCCCTAGATTTTGTTCCATAATCGAATGAAACATTGTGATAAGTGGGCTTGACCATTTGGGACTTAGGTTTGTGACCCAAACCTTTCTTGTCTTTGGACTTGGGTTTTTGACCCTTAGACCCTAGAGTTGACTTCTCTAAATTTTTAAGGGTCTTTTCTAAAGTGTCAAGTCTTGACCTCAAGACTTGATTCTCCTTTTCTAATACCTCAAGTTTTAATTTTTCATTGTTCTTTGAGGTACTCCTAGGCATATGTCTAGTAGTTTTGGGATTCCTATCTAGGTTTCCCTTAGCCTTAGATGGGTTAATTCTAGGGTTAGCTTTCCTAGTGTTATCCTTATCTAGGCTCACATGTTTGGCACCTAAGCATGTGTATCGATTTCTAATGTTATCATGCTTACCATTATTAACAATAGCAATAAGGCTACTAGCATGTGTCTTATTATTATTGCAATAATGTGCCTTAGAGATTACCTTAGGGTTTGCCTTAGCTCCCCCTATCGATGTGCTCGGTCTCTTGTCCTTGTGAGATTGCCTCCCCCTCGGACATTGACTCCTATAGTGTCCCTTTCGCTTGCATTGGAAGCACACCATGTGCTCCTTGCCCTTGCGTGTTGGGACTCCGGCTTCCTTGACCTTTGGCGCCGGTGGAGTCTTTCTAACCCTCTTTGGACACTTACTCTTGTAATGTCCATACTCCCTACACTCAAAGCACATAATGTGTAATTTATTTGAAATTGAAATGCTTGAGTTACCTAGGGTTGAGGGTGGATGAAGACTCTCTTCTTCATCCCTTCCGGAGGTAGACGCTTCTTCCTCTTGCTCCATTCTTGAAGAAGAACTCTCCTCCTCTTCTTCCTTAGATGTTGAGTAGCCCTCAACTTCTAATTCCTCTCCTCCATGATGTGAGCTACTTGGCTCACTTGACTCCTCTTCATGGCTTGAAGTGGAGTTCCCCTCATGGAACTTAGCCAAGTTGTTCCACAACTCCTTGGCATTGTTGTATCCACCTATCTTACATAGAATGCCATTAGGTAATGAGTATTCAAATACTTTCATTACCTCATCGTTGATTGTGGAATGGTGGATTTGTTCCCTTGTCCACTTCTTCTTCTCGAGTGGTTTTCCTTCCTTATTCATTGGAGGCTTGAAACCTAATTGAACACAACTCCAATTTTCAAGGTTAGTCATAAGAAAATACCTCATTCTTACCTTCCAATACGCGAAGTCGTCGCGGTCATAGAAAGGTGGAATGGTGATGTCTTCTCCGAGTTGATCCATCTCTAGCTTGTGCTCCCTCGGGTGTAAATCCGGCGAAGAGCGACCTCACTCTGATACCACTTGTTAGGATCGATGGTCGCGGCTAGAGAGGGGGGTGTGAATAGCCGCCCCAAATCTTCGCGTTTCTTTCTACAAATCAAGGTTAGCGCAGCGGAAATAACTAAATAGAAACGCAAAAAGGAAAGATCAAACCTCAAACTCGAACTCGACGATGTAACGAGGTTCGGAGATGAAACTCCTACTCCTCGGCGTGTCCGTAAGGAGGACGAAGCCTATCAATCCGTCGGTGGATGAGTCCCCGGAAAATCGGCTAATAAGAACTCCTTCTGGGTGGAGAAACCTCACCACAAACTCTTGCAACAGCAAGATCAGAGTACAAGTACAAGAAGCACAGCAAGATACAAATATAAAGATGAATGTAACAACTCTTGCTTGCCTTCTCGTCGTCGACTGAAATCTGTAGATGAAGCACCAACTTCACAGAATCACAGCAGCAGCTGAAACCAGTCGAAGAAGTTGAGGAAGCTCACGCGAAGCTTCGGAGCTCAGCAAAGCTCAAGAGCACAGCTTTCAGAAGAGCAGCTCAGTTCCCAGGAGGAAGAAGAAGGAAGAAGTAGCTCTGTAGTGCCTCTCGATCCTTTTATAACCTCTGATATCCTGAGCCAACCTGCGAACCTGCAAGGCAAAAAGACCAGAACACAGAAGTCCGAAATAGCCTAGCCGTTGAGTCACAGCAGCTGACCGATCGAGCTCCACCGATCGGTCCAGTGCTTCTTGATCGGTCATGGGGACGATCGAGCTTCCTCGATCGGTCGAGGACCGATCGGCGAGCATGTCCTTCCTTTTCTCTGAACTTCTTGCCTTCGATCGTTGTTTCGATCTGGTGACCGATCAGATAACTACGATGAGCTATTGTTTGGTTATTGATCGGTCACCAGACCAATATATCGACTTTGGATCGATCCATCGATCGATCCAGAGCTTGGTTTTGCCCAAACCAAGTCCCAAACCTTCCAAACCAACATCCGGTCAACCTTGACCTGTTGGTACATCATGCTTAGCATCCGGTCACTCCCTTGACCTGCTAAGACTCCCCACCAAGTGTCCGGTCAATCCCTTTGACCCACTTGGACTTTTCTCTTCGTGTCAAGTATCTGGTCACTCCCTTGACCTACTTGACCTTCTCAACACCAGATGTCCGATCACCCTTGATCCATCTGGATTTTCCCTTGCCCGGCTTCACTCACCAGGACTTTCACCTAGCTTCACTCACTAGGGTTTTCACCTGGCTTCACCCTGCCCGGCTTCACTCACCAGGACTTTCCAACTGCCTGGCTTCACTCACCAGGACTTATCCGTCTGCCTGGCTTCACTCACCAGGACTTTCCACATCCGGTCCAGAGAACGAGCTACCGAGCCCTCTCTGACCACAGTTCGGAGAACGAGCTACCGAGCCCTCTCCGACTTCCATCCGGTCCAGAGAACGAGCTCCCGAGCCCTCTCTGACCACAGTCCGGAGAACGAGCTACCGAGCCCTCTCCGACTTCCCATGTGCCAAGCTTCCATACTTGGACTTCTCCGTGCCAAGTCTCCATACTTGGACTTTTCCCGTGCCAAGCTCCCTGCTTGGACTTTTCACCATGCCAAACTCCCTGCTTGGACTTTTCCCATGCCAAGCTCCCTGCTTGGACTTTTCCGAGTCAGGTCAACTCACCTCGGGTCAACCAGGTCAACCTTGACCACGGGTTGCACCCACAATCTCCCAAGCTTGTATCCTTGTAAAACATCAAAATACAACTTTTCTGTTCACGTCAGACATTGTCAAACATAACTCGTCAAACATCAAAACACAACTCGAGTCAAGTCAACTCGAATCTGGTCAACCAGGTCAACCTTGACCTAAGGTTGCACCAACAGACATCAATATGACATTACAAAACTGAGCTTACTTGAACCTGTTACCATCCATAAAAATTTCAAAGAATGTTATCACGAAACAGATTTAGGTTGATACAAACTGACTCTTCTTCTCTTCATAACCAACACAATCCATTACATTAATTGTTGCAAACATTTTAGGCAATTGACAACCAAATTCCCATGAAGTTGTGAACCAATTGTCTTATGTTTAGATTAAAAATAGTCCAAAGAATAATTTCCAGAACCTACATCTACCTTCTGCAATTAAGATTTCAGAATTAGACTTTTAATGTCTCCTCAATTTAACTATAGAGATCAATTTTGACATAACCTTTCAAACAGTCTAAATTCTGCATTACATCAATTTAGTCACAGAATCTAACTCGAAAGAACTTTAAGCTTGAATCATATAGGATAAGTTAAGGATATGACTTCATTATGCACTCTAAGAATAAGTAATCATTCTCCTAACTTATATTTAGTCAAGATTCAGAGATTCTGCTTATGGCAAATTCTTCACCAACTTCACTTATTCCATTCGTAACATAGAAATTCTTTGCATTTTGATGAATAAATCATATAGTCCAATACTCAAACTGATGTAAAAGATAGTACATTCTCAATCTTCTTCTCAACCTCTCAAGCATATACAAATCTCCCCCACACTTAAATCTTTGTCCATCTAATAAATCCAACTCATCAAGAATTCAACCAAAACTCCCAGTAGAAAAATGACAAAGCAAAGTGATCAAGAGTAAGAATGCTAGATGAAATGAAAATGTTTTAAGAAAATTATGGAGAAAGGAATTGGAAATTATGATGGAACAAGAATGACAAATATCCTTCATTTCCATGCATACATATGCTATTGTGACCTTGAAAAGAAACAAAGCAAGTTCTAGAACTTCAATTGTTGTGAGTGCATGTCATACAAGAGAAAATAAACTGTAGGTTTAAAGTGGTCCTCTCTAGGTAATTTTCATTCAATCAAGCTCAACTAATCAAAATAGAATCCACCTCCACACTAACTAATATCATGTAAGTAGAGCATCCAATCATGTCAAATGACCTAAACTTGATGATCAAATTTAAGAAACTTTTACCATCTTAAAAATATTACTAGAACAATTCCATGGAGACTTTTATTCTAAATGGCATGCTATATACTAAAGAAAATGCAAAATGTGAAAGCAAAATGCAAATGTAAAATATGAAACTAAGGAAAATCGCACACAAAGAATTTATTAAAGCAAAGCATGAATTAAAATGCAAAAGAAAGAGAAATTAGAACCAACTCCCCTTAAATTCCTGATGGTTGAAGAAGGTTTAATAAAAGAATCCACACCGGAAATGGAGTAATTGTTGTTCTAATCAAATCTATTTTATTCATTATTTTTCTTTTCAAAATTCTTTCTGGAGGACGTAGACGGTTCAGTTTAAGCATCCACTCCGGAAGCTTATATTCTCCTACAGCATCAATAAAAGACAATCTCTCCCACTCAAATATGGGATGAGAAAAGAATAGGAGAATATTAGTCTTGATAGAAAATGTATCAAACAATGAATCACATCTAATAAAATCAATGAATGGTACCTTTATGAAATTTTCTGATGTATCACAAGAAATACTGACCTTGTAATGTTGAAAGGTACCTGGAGTGGTGATTGTTACCTCCTTTTCATCAAATAATAGTTTAGGCTCTGGTTTAGGTGAATGTTCCACTTCATATAGTGATTTTTGGGTTATTGCCTCCATAGTGTTGGTGCAACATCCCTCAGGTCAAGGTTGACCTGGTTGACCAAGCTGAGTCTTGGTTTGAGTTTAGATGTTTGACAATAAGAAATTGATTGAAGAAGAGTCAAGTAGGTCAAGGTTGACCGGATACTTGACTGGGAAGTCCTAACTGGGATGTTAGGTAGAATGGAAGTCCTGGTGAGTGAAGCCAGGCAGAAGGGAAGTCCTAGTGAGTGAAGCTAGGCAGATTGAAAACCCTAGTGAGTGAAGCTAGGTGAAAGTCCTGGTGAGTGAAGCCAGGTGAAAGCCCTAGTGAGTGAAGCTAGGCAGATGGAAAACCCTAGTGAGTGAAGCTAGGTGAAAGTCCTGGTGAGTGAAGCCAGGCAAGGGAAAATCCAGATGGATCAAGGACGATCGGACATCTGGTGTTGGGAAGTCCAAGTAGGTCAAAGGATTGACTGGATACTTGGCACGAGGAAATACAGATAGGTCAAAGGGATTGACCAGACACTTGGTGGGAAGTCCTAGCAGGTCAAAGGAGTGACCAGATGCTAGGCATGATGTACCAACGGGTTAAGGTTGACCGGATGTTGGTTTGAGAGGCTTGGGACTTGGTTTTGGGCAAAAACCAAGTGCTGGATCGATCAGTGGATCGATCCAGGCCTTTCCTAAGCGAACAGAGAGCCTCTGGATCGATCCGTGGATCGATCCAGATGTCCCAATCGATCAGTGGATCGATTGGGACGCGGCTGCTTCGCGCGATAAGCGCTGGATCGATCCATGGATCGATCCAGGCATTTTTCCCAGAGCACAGAGGCGCTCTGGATCGATCTGTGGATCGATCCAAAGCCTCCCCAATCGATTGGGAACATTCGAATCGATCGGGATCCGACCGTTGCGTCGGCTTTATAACCGCAGGCGAACGTTGTCTTCGCAAGCACTTCACCGATTCATTCCAGATTCAACACAGCTCCTCCCCAGCACTCTCTAAGCTCCTCACCGCCAGTTCTTGAAGGTTCTTGGAGGTTCATCCAAGTCAAGAGGCGAGTTGCAACGAGAAGAAGAAGAAGCTAGGGTTTTTACTGCATTTCTTGTAAGCTTTTGCTTATTCTTTACTACCCTTTCTTCTTCTTGTACTGAGAGTCATGTAGGGCTTCTCCGCCCTCGGTAGTTACCGAAAAGGAGTGTTTTCATAGTGGAGGGTGCGTGCGTGGTGTGGATCCTTGGATTAGTCATCTCCGTTGGAGGTGGATACCAAGTAAACTCCTAGTGTTAGTGTGTTTGTGTTTGTTTATGTATTTTCCGCTGCGCATTCTTGAAGAAACAAGCAACACCGAGCAACGAGCACGCGACGAGCTATTCACCCCCCCCCCCCCCCTCTAGCTACTTTTGGTCCTAAGAAGTGGTATCAGAGCGAGGTTGCTCTTCACCGGAATCATCGCCGGAAGGGTCAAGCATAACAAGAAAAGCTAGAGGGTGAAGAAGTTGAAGCAAATTCATCAAAAGTCAAAGATTTCAAGAAGCTCAACTTCAAGATGCAATTCCAAGATGGACTTGGATTTGACACAAGGGTGGCTCCACCATACACTTCCACGAGCTTCGATTCTTGGAAATCAAGAATCGAAAACTTTCTTATGATGGAGATAGAGCAATGGTTTGCTCTAATGGAAGGATTTGAAGCTCCAACAAACTCCAAGGGCAAGCTTCTCAAGAAAAGCAAATGGAGCTCGGAGCAAGTCCAAAGGTGCGATGCAAATGACAAAGTGACCAAGCTTTTGGTCAATTTATTGCCAAGCACCATCCTTTGCAAAATTGGAGAATTTGAAGATGCAAAGGAATTATGGAGCAAATTGGCCAAGCTTCATGAAGAGATCCCCTCCACTGTACAAGAGCAAGAAGTATCCAGAGAGGGTGACTCTTTGGAGCAAGACCAAGAGGAGGACTACAAGGTTGAGAGATGCTCAACCTCCGAAGAAGAGGAAATCCAAGAAGCTTCATCCTCAAGGGAATGCAACGAAGGGAACAAGGAGGGAGCATACTCCTTGTTTCATATTCAAGATGATGAAGCCTCCACCTCTAGGATTGAGGGGGAGCAATCCTTGGTGACGCCGGATCAAGAAGAAGGAGAAGCTTCTACATCCGGGTCAAGAGACAAAGAGGAGGAAGAAGATTCTACCTCCACAAGTCAAGAAAAATCAATTGGAGGAGAATCAAGGTCCGATCAAGAGGAAGCTTCTACCTCCGGATCCAAAGAAAATGCCACTCCTACAAGCAAAGGTATAAATATTTCAATTAATAATAAAAATCATATTATATGCTTTGAGTGTAGGGAACATGGGCACTACAAGAGCAAGTGCCCTAAATTGGCCAAGAAGAAGGGCCAAGTGGCACAAAAAGGCAAGGTGAAGCCCAAGGATATCATCCCCAACACAAAGAAGAGCAAGGAGCATATTATATGCTTCTCTTGCAATCAAAAGGGGCATTACCGAAGTCAATGCCCCAAGGGGAAGAAGGTGGTCAAGGCTCAAGGAGGCACTAGTCAAGGGGGAGCCTCCAAGGTAAAGAAGAAGGTATCTTTTATTGAGCCCACCCCTTTACATTATGGTAAAAAGCATGATAGTTCTAATTTTTATCATTTTAATGCGATTTACCATAAGAATAGGAAGCATGAGGGCTTTAAGGAAAAGCATGTGGCCCTACATGCTAAAACTACCCAACCTAAGGTTAGGAAGGTAGATGGACACTTGGGCAAGAACACTAAGGATAATAGATACAAGCCCAAAAACAAAAATGCTCATGGGTGTAATGAAAAATCAAAATCTAAGGATTTAATGATAGAAAATCAAGTCTTGAGATCAAGACTTGATAAAATGGAAAAGACCCTAAAAAGGATGGAAAATATCCTAAAAGGGCAAAATGAGCATAACCTAGGTTTAGGGGTACAAAAGCCATCCAATGGCCATAGAGGTTTGGGATACAAACCCAAAGCTAAAAAGGATGCTCCCTCTTACCATAGAGTTCCATACAGTTATGGAACAAACCCTAGGTCTAGTGGTCAAGTCAAAAATACTAGGGAGGTCATCCCTAAGAGTGTTTTTGCAATAAAAGTGACTAAGGCTTCTAAGAAGTCTAAGAAAGTCACCAACAAGGTCACAAGGGAGGATATCCCTAGAAATGACCTAGAAAATGTGACCAAGGCTTTTAAGAAGCCCAACAAAGTCACTAGGAAGGTATCTAGGGAAGTAACCCCTAGTGAATACCTAGACCCAAGGAGCACCAATAGGTGTTGGGTTCCTAGGAGCATTTTCTCTACCCCATAGATGGGTTAGAGAGTGTCAACTCCGATTAGAAGGGTAGTTAACCCAACTTTGAGGAAATTGACACTCAAGGAGCATTTTCAAGGTTTTTGTTAACCTTTGAAAATGAAATGGAATTATTATTTACTCCTTGAAAGAGTACAATGTGCCTAATGGTGGAAGAATTGATTTTAATCTTAAATGGCACATATTGGGAAATTCATAAGAACTACCAAGTTGGGATTTTGGTATGTTCTTAGGAAATTTAAGGCAATCCGGGCCTTAATTTAAAAGTGCTACTTTTGTGAAAAATGAAATATGCCAACATTTGAGGATATGCTTATTTTTCAATTGGCATACATTAATCAAGGGAATTAGAAATGCCAATTTAGGCTTTGGCACTTTCTTGAAGCACTTTAGGGCAATCTAGGTTTAAGTTGTAAGTTTAGCGAAGGTTTTAATGATACTTAGATAGTTAATCTAGGTATATTTTATTTATGCTAAATCTTGCCATGATTGTTTGCCCATCATATGTCATGACATCATGTCTATTTTTGCATTCATGTTTTATTATGAAAAATCCAAAAATACCATGTCATGACATTCATACATCATGTAGTTATAGGATATTTTCTTTTGAAAATTATTTCTTTTTGATGTATGCCATAACATTATCAAGCATTGAGTTTAATTCCTTGTAATTAAGGACAAAAGACATTTAACAACACTTATTAACAAGTGACATCCTAGGTGGGTGTCTAATATCTCCAAAATGCCTAGATAGATATGCATGATCCCTAGATTAAGGACAAAACCAAAATCTACATCTCACAAAGACCTATAAGATGACTTGTATGTGTTTTTAGTACACATTAGATACAAGTGAGATGTTAGGATGATGAATAAAGCTCAAGATATTGATTTAGTGCATTCTTTTGAGTTTTAGGTTCATCAAAACACATAGTTATGTGTTTTCCCATCATTGGGAAAGCTAATGTACAAGTCATGTGCATTATGCCCAAGGAACATGATGGGATATCAATTTTGAAAATGTTTTTAAAGATGCTTTTGGAAAACCATGGTGAAGGCTATCTTTTGATAGTAATCACCATTGAATAGTTAGACACAAACTTGAAGAAAACGCTAAAGTTTTAGCAAGTTTTCAAGCTTGTGTCAATCTTTGAAAATATGATGTATTTTCGTAGAAAACTATTTTTCCATGATTAAGTATGCCCTAAATAATGTCTACACGAAATTTCATGATTTTTAGATTTTTGTAGAATTTTCTAGGGGTTTCTGAAGTTGACTGAAATGGAATTTCAGCAACTATCAGAGCTCCGATCGATCCATGGATCGATTGGAGTTCCTGAATCGATCCGTGGATCGATTCAGAAGGCAAGTCCCCCGCGAGCAGAAGCTCACTGGATCGATCAGCCGATCGATCCAGGTAGTCTGAATCGATCAGTGGATCGATTCAGAAAGGCTCAATCGATTGGAACCCAACTCCAATCGATCCAAGTTGCTGATTTTGGCTGGGAATGCCTGATTTCAGCATATTTGAACCTCTTTGAGTCTAGGTAACCATTCCAAACCCCTAAAATATATTTGTATACATACAAAGGGTGTTTTCATGTGAAAACAAGGATGTATTGGTTAAGGAAGGCTTCATTGAAATTTAGGTTGAGGTTTGTTTCAAATTTTGAGTATTTGAACCTCAAAACTTCTAAATTTGGGTTTCCTAAAGGTTTAGGGATTCCAAGTCATTGTTGGTGCAATGACAGAAATTACCACCATGTCTTTAGGGGGAGGGACTCTTTAAAGACATGAAAAATTATTTTTATGAACCTTGGAAGGTGGTTAACCTTCTTTAAAGAAAATGCTCATGTATGAGCTTTTGAACTGGTAATGGGGAGTGGATATCCTCATTATTTTAAGTGGGAACTCAAGTGGTTAGAGAATGCTCAAGGTTGGGTATTTGTCTACATTGAGGGAGAAGTTAAGGATAAATGAAGGGTATGGGACCTTCATTATCGTGTTGATCACAACGAGTGATGTTGTGAACAACAATGAGCAACTCTTCAGGGGGAGAGTCGTCAACAAATGGATTTGTTGATGTGTACCCAAAATTGGGGCATGGGTTGATGTGTACCCAAAGATGGGTTGATGTGTGCCAATAGGGGGAGAATGAAAGGACCTGTGAATGGGTGTAAGTTAGGCTTTCATTACCTAGAGGGAGTGTGCCCTCTTAGGGGGAGAATGAAGAGCTTAATTTATGTGTTCATTACCTGGTGGCATGAAGATTGAGGCTATAGGATTAGCCTAACTTACATGTGGTATTGTAAGTGTTATTGTGGTATTGTCAAACATCAAAAAGGGGGAGATTGTTGGTGCAACATCCCTCAGGTCAAGGTTGACCTGGTTGACCAAGCTGAGTCTTGGTTTGAGTTTAGATGTTTGACAATAAGAAATTGATTGAAGAAGAGTCAAGTAGGTCAAGGTTGACCGGATACTTGACTGGGAAGTCCTAGTGAGTGATGTTAGGTGGAAGTCCTGGTGAGTGAAGCCAGGTGAAAGCCCTAGTGAGTGAAGCTAGGCGGATGGAAAACCCTAGTGAGTGAAGCTAGGTGAAAGTCCTGGTGAGTGAAGCCAGGGAAAATCCAGATGGATCAAGGACGATCGGACATCTGGTGTTGGGAAGTCCAAGTAGGTCAAAGGATTGACTGGATACTTGGCACGAGGAAATACAGATAGGTCAAAGGGATTGACCAGACACTTGGTGGGAAGTCCTAGCAGGTCAAAGGAGTGACCAGATGCTAGGCATGATGTACCAACGGGTCAAGGTTGACCGGATGTTGGTTTGAGAGGCTTGGGACTTGGTTTTGGGCAAAAACCAAGTGCTGGATCGATCAGTGGATCGATCCAGGAGATGGATCGATCAGTGGATCGATCCAGGCCTTTCCTAAGCGAACAGAGAGCCTCTGGATCGATCCGTGGATCGATCCAGATGTCCCAATCGATCAGTGGATCGATTGGGACGCGGCTGCTTCGCGCGATAAGCGCTGGATCGATCCATGGATCGATCCAGGCATTTTTCCCAGAGCACAGAGGCGCTCTGAATCAATCCGTGGATCGATCCAAAGCCTCCCCGATCGATTGGGAACATTCGAATCGATCGGGATCCGATCGTTGCGTCGGCTTTATAGCCGCAGGCGAACGTTGTCTTCGCAAGCACTTCACCGATTCATTCCAGATTCAACACAGCTCCTCCCCAGCACTCTCTAAGCTCCTCACCGCCAGTTCTTGAAGGTTCTTGGAGGTTCATCCAAGTCAAGAGGCGAGTTGCAACGAGAAGAAGAAGAAGCTAGGGTTTTTACTGCATTTCTTGTAAGCTTTTGCTTATTCTTTACTACCCTTTCTTCTTCTTGTACTGAGAGTCGTGTAGGGCTTCTCCGCCCTCGGTAGTTACCGAAAAGGAGTGTTTTCATAGTGGAGGGTGCGTGCGTGGTGTGGATCCTTGGATTAGTCATCTCCGTTGGAGGTGGATACCAAGTAAACTCCTAGTGTTAGCGTGTTTGTGTTTGTTTATGTATTTTCCGCTGCGCATTCTTGAAGAAACAAGCAACACCGAGCAACGAGCACGCGACGAGCTATTCACCCCCCCCCCCTCTAGCTACTTTTGGTCCTAACACATAGCACAAGTCCCTACACTTACATCCTCTTTTCTTAGTGATTCTTGAGGTAATGCTTCCAGTAAGCAATCCCCTACACTTAAATCATCTTCTGCATCTGTCTCTTCATTATTCACAACATCTAAAGCAACAACATTAGTAGAATCAGAAATTTGAACAACTACATCATCATCACAAATAATACTAGAAAAATCTTGTGAAGAAATGGAAGTAGGGTCAGGCCTGACAGAATCTCTACTTTCCATCTCTCCACTGGAGGTTTGTGTTTGTAACTGATTGATAGATGACGTAATTTAGTCTAACTAGTTCTATATATTCTGTATCGTTGAGAATTATTTCTCTTGATGTTCTCTCATTTGTTGCATAATCTCCTTGATTTTCCATGTTGACTCTTCAATTCGAGAATAATTATGTTGAAACGAATGTGGCAAAGAAGATGTTGAAACCTCTTGAAACTCATATGAATTCTGATAGGCTGGATATGGCTTAATAAATTGTTCTTGTGTACTTTCATACTTGAAACATGAATGATCCACCCAATTAGCATTATAAGCATTAGAAAATGACACATATCTATTTTGTTGATCCATGGTTGGGTAAAATTGACACTCAGGCTGAAAATACTAATTCACCATTCCTCCTCCAAAATTTTGAAAATATGGATCCATACTACTAAAATCTCCTATTCTTACACCACAACACTAAACTCAATGTTAGAAGACTAAAGACCATAAAGTTTCAAACACATGAATTTATGAAAATTAAAAGAACTTGATAATTCAGAAATAAGTCAACATGAAAATATAAAAGATAAGCAATCAAATCAAGAAAGATGCTAACAAAATAAAATCATCCAATGCACAATCCAAAATGCACACACACTACTAGTTAACTCCCCGGCAACGGCGCCAAAATTTGGTGTTAGCCTTTTTCACATGTCACTAGGCGCTCCAAATTAATTAAAATTGAAACTTATTAAAATTAAGACAAGTGTTGTAGTAAGGAGTCCCAAGTCGTATTTTTCCAAGGGTAACTAATAAATGTATGAGTACTCTAGATTCAATTCAAATTACATTCCTGCATCAACAAGTTAAACTCAACACTTCACTTGATTCATATCACAAACGAAATTTATCTGATTCTAAAAGTGCTCTAAAACAATTTAACATAGAATCAAAGAAGTGTTGCTCTCATCTAATATCAATTAAGTTCGGTTTCTACTTTGTCATTACATCAAATCAATTGATTACCACATCTTAAATTAACAACAACAATTAAAACTAAACTCTTAAGCTCTCACTCACTTGGAGAAACCGGAACATCATCCAATTTATAACCACAAGCAACTTCAAAAATCAAACTCAATCTCCAAGTATTCAATGCTCAATCACATTCAACAATGTCTAATAGAGGTAAACAATGAAAATCTCAAACGATTCATCCAACATTCAAACATGAACACTGTCACACAAATCTAATGAATCAAACAAGGGGGTTTTTCTCAATCTATAAACTGAAACTAAACAATAATTTGTAGAGAACTAAATAGGAAATTCAAACTAAGAATTAAACATGCAATCTAACTATCAGATCATCAGATTTGAGCAAATGTATAAGAAATGAAAAGAAAACTCCTACAATTAATATTCCACAACACAAAATCTCTAAACAAACCTCTCCTCTCTGCTGTGAAACAGAGATGAATCAGGGAACACCCATCAATCACTCACTGGCGAAGAACCAAGCTTCCGTCTAGTGCAACCTTTCGATCTCAGCCTCTGGGAACACCCTTCGAGCTCACGGACTGGCCGACACTCTCATCAACCAGTGAACAGATGCTAAAATCTGGAAATTGCACCACTCGATTGATTGATCAGATCAACTCAAATGCCGCAGATGAAATGGAAGTCGGAATGGAATTGGAAGCTTCTGGGAACGCCCTTCGAGATCACGATCAACTGATGAACATCACAAATCAGAGAACGCCCTCGATCTGGATTGTGGATCAGAAACTCAACTCACAGACTGGGGAACGCCCTCTGCCACTCTCTGACCTCGGACGACGAACGCCGGAAGCTTAGGGATCGTCGGTGATGAAGAAGGCTTGCTCGCGGATCTTGCTTGTGGAAGGAGCATCGGCGATGAGGAAGATGAACAATGGATTTTGTCGCGAGGAAACGCCGAGCTCAACAAACACTGTAGCTTCTCAAGATTTTTAAATCTTTCTCAATTCTGATCAAACAGTCCAGATTGCTTCGAGTCTTGATTAACGATGAATACATCTCATATCTGGATCAAAACCTCTGGATCTTCATCAATGGCTATGATGTGCTTCCTCTTGGTTTGGATGGACCAAAGCCATGACGGATGGCTCAGATCTCTCCGATCTTCAATGGATGGTCCAAATCGCTCTAAGGCTTGATCATCTTGTTTAGCCCTAGATTTGAGCTTAAATGCGGTCTGATCTGATCGGGTCCATGACCCTTTTGATGCCTACAAAATAATAATCAAAATATTAGCATCAAATATCATGAAAATAAACTAATTTGTAATTAAGTCCAAGATAAATGTAATGCATGAAGCATGATGAAAATATAAGTTCAATCTGTTAGTTGCTACCCGGAATATCGTACTGGTTCCCCTGTACAAAAATTTTGTACAAGTCCTAAACCTTTCCTAACAACCTATTGTGTTCTTTAGAAATTAAATTTGGAATCACAAACAGAAGTTAACATTATTGATTCCAAATTCAACTTATCTGTTCTTAGAGGTTTAGACTTGGATCGCAAATGATGCTTAACATTATTAATCCAAATCCACCTATGTTACAAATTTGATTAAATATTTATTTCAGAGATTGGCTTCCAGGTTAAGCATGGTGAGGCACTATACCTTCTTGGGTATGGGATCATCCACCACTTCCTAGACAAAGTCTTTCAACAAAATTCAATATTTAATCTCCTTATAGTAACCCTAGGTTTAACCATTAAGAACAATCGAATCACAAGATCGAAAAACAAAAGAAACACAAAATTGAAACATAAATTTGATAGCCTAGAATCATTAGCCTCTTGTGTTTGGTATTTCAAGATCTAAACAAAAGAATAAACTAGTTATGATGCAGAAACTAATAACTACTTATACCTTTTGTAGCTTATAGACCTCACGATCTTCTATCGTATTCCTCTTCTTATCTCGGACGTCATGTGGGTGACGATCTACCGAGACGAGAATCCACTCAAGCCTCCTTCTTCTCCTTTCAAGTTTCGGCCACCAGCAATCTCCTTGAGATGAAGAACTTTGGCCACCAACCAAGCTCCAAGGGATGCTAAGAAACAAAGCCTCCTTTCTCTACTTCTTCTCCAAGCTAAATCCGGCCACCAACTAAGCTCCAAGGGATTGATGCCGCCGGCCACCAAAGAAAAAGAAAAGGAAGAGAGGAAGGATGAGGGCCGGCCACCACCAAGGAAGAGAGGAGAGGAATAATAGATGCGTTGTGTGGTGAGACACCTCTACCCTCTCTTTTATATTCCTTGGTCTTAGCCAATAAGAAATTTTTTAAATATAATTAAAAATTCCTTATTTTCCTTGCCAATAAAAGGAAATTTCAATTAAAAATGTTCCTTTTATTCTTTTAATGGCGGGCTCCTACATGTCCTCCAAACAAGAAAAGTTTTAAACATAAAATTAAAACTTCCTAATTTATTTCCGAAAATTTTTAAAATAAAATTTTCTCTTTTAAAAATTCCCTTCATGGTTGGTTATAAAAGGAAACCTTTATAAATTAAAATCTCTTTATTAAAACATGTGGATGATTACAAAAAGGAAAGTTTTCTCCAAAATTAAAATCTTCCTTTTAACTACAAATAAGGAAAGATATCAAACCTTTCTCTTAATCCTTTATAGAAACTATAAAAGGAAAAATTTAATTTTAATACTCTCTTTTAAATCATGGCTTCCACATAAGGAAAGATTTTTAAAAAATTAAAATCCCTTTTATTTTAATTGTGGCCGGCCACCTTAGTTTGGGTTCCAAGCTAGAGTCGACCACTACTTGATCCCATCTAACCTTGGTTTGGTCGGCCCTAGCTTAGGCTCCAAGCAAGGCTTGGCCGACCACCTTAAGGTGGGTAAGAAGTTGGGTTTAGGTGGGTATAAGACTTTATAAATAAGAGGCTACGACAGGGACCGAAAGGAGGAATTGGTTTTGGTCTCCCGATGAACTTGAGCTTCCCGTGTTCGCCCTGAACACCCAACTCGAGTTCATCAATAATAACTCATACCACTAAAGAGTTATTATTGAATTACCGCACCAATCTCATATTACTATATGGGCTCCTTCTTATCATGAGTGTGTTAGTCTCCCTGTGTTTAAGATATTGAATGTCCACTGATTAAATGAGTTACTGACAACTCACTTAATTAATATCTAGCTCCAAGAGTAGTACCACTCAACTTCATTGTCATGCCAGACTAAGTCCACCTGCAGGGTTTACATGACACTCCTTATGAGCTCCTCAAGGGGACATCATCAACCTAGATTTATAGGACACAGTTTCATTCTATAATCAACAACACACCATATGAATAATATCATTTCCCAATTTATCGGGCCTATCGATTTAACGAACTAAATCACACCCTTTGATAAATTAAAGAAATAAATATTAAGTATATGTGCTTGTTATTATATTATGATTAAGAGTACACACTTCTATAATAACAGAGATCTTGTTCTTTTAAAGAGTCAGTATAAAAAGAAACTACCTCAAATGGTCCTGCTCAATACACTCAGAGTGTACTAGTGTAATTTTATAATCAAGATAAACTAATACCAAATTACACTACGACTATTCCAATGGTTTGTTCCTATCCATCTTAGTCGTGAGCTACTATTTATAATTTATAAAAAACTGATAACATGATCTTCTATGTGTGACACCACACACCATGTTATCTACAATATAAATTAATTGAACAACTACACTTAGCATATAAATGTAAACATTTGGCCAATGTGATTCTTTATTTCAAAACTAAATGTTTACAAAAGCTAGGCTTTTAGTATACACTCTAACACAATCTATGAGAAGATCATTAAAAACATGCATTATAAATCAAAATAATGTAGTAAAATCATGGTTATCAAATAGTCTTCTCAATTAATCGACTGATCGATTAAGTCTGACCAATCGATCGCCCGATCGATTGGGTTTCTGAATTTCTAAAATCGAATTTCAACCGAAATTCAAAAATGCCCCAAAATTTTTACAAAATTCTAAAAATCATGAAAATTGTTGTAGACATTATTTAGGGTATATACTATAATGGAAAAATAGTTTTTTAAGAAAATATATTTTATTTTCAAAGATTGACACAAAATTAGAAACTTGTAAAAATTTCAATATTTCTTCCAAGTTTGTGTCTAACTTTTCAATGATAATTATTATCAAAAGATAACTTTCACCAAGGTTTTCCAAAGTATATTTAAAATATTTTTTAAAACTAATTTCCAACCATGTTCTTTGGGCTTAATGCACATAACTTGTACATTAGCTTTCCCAATGATTGGAGTACACATAACTATATGTTTTGATTAAGTCAAAACTCAACTACATGCACTAAATCAACATCTTGAGTCTTGTTCATCATCCTAACTGTTGGTGCAACGGGGCCAGCAAGAGGGAGGTAAATTGCCTGCAAATGAAAGTATACCCTCCTCAAGACTTTCAACTCAAAAATGCAACACTAATAAAAATGAAAGAATAGAAATAAAGAGGAGACAGAATTTTAACTTGGTTACAACCCAAGGGGTTGTTAATCCAAGGCGGTCGAATAACTCTACTAGAATATCTCCTTCACTGTAGGTGGAGAAACCTTTTTTACACACTTAGAATGCTCAGAGGTTGCTAGAAACTTAATACAGAGTTGAATGAATATTTCCTAGCTCCAAGGGCCTTTATATAGCTCATGGAAACTCTATCTCAAGTGTTGAAGGCGCCTCCAAGAGGGTTGAAGGCTCCTCCAAGGAGTTTGATCAGATAAAGCTTTATCTGATTGCAAACATTCATTTTTACTGGGTCTGAGGCGCCTCCATTACCCTTGAAGGCACCTCGGACTGGGTCTGAGGCACCTTCAAGGTTATGGAGGTGCCTCAAATAGTGCAGGCAGTGGAGGCGCCTTCAGCACTTCGTTGAAGGCGCCTCTAGCTAACTTTCCAGCTCTTTTTTACTTCATTTTAGCTTCTGATGCTCCAATAGCTTGGGTGATTGCGGCCAACTGGAATAGGGCTCACCCGAACCCAATTCCCAGCCTTTTCCTCGAGCAGGCTTCCATCTTGGCTTCTCATCCCTCGAACGTCGTGCATGTTCTTCTCATCCACCAGAGTACTCTTCCACATCTCTCTCGTCCTTCGGACGCACCGAGCTCGTTGGCTCCCTTCCCGTACCATCCTTCTCGTTAGCTGCGTCTTCTACTCAACTTCCTGCGCTCCAAGGTTCCTGCACACTTAGACACAGGGATGAGATAACTAACAGGACCTAACCTAACTTGGTTGATCACATCAAAACACTCACGGGGTCCAACAATCTCCCCTTTTTTGATGCGCATCAACCCAAGTTTAAGTTAGGGTAAAAATGAACAAATAGTAATTTAAGAAAAATTACTAACCTAACATTGTAAGCACAAAAATTGCAATAATGGAATTTGTAACCTCAAATATTAAAATTTTGATTTTCCCAACTCCCCCTAAACTTGTACCTAACTCTCCCCCTTTGATCACAGAAAAAAGAGTGGGGAAAAAGGGAATCATTTGTAAAAGAAAATATCTAAGACATAATTATCTTTAAGAATTTTAAAAGAAATTTTGAAGTTAAACAATTATTAACGTTTACAAAACATATTTTTAAAAGGAATCACTTGCAAAATGACTTAAAAAATTTGTTTGAGAAAAATTTATAAGTAAAAAGATATTTACTAGAGGAACGCTAAGTAGGTTTTAAAATTTAAATTATTTTCAGAATACTTTTTTAAGTAAAAACTTAGTTAAGAAATGATTTTAACTTAAATAAACTAAGAATTTTCTAAGTCACGATTTTATGCAAAAAAAAAAAAAAACATTTTTCTAGAAAATTATTTTTTGAAGAATTTCCATAAAATGTTTTAAAAAATTTTTGAAAGCATTATATAATTCTAATTTAATGCTTTTGTCAGAAAGTTAATTAAACATTTTATTTCGATATTTTGGCTTCCAGGTCGTAGCGAGACACTAGGCCTTCTTGGTTATTGGAGCAGCAACCACTCTTAGACAAAGCCTCATAAAGAAACTCACTATTTAATTTCTTTTGAAAGCCTTAACTTAAAGAATTTTAACCTAGTAAAGATTTTGGAACCCAGTATAGGTTCCTTGCTACAGGGTTAGCTAAATATTTGGGCGGTACATAAGTCTTGGGAATCTTTCTATGTTGTCCCTGATGTTTTCTTATATACCAATTTAGCTTTCCATAAATTTTAAGTTTTGATTTTTAAAAAACATTTATTTTTGAACATGCAGCAATTTTTAAATTTTCAATTTGTATTTTCAAATTGTCATTTTCTGATTTTACGTTGTTAAATAACTCTAAGGGGCATGATTCTTCTAATTTTAATTTTAATTTAGCATTTCCTTTTTCTAATTTTGCTAGATCTTTCGTAAGTACTTTGATAAATTGAAACGACTGAGTGAGGGTGAGATCACGTACTTTACTTACCTCACTTGGTGATACTCCCCCTTCATCGTAGCTTTCCTCTTCTGATTCTCCCCCTTGATCTATGCTCATCTCTGAGTCCGAGTCATCTTCAAAGAGATGGTTGGCCATCAATGCTACTCCTGAGAAGGCTTCGACTTCTAACTCGGAGGATGAAGAATCGTCCCATGTCGCCTTCTGACTTTTGCGTGTAGAGGACGTCGATCTTTGAGGCTTCTCCTTATGCTTTTTCTTCAACTTGGGGCAATCATCCTTGATGTGCACTTCCTCGTTGTAGTTGTAGCATCGGACCGCCCTTCTGTTGCGTTGATGCTCCTCGACTGCGATTTAAATTTATTAGTTTTAACAAATTTATTTAACTTTCTTACCAGTAGTGCCGCTTCAGATTCGTCGATGGATGCTTCGGAGTCGGGATCATCCATCTCGGCTTGTAGGGCAACATTGAGTTTTGACTTCTCTATAGGTTCTGCAATTCGAGACTCATGAAGTTCAAATGTAGAAAATAAACTTTCTAAACTACTTACCTCAAAATCCTTAGAGATGTAGTAAGCATCTACTAAAGACGCCCACTCTGGATTTCTTGGGAAGGCGTTGAGCGCATACCGGATGGAATCTCGGTTCGTTACTGATTCGCCGAGATTTGTTAGTTGCATTATCAGCTCCTTGATTCTAGCTTGGAGTTGCATTACCTTCTCGCCATTGTTCATCCGGAGATTCGTCAGCTGAATCCGGAGGATGTCGTGCCTTGCTAATTTTACTTCTGAGGTGCCTTCGTGGAGCTCCAAGAATTTTTCCCAGAGGTCTTTAGTGGAGTCGTAGCTTCCGATCTGACTTACCTCCTGGGGCGGCAAGACGCTGAGCAGGTGGAATTCCGCCTTTCCGTTGGCCACGAAATCAACTTGTTTTTTCTTCATCCAGTTGTATTCTTCCTTGTTTTTGGGGGCTACAAAACCATATTTCATAACAAGAAGAATATCAAACTCAGTCTTAAAAAATACCTCCATACGACGCTTCCACGTCGCGAAGTCTCCGTCGAATTTTGAACAATGGATGCTGGTTCTAGCCATCATCTTGATCTTTGTGCTTCAGTCGACGGTCAGTCCTTCTGAGGCGGTCTGGCTCTGATACCACTTGTTGGTACAGCAGGACTAGCAAGAGGGGGGTGAATTGCCTACAAATGAAAGTATACCCTCCTCAAGACTTTCAACTCAAAAATGCAACACTAATAAAAATGAAAGAATAGAAATAAAGAGGAGATAAAATTTTAACTTGGTTACAACCCAGGGGGTTGTTAATCCAAGGCAGTCGAACAACTCTACTAGAATATCTCCTTCACTGTAGGCGGAGAAACCTTTTTTACTCACTTAGAATGCTCAGAGGTTGCTAGGAACTTAATACAGAGTTGAATGAATATTTCCTAGCTCCAAGGGCCTTTATATAGCTCATGGAAACTCTATCTCAAGTGTTGAAGGCGCCTCCAAGAGGGTTGAAGGTGCCTCCAAGGAGTTTGATCGGATAAAACTTTATCCGATTACAAACGTTCATTTTTACTGGGTTTGAGGTGCCTCCATTACCCTTGAAGGCACCTCGGACTGGGTCTGAGGCACCTTCAAGGTTATAGAGGCGCCTCAGATAATGCAGGCAGCGGAGGTGCCTTCAGCACTTCATTGAAGGCGCCTCCAGCTAACTTTTCAACTCCTTTTGACTTTATTTTAGCTTCCGATGCTCCAATAGCTTGGGTGATTGCGGCTAACCGGAATAGGGCTCACCCGAACCCAATTCCCGGCCTTTTCCTCGAGCAGGCTTCCATCCCGGCTTCTCGTTCCTTGAACGCCGCGCACGTTCTTCTCGTCCACCGGAGTACTCTTCCGCAGCTCTCTTGTCCTTTGGACGCACCGAGCCCGTCAGCTCCCTTCCCGTGCCGTCTTTCTCACTAGCTGCGTCTTCTGCTCAACTTCCTGTGCTCCTAAGTTCCTGCACACTTAGACACAGGGATAAGATAACTAGCAGGACCTAACCTAACTTGGTTGATCATATCAAAACACCCACGGGGTCCAACACTAACATCTCACTTATATCTAATGTGTACTAAAACACATACAAGTCAACTTATAGTCTTTGTGAGATGTAGTTTTTGATTTTGGCCTAAACTAGGGATCATGCATATCTATCTAGGCATTTTAGGAATTATGAACATCTACCTAGGATGTCACTTGTTAGTAAATGTCATTGTCCTTAATTACAAGGAAATTAAAATGATGCATGATGAGTTATGACATACATCAAAAAGAAATAATTTTCAAAAGAAAATACACTATAGTTACATGATGTATGTATGACATGATATGATATTTTTGTTATGTTTTTCATAATAACCATGAATGTAACATATGATGTCATGGTATATGATGGGCAAACAATCATGGCAAATTAGTATAAATAAAATATACCTAGATAATCTATCTAAATATCCTTAATTCTTACTAAATAAAAATCTAATCCTAGATTGCCCATATTTTCTCAAGAAAATGTCAACCCCCAACTTGGCATTTCTTATGCTTTTCTCAAGTGTGCCAATTTAAATTAAGTTTAATTCCTCAAATTTTGACATATTTTACATTTTTACTCTTCCAAAGAGTAAATAATAATCCACTTCATTTTCAAAGATTAACAATAACCTTGAAAATACTCTCCAAGTGTCAACTTTATCAAGGTTGAGTTAACCGCCCTTCCCATTTGGAGTTGACACTCTCTAAACTCATCTAGGGTATAGAGAATATACTTTTCGGAACTCAAAACATATTGGTGCTCCTTGGATGCTCTAGGTACTCACTAGGGATAACTTCCCTAGATACTTTCCTAATGACCTTTCTAGGCTTACTAGGAGTCTTGGTCACTTTCTCTAGGTCAACTCTAAGGATAGTTTCCCTTGTGGCCTTCTTGGTGACTTTCTTTGACTTCTTAGAAGTCTTAGTCACATTGGTCTTGGTAAAAATACTTCTAGGGATTGCTTCTCTTGTATCTTTGGCTTGACCCCTAGACATAGGTTTGGTTCAATAACTATATGGAACCCTATGGTATGAAGCTACATCTTTCTTAGCCTTAGGTTTGAATCTCAAACCTCTATTACCATAGGATAGCTCTTGTTTATCTAAACTTAGGTTTTGATTCTTGGACCCTTGTGTTTCATTTGTGATTTTTCTAAGGGTCATCTCCAATTTATCAAGTTTTAACCTCAAGACTTAATTTTTTTCCATAACTTCTCAATCTTAGATTTTTCACTAAAGCCTTGATTTTTCTCTTTCTTAGGCATATATTTAAAACCCTTAGAATTATTGCCTAATTTGTTATCTACCTTTCTAACCCTAGGTGTGGTGGTCTTAGCATGATATGCTATATGATTTTCTTTAATTCTATCATGCTTCCTAGTTTTCATGATAAATAGCATTAAAATGATATAAATTATTTCTAGTATGCTTTTTATCATGGGTCAAAGGAATAGGTTCAATAAATGATACCTTGGATTTTACCTTAGAAGCTCTCCCTTGACTTGTGCTTCCTCCTTTGACTTTGGTCGACTTCTTCCTTTTAGGACATTGACTCCTATAATGTCCTCTTTGATTGCAAGATAAGCACACAATGTGCTCCTTGCCCTTGCGTTCCACGGGACGGACTCTCTTGGGCTTCTCTTTGCCCTTGGGTACCACTTGGCCCTTCTTCTTGGCCAATTTTGGACACTTGCTCTTATAGTGTCCTTTTTCCCTACACTCAAAGAAAATAATGTGATTTTCATTATATAAACTTGAAATTGTTATATCTTTGCGTGTGGGGGTGGCACATGATCCTCCAGTTAATTTTTCTTGATTTGTGGAGGTGGAACCATCTTCTTCTTCTTCATTTGATCCGGAAGTGGAAGTCTCTTCTTGTTCCGATGTCAGTACATGATGCTCCCCCTCAATCCTAGAAGTGGAGGCCTCTTCATCTTCCTCCTCTTGCATATGAAACAAAGAGTATGCTCCCTCTTTGCTCTTTTGGTTTGGTGCAGGAAGGATTCTTCATGAAACTTGGCCAATTTGCTCCATAGTTCATTTGTATCCTTGTATTCTCTAATTTTACAAATGATTGTGCTTGGCAATAGACTAACCAATAATTTGGTTACCTTGTCGTTCACCTCGTACCTTTGAATTTGCTCCTTGCTCCATTTGCTTTTCTTGAAAATTTTGCCCTTTGAATCTTTTGGAGCTTCAAAGCCTTCCATTAGAGCAAACCATTGCTCTATCTCCATCATGAAGAAGTTTTTGATTCTTGATTTTCAAGAATCGAAGCTCATTGATATGAATGGTGGAGGCATCCTTGTGTCGAATCCAAGTCCATCTTGGAATTCCATTTGAAGTTGAGCCTTTTGATGAAGTCTTTGACTTTTGAAATCTACTTCAACTTCTTCTCCCTCTAGCTCGTTGCCCTTTCCGACGGTGATTTCGGTGAAGAGCGAGCTTGCTCTGATACCACTTGTTAGGGTCAATTGATGCTAGAGGGGGGGTGAATAGCTCATCGCACTCCATTTGCTTGCTTCAGTGTTGTTGATATGCAACGGAAAGAACTTGAAACAAGACTCACAATGCTAACATGTAGATTTACTTGGTATCCACCTCAAGAAGAGGTGACTAATCCAAGGATTCACACACGACACACACTCCACTAATGAAAACACTCCTTCTCGGTAACTATTGAAGTCGGAGAAGCCTTGTACAACCTCTCAATACAAGAAGAAAGAAAAACAAGCTTATACAGTAACAAATCTTACAAGATTTACAATGAGGAAACCCTAGCTTGCTTCTTCTTCTTGTGTGGAACGCCTCTTGACCTTGGAAGTGCAGCAACACCTTGCTCCAAGAAACTTTAAGAACTGGTGTAAATCTGTGAGAAATGATCGCAAGAAGTGGAGAGGAAGAAGTGCGGAGTCGCTGCGAGGAAGATGACTTTAAACTCGACGCTTCCTTCGCAATGGTCACAACCTAATCGATTGGGTAGGCTTGAATCGATCGGTTGATAGATTTAGAGCACCTCTGTGCTCTTCTGGAAAAGGTCTGAATTGATCGTCCGATCAATTCAGCCTTTATAGCGTCACACACGATTTCCAGCTGCCAATCGATCAGTCAATCGATTGGTAGTGCCCAACCGATCAGCCGATCGATTGGGAATGATTCTGTGCATGTAATATAAGCTCCCAATCGATCAATCAATCGATTGGGCTACTGTTTATCGCACCACTCTCCTAATCGATCGACTGGGCTTCGGTTCAATCGATTGACCACCCTTGACTTGCTTAACTTAAACTCAAGGGCCCCCAATTCCAACATCCGGTCAACCGTAACCTATTGGAACTCCTCATGCCTAGCATCCGGTCAACCTTGACCTGCCGGGACTTCTTCACTAAGTGTCTGGTCAATCCTTTGACCCCACTTGGACTTTTCTCCTCGTGCCAAGTATCTGGTCAATCTTGACCCACTTGGACTTACCGTTTCGTGCCAAGCGTCTGATCCTCCATGACCCAATTGGACTTCCTTCCACCAGATGTCCAGTCACCCTTGACCCATCTGGATTTCCTTGTGCTAAGTATCCGGTCACTCCTTTGACCTACTTCAACTTCCCAACACCAAGTGTCCGGTTAACCTTGACCCACCTAGATTTCCATGTTCCTGGCTTCACTTGCCAGGTCCTTGTATCTGCCTAGCTTCACTCACTAGGACTTTCCATCTGCCTAGCTTCACTCACCAGGACTTTCACCTAGCTTCACTCACTAGGATTTTCCCACTGCCCGGCTTCACTCACCGGGACTTTCACCTGCCTAGCTTCACTCACTGGGTCTTTCACCTGGCTTCACTCATCAGGATTTTCCAACTGCCTAACTTCACTCACTAGGTCTTTCACCTGGCTTCACTCACTAGGATTTCCAACTGTCTGGATCCACTCACCAGGACTTTCCCTTGCCTAACATCCAGTTAGGACTTTCCCAGTCAAGTATCTGTCAATCCTTTGACCTACTTGACTCTTCTTCACATCTAACTGGTCAGTCCTTGACCAGAAGAGAATTATATCAACAATCTCCCTAATCAGACGATTGCATCTGTAATCTCCATGTATTGTCAAACATCGAAACTCAAATATTAAGACTCACGCTTGAGCCAACTCAAGCTCAGTCAACCTGGTCAATCTTGGCTTAGGGATATTGCACCAACAATTATTATATCATCTATATATACCTTCACATTTCTGTTGATGTGCTTTTGAAACACTTTGTTCATAGGCCACTTTTATCTTGCTCTCGTATTCTTCAATCTGAACAACATGGCATTATAACAATGTTCCTTTTGTAATGATAAAACTAACCTTTTCTTAATCCTATTTTTCCAGGGGACTTGATAATAGCCTTGATATGCATTCAACATGCATACCACCTCGCGAATAGTTGTTGAGTTGACCCCCTAATTGATGTGTGGCAAATAGTAATAGTCTTTTATGCACTCCTTGTTTAAATCTCTAAAGTCTACGTAAACCCGCCATTTGTTACCAGGATTCTACACTAGCATCACATTTTCCTGTCAGCTCAGGAATTAAACTTCACGAATATGCCCCGCTTTAAACAGCTTATCCACCTCTACTCGGATAATTTGATTCTGCTCGGCTCCGAAGTCTCTTGTCCTTTGATTAACCGGCTGAGCATCCGAGCAGATTTGAAGCGTGTGTTCCATCACTGTCAGTGAGATACCCGTGAGTTCTTGGAGAGTCCAAGTGAAGACATTGTTGTTGTACGTCAAATAGGCAATCAATTCTACTTTGTTCTCGGAGCTCATATCGGCTGCGATATGTGTGATGGCCTCCAATCGGCCAGGGTGAATCTGTACTTCCTCTTTTTCTTTATAAACTAGAGTCAAGGGAGCTTCTGTAGGATCATAAAGTGTAAGAGGTGGGTGAATAGCGCTTGTGGCTAATTCGTTCATTTTGAGTAAATACGCAGTGGAAAATAAAAATAAATAACATAAACACCAAGAATTTACTTGATTCGGAGTTTATGGCGACTCCTACTCCAAGGTCCACACATGAAAGTACTTTCGATAGACAATCACTAATCAGTCAAAAAGAGTACAAATATAGTTTTACAAGTAATTTGAAAATTAAAGAATGTCGACAACTTTGTATAAGAAAATCTTCAGTAGAATATTCGTCGGAGCTTTTGGGTGTCGTAGAAGCATTTTCTGAGTAGCTCGAAGAAGCAAAACTTGTTCAGAATGTTGTTGTGAAGCTCCTGGTCAAAGCCTGCTTTTATAGGTTGTTCTGAGTGCTTGAAACCCCTCCGGACGCCTAGAATATGTGGTTCAGCCAATCGACGCGCGCCACATCAACTTGCAAATAACTTTTGAGTTCCAGGCGCTTGGACTAACTCTGGGTGCCCGGACTAGCTTTTTCCAACCCTTTATTTTCTATAAAATAAAGTTAGTCCAGGTATAAAATAATATATATAATATGAGATTTGACAACCTCTGACTGTCCGGTTATGACCTAGAGCTTCGTTGAAACTCTAGGTCGAACCGACGTCTACTGTTCCCTCTTCGGGGAACGCATCCTCACCTACTCCTCTCAGGAGAAGTTACTTGTTGCCAGACCGATCCTCCAGACCTACTGGACTTTTGCTCAGTGCCCGAGGCTTCCGATCTTCATGCTAGACGTATGCTCCATGACCCATCTAGACTTTCACATGGTCCGCGACCACCAGGATTTCAGCCTGGAGTCCCTGACTCTAGGATTTTGCCCGAAGTGCTCGAACCGTCAAAATTTTCCGCCTAGGGTTATCTCCCCCTAGGACCTAGGGTTAACCCCCCCCCCTAGGGTTTTCCACTTGCCTAACCGCAGCTAGGACTTTTCATCATCTAGGGTTACCACCTCCTAGGGTTTTCCACCTGTATAGAATCCACTAGGACTTTTACCTAAGAACACTTAGGACTTTTTCTGCAAGCTCAATCAATCTTGTTAGATCACAAGACAACTTAACTTTGGACCCCTTGACATAATCAAAAAACAGGTTCGATCGTCTGGTGCTTCCCGCACCAACAACTTCTTGAATAACGTTAACTTCTACCCGCTGAGTTTTTCAAGCCACGTGAGCTTCGATCTTTATTACTTTCACATAGCACTTTTGTGCTACCAACTGATCTCCTTTACCCTCACCAACAGAGTCATTAATCGGAAATTTAATCTTCTAGCAGAATGTGAAAATGACTGCTCGAAATTCATTCAGTGTCAGTTGACCCAATATTATGTTATAAGCCGAAGGTGCATCCACCACAATGAAGTTTGAGCGATGGGTCCTCATGAGTGACTCCTCCCTAAGAGAGATAACCAGCTAAACTTATCTGATTGATTGTACTTCGTTTCCCGTGAACCCATAGAGAAGAGTTATCATTGGCTGGAGCTCACTCTTATCCATCTGTAGTTGCTCGAACGTCTTCTTGGAATTAATGTTGACCGAGATGCTTATGTCAATAAAAGTACGATGAATATTGTAATTGACGATAACAACTTTAATAATTAATGTATTATCATGGGATATTTCTATTGAAACCATAAGGTTATTTTGATGTGATCAACAAGTTAAGTTAGGCCCTGTGATGTTTTAATCTTGTGTCTAAGTGTGCAGGAGCTTAGGAGCACAGGGAGTCGAGGAAAAGACGCGGCTAGCAAGAAGGACGACACGGGAGAGAGCCGACAGGCTCGGTGCGTCCGAGGGACGAGGTGCTGCGGAAGAGTATGCGGGCGGACGAGAAGGAGGCGCGCGGCATTTCCGAGGGATGAGAAGCCGGAGCGGAAGGTTGATCGAGAAGGACAGAAGTTGGGTTCAGATGAGCCTTATTCCCGACGTCCGAGATCACCCAAGCGAGCGGAGCGAGAGCGAAAGACCCGGACCGAGGCGAGTTGAACCGGAGCAGAGGGCACAGATCGAAAAAGTCAATGAGGTTAACTTTAAGGGTCCGGGCGCTCGGAACCTCAAGTTTATCAATATCGACGTGGACGTTGACCGTCGCGTTGGGCATAAAGTTTTATCCCCTCCCAGATGTCTGGAACCATTCCAGGCGCCCCGACCAAGGCTATAAATATAGTCTTGGTCCAAAAGCTTAACAACAGAACAAGAATTAGCAATACAATACTTGTGAGCTTCTATTTCTAGTTTAGCTTCTATTTTTGCGCTTTCACTACTGTAAGAGGCTTCTCCGAATGAAGGAGATCTTTTTAGTGTGCGATTCATTCCTTGGATTAACAACTTCCTTGGTCGTAACCAAGTCAAGTCTGTGAGGCTCTTCTTTTGGTTTATTGCTTTCAATTTTATGCAAGTGTTTAAGTTATAAGTTCAAGAAGGGTATTTTGTGTTTGTTTTTTTAGGGCTATTCAACCCCCCTTCTAGCCGGCCAACACGATCCAACAATTTCCACCCCCTCTAAATCATTGGGACTAAAACTGATCTCTGGTACTTGTGCTTTCTCTTGACTACACCCGACCACGTGGATCTCTAGTCGGCGTGCGTGTGATTTTCTGGCCCGATTGGAATCACTATCGGTTGGGCCACCCGCTATCATACAATGTCACCCCGAGTGGCATTACTATGATTTTCTTCCTCTTGGGTGAGTCAGAGTAGCTGTTCTACAAATGCTTGAGCCGGCGCTCGATTATTTTTTTGTTGGAACATTTGTTGGCTCCAATTAGCCCTTGCAAGGCTCCATCCTGGGGGTCTGTTCGGTCGACAATGACACTGATAGTTTGGAGAAGGGGATCATTAGCGAAACCCTTGATTAGTCGGTTGGCGTTGCTCTTGATTAAAATTATAGCAATCTTCTATATTATGGGTTCCTGAGTGGTGGTAGGTACAAAACATAGGAGCTCATTGTCGAAGCTTAGGGAAGTGTGTCCACTCAGCTTCTACATGTTGAATCGCTTGTGGCCTTGGCTCTCAGTGTTGTGCCTGGTGGCCTAGTCGAGGCCCCTTAGGTGGCAAAGTAGGGGGAGGCACTAGACGCTTGAGAGCGATGGTGGGAGCAGAAGGAGCCACCTCCTTCTTCCACACAGATTGAGCTTATTCGACGTTGATGTATTTGGTGGCTCATCCAAGTAGATGATCGAAGTCCCTCGTAGGTTTCTTAACGAGGAATCGAAAGAACTCATCATCTGTGAGCCCTTGAGAAAAAACACTCACTAAAATCACCCGGATGGCCAAGGGGACATCTATGACCACTTGATTAAATTTTGTGATATAAACCCTCAGCGACTCCTTAGGCACTTGTTTGAGAGAAAAAAGGTTTAATGTCATTTTATGATAATGACGATTTTGGCAAAGTGATGTAGAAAAGCTTTGTGAAAGTCTTTGAAAGAACATATAGACTCGGTTGGGAGTCGGTTGAACTACCTTTGCACCGAGCCGGATAGAGTCATGAGGAACACTCGGTACTTGACCCCATCCATAAATTGATGGAGGATAGTTGTGTTTTCAAATTTGAGTAAATAGTCCTCTAGGTCGATCGCCCCTCCGTATTCTCCGATCGAGAGAGGTTGAAAATGAGCCAGCAGTTTATCTTCCAAAATTTCTTTGAAGAACAACATGCTCTCCCACTCGGGGGAGCTATTGGTCATTGGGGCTTTTACTTTATGGTGGTCCTGAGTGAGTGCGTTTTCAGAGGACGATCCTCGAGGCCACTCCGCTAGGCCCATATTATCAAAGAGTATATGGAACAACGCCTGATGA
This sequence comes from Zingiber officinale, assembly GCF_018446385.1. Lineage (NCBI taxonomy): Eukaryota > Viridiplantae > Streptophyta > Magnoliopsida > Zingiberales > Zingiberaceae > Zingiber > Zingiber officinale. The sequence continues at coordinate 11,805,831 of NC_055999.1, read as the reverse complement.
TATGCTATCGGTGAAAGGGGCATGACTGGGAGGTTGGTCGAATGCACTGGTACTTGCGGGAAGGCAGCCGGAGGAGGCTGGATCGGCTGGAACTCGATCGGGCTTCCATTTGAGTACCTCACTTGGCCTGATGGTCGGTCGCAAACACATCGGGCTTGTTCGAAAGATGACACTTGGTCGCTACTTGCTGTCGTTGTACCATTCTAGCCACGCGGGCAGCTATCAACAATTGTAAATTTTCCTGCGATAGTGTTATAGTGGTGAGTCGTCCAATCTCATCCATCCTCACGTTTCAGATGTAAGTAAAGTTTCCACAGACGGTGCCAAATATAATTCTATCTAAAATCGATGGAGATGGAATGCTGAATATATGGCTCAGATGTTGACAAAACGAAGACACCTTGCTCTCCAAAGATAACTTTGAAGCACTCCTATGTATCAAGAGGAGTGTTAGTAACCGAGTCAAGGAAGGGGTCCTTTGTATAGGCTCTCCCATGTTCAAGTCAGTGATATGTAGAAGGTGTTGAACAATAGTATGAACAATGGAAATTGTGTAGTCTCACGTAATGTGAGTGTACCTGCGCTTGTAGATGGAGACTCCTTTTTATAGTGTTATTTTCTATTTGTACACAAATCTCAAAGCATATACACAAATGTCAAAACGTTTCGAGAAAAAAATAAACCATAAAGATGCTCTGACACATTTCCCATAATTGACCCACAACCTCTGTGTTTGGCAAAGAGGAAGCTTCTGATGTACATCTCGCATATAGAATATTCGTTGTTATTCGTGGCACAAAACATCAAAAAGGAATATGAGGTTGTTGGGCTAGAAAACTCACAACTCGCTTACTTGGCAAACTGGCAGAGCTTTTTCCATGATTCGATCAACAGTCGCTTGGACGATCGAGCATATAGAATATTGTCGGGGATTCATTCCTGACTTAACTTATCGGGTTTAACAAAAGAGTTCAATCGGACTAGACGTTCATTTTGTCTAATCGAACTGTAGACTCAATCGACTGAATTGCTCGACCGAGCTATTCAATTATGCTATCTTAAAGAAATCTTGGCCTTGGAGACTGTTGACTTTTCTTGAACTATTCGTTCATATTGAGAGGCTTACTGTCCGATTACCTATCCACTGGTCCAGTCAAATAATCTCTTGACCGTGAAAATTAATTGTACTAATTTTAAGGATTAACTCTTCCTTAATTTTGACCATCATATGAATCAATCTTCTAGACTTTAATATGACTCAGGGTCATCTCAATCACCACATCATACGTATTTATGTGACTTTGGAATACAAAATATAGTTTAATCTAAGATATATCAAATCAAGAACTTCTGTCTTCTATTATTTCTAAAGGTTTGTTTTTACCTGAGAAGACGTATGTTTCTGTCAAAAGAATCACTTAAACACCCCTGAATTTGTGCTGAACAGCTAGCTACATTAAAATAGTGCACTAATTTCACCTACTCACGTTGGCACAACTCCTCAAACATTGCGGTATATAATACAACCCGTACTTGTTGGTAGTCATTAATTACCCACACTACATTTTCATCGTATGACTAATTAACTTTTTTCCCTTAATACCCACTATTCAAATTTTGCCATCAGACTAATTCTAAAGTAGATAATAATCCGGTCCCACATTTTAATCATTAAAGTAAATTCAAAAACTATGATAACTTTAGACGTGGGATTTCAATTTCACCAATAGTTCAATCGCATGTGACACAGTGAGAATTCATAAAATAAAGTTTTCTCGCAAAAGTCGACCAGCACGCTCACGAAGAAAAGGCTGTCAGTGATGATCTAAGTTTTCAGATAAATCTTTCAGCACGATCTTTTAGACCATGAAATATAAACCTCAAGAATCGAAAGTAAACTGTTCAAGTTTGATCTTTGTTTTTTGTTTTTTTTTTTGTAAATGGTTATTTCTTTCTGATAGAAGATGGATGCAAAAACACACTCCATTTACAACTATCTCATGAAGAATCACAGCAGTCCCCTTGTTTCGCCATTCCAAGAAGCTCTCAGCATCTTGAGCAGAGTCCTGGATTTGGCCTTCGATGCCGCGCCGCACTGGCTCTGCAGCAGCAGTAGCAACTGCGTCACCGCGCCGGCGGACGTCGCCGCCGCCCTCGCCCTCTCCGACTCGCCGCAAATGGCTAGCAGCGAACCCAGCGCGTGCTCGCTCCCTTCGTGCCCCGTCGACACCCTGAACACCATCTTTACGAGGGCCCTCACGCCGCTTGGATTCTCCAGCAGCGCTTTCTTCCCCGCCTCGAGTCCCAGCAGGAGCTCCAGCGCGGCCAGCGCGGCCAACGCCGGCGCGGCGTTGCGCCGCGCGCAGCAATTCGACAGCAGGTGCGCGATGAGGCCGTCCACCGCGCCTTCCCCGATCGCACGGCGCCGGTTGCTCTCCGAAGACGAGCACAGAGCCGCCGTGGCGCGAACGGCCGCCTGCGACGCTTTGAAAGTACTCAACTTGTCGCCGAGCATAGAAACTAGAATCTGCAAGATCCGCGGCGACCGGTCGACGACGATTGAGCAGAGCTCGTGGGTGGCAGAAGAAGTAGCTATGACTTCGAGGAGATGACATAAGCTGATCTTGATCTCGGCATTGCCTCGGTCAAAGAGGTGCACCAGCGAAGACAAAGTCGATTCTTCCTCCTTCAGCATGTTGAGCGGATACAAAGGAGCGGAGACCGACAAGCTCAGAACGCAGCCGAGCAACGCTCCGGCGAACTCGGCGTCGAGGAGGGTTCCTCCCGGGGTAAGTTGGAACAGAAGCTGAAGCAGCAAAGGAAAGAAGCCAAGTTGAACCAAGCATGCCCGGCCGACGTCAGACTCCACGGACAGAACGTGGACTTTCCTGGCCATCTCCAGCTTCTCTGACGGCAACGTGGTCGGCGAGAGGAGTTCCCTTCGGAGCGCGACCAGTGAGAAATCGGCGGCATCGGGAAACTGCACAGGGTGGTGGCAGCTGTCTCCGGCGTCAGCGAGGAGCCACTGGTCGATAAGATGGCAGAGGGCATGGTTGGGGATCAATGTGGTATCGGTGAGCCTCTGCATTGTGACGGGGCACGTCAGGTTGCCGTCGGCGAGCCACTTCTCGATGCTCGGCCTATCGTAGGTCTGGCCGGTGCTCAGAGTGACTGGATCCGTGAAGATTTCAAGGCTTATTGGGCATCTGAACAAATGAGGAATGCTCATTTCATTCGCCTCCCTGCGAACACACGCAAGGCTTACAAACCTACAAAGGTCTGATCACAGGGGAGTTCGACAGGGAGGACCTCGATCGAGGAGCATAAGCTCAGAGCAGCTAACAAGTTTGTGACTGATGCATGGCAGAATTCAGCTCAGAATAGGAGAATGAACAGAGGAGATTAGTAGTGAAAGGTTGAAGAGGATAAGATCATAATGTTTTGGTCACTGGGAACTATAGAGACTGAAATTGAAACTTCCATGAAAAGATGGGCACCAGACTACTGTTTCTGTCCACTGTGCACTGTGCACTGTGCACTGTGCACTGTGCTTGTGGTGGGGAGGTCATTGAAAGACATACAAAAAGATGATTATACTCCTCTCTATCATCCCTCGCAGTCCGTCCCCTGATACAAAAAGATGATTAAAAATTGACCCTTATCCTATTAGAGTAAAAATGTCATCCTTCAATCAATTAGGCACCCTAAGAAATCATTGAAAGACAGCAAGCTAAGCAGAAAGGTGGAGATTGAGTGGGGAATATTGCAATTAAAAGGAAGGAGAGGGTATCCATAATGATCGCACTGACGAATGACAAGATGAGTGGGCTTCAACTTCCCCAATTTCCTGGTCAAAAGTCAAACTCACAAATTTTGACTACTTTAATAAGGCATTGCCAACTGGTTCAATCAGCCAAAAAGACAAGTAGAATTCATCACGAAAAGATAAACTAATAAATTCTCTTATCTAAGCGAGCTCGATAAGATAAATTCTTTTGTCCACGTAACAATAAAGGTTCATACGCACTGAGAACTTTTACACTGTTTTTTTTCGATTTCCTCCAATCGAAGCTTTTTCTAGCAATGTTCGTTGAGAAATATATGGCAGGAACAAAAAGACAAAATTATGACACCCGTGGAGAAATTTCTAACTTTCGGTGTGCCTAATGGAAATTTAGCCAAAGGAAGGCCAGTGCATGAAGTAACTCACTTTGAAAGTTTGCCACTTGAGAAAGGGATTTATTAGCCGACATTGACTTCAGCATGTTTAGTGGAATCCTGCCTACTACGCCGTCTTCTAGATCAGTATTTTACAGGATATATATACTCGGCCAATCCGACTCCTTCGAATCGGCCAACCCGACTCCTCCAATTCGTTCAATCCAACTCCTCCAATTCATTCAACTCAACTCCTCTGGACTCGGCCAACCAACTCCTCCGACTCGATCATCCAACTCCTCCTATGCGATCCACCAATCCCTTTCGACTTGGCTAATATGACTATACCGACTCAATTTATCAAATTGCATTGGCTTGATCATCAAAGTCCTTTGGTTTAGTCATCCTTGGTTGGGACCCATATTTTACATGACTTACTAGACCACTTTTCCAGAAGAATGTGAGCAACATAGTGGTTACTCTAAGAAAATATGAACAACATAGTCATTTTTCTCAGAAGACATGGACAAACACGGAGGTAATGTAATGATTACATTATCCGTAACCCTATATAAAGTTGCAGTCTTAGATAGGAACATGTAGTCATCTAAACTCTTCTACTACTCCATAACTTTTACTTTTTCCTAGCCCCTCAAAGTCGAGTCCAACATTGAGTCTTATACGTATCCACGGTGTTTTCTCATCCAATAGCTCTCCCTTTATAGTCACCTCCCATTGATTCATGTCACCATACCAGAACAGTATCCATGAGGTTGTTCTTGACAATAAATAGATATCAACCTACGTACAGAATCAATAAAATAAATTGTCAATAATGTCTAGATCAGGAACAGTGCTGGATATTGATAAAAGTAAAACACATAAATTTACTTCTACTTTACAGAAAGTAAATTTGTACCTTGGTTGATGATGTACTAATTCTGGCACTGCAAACCTTCAGAATTGTTGTGAACCCTAATCAAAAACTACTCAAAGTTGAGATGATAGTCACATATCTTGAACTATCAACGTTATGTCACAATGTTTCAATACTTAACCTGGTGATACTGATGTTAGCCTTCTTTTGTTCTTTTCGACAAGATAGATATTACAACTCTCTTCTTTCTTAGACTCTCTTTCCTTTTCTTTCTTTTCTCACTTACATACTTCACACAAGAAGTATGAATTTATAGGATAAATGGGGGTTACTAACATTAGGGGGTTACTAACCTTCATATAAATGCTATATAATGGACATAAGTTACTTAAATGTATTAATACCCCATAGTGGGCATAAGTTACTAACTTCTCCCACTTACACACAAGGGCATTTAATTTTTATCACTAAATCACAACTCATGTGACCGATCATATCACCATACTAGGCTTCCATACAAAGTTGAACGTCGTGCGACTTGCGAGTACACCTGCATACAAAACTATTCAATGCATCTGTTAGGATGATTGAGTAGTCATCATTGTATCATAAGATACAAAATCTCGTTGTACATCCATCGAGCTACTTTCCTCATTGAAAGTAATCCCCTGATGACGCTTGATTTGATATTCACTAATATGTTTTAATCTCTACATAGATAAACATAAAAGATTAGTCTGTAAATATTATATATGATGTATTGTTAATTGGTTTTTTTTTCTAAACTCAAATCTATTAATCTCAATTCAGTTGCTTTCCTAAACATGCCCCTCAGATCTCAATTTATCTTCGGGTAATTAGAAAACAGACTAAAATAGCAAACACTAAATTATGACATCAAGAAATAGCTGAAAGTAATAAGGGTACAAGAAATCCCACATAGAGGATTTCGGATCTCACACAGTGAAACTCGAGGATATAAAGTTATTGTCTCTTATAATATGGCTCCCACTATCTTAGTCATCATATCACATGTGGTATGAAACACGTGCCACAATGTTAATCCCTCATCTCTTAGAAGGGCATATATCGATTTTTTCTAACTCTCTTAGAAGGGCATATATCAATTTTTTCTAACATCGTGTAAGTATAATACTCAGTCTACACATAAGACTCTACCTAGAGATCTCTGAGAGAGTACCTGAAAGACATCGCAATTCGTAGGTGATATCTGAGATCTCAAACTTATCTTCTTACAGGCAATATGAATGTGACTACACCCATGTCGGTCATGTCGCACTTGACCTCATCCTGAACACATATCAAGGCGACTTAAGTTCTAGTAGAGCTACTCTCAAAACCTCTGACAGCTAGAAACTATCTTATCTCCACTCTGGAGGTGGTCACTCGTGTGATAGAGTTGATCTTGCCCGCCTGACATATCTATTATATTACAGAGCATATATATGATAAGTGCATTACAAAGACATTATATATATATAAGTGTGACCAATCAATACACAAGAAGTTATATATATCATTAAGCATTACTATAGTTAAGTCAATGCAAACTAAGACATGTCATAAAGTACACAAACCTAATGACTCTCTATGTCCCATAAAAGAGTCTCTACTAATAGGTTTGGTAAAGGGGTCAGCAACCATATTGTGTGTTGAAATGTACTTGATAGTCACTTCATTCTTCTCAATGATGTCTCTCACATAATGATATCTGGTATCTATGTGTTCAATTCTACTATAAAACTTAGAGTCTCGAGTGTAAGCGATAGTTGCATGATTATCACAATAAATCATTATTGGCATCCCACTATCCGTTACAATCTCTAAGTCATCTAATAGTCTTCGGAGCCATGCACTCTCTTGAACTGCTAATGAACAAGTCACGAACTCAGTTTCCATCGTAAATAGAGCAACACAGGTTTGCTTCTTACTAGTCCAGCAAATGGCTCCGCAATTGAGCAAAAAAGTAAAATTTGATGTTGATTTGCAGTTATCTAGATCACCTCCTCAATCAACATCTGAATATCCCATAAGTCTCAAATCACCTCCTCTATAACACAGAGAGAAGTTTGTAGTTACTTTGAGATATCGAAAAATCTTTTTCATTGCTCTCCAGTGACCCCTTCTAGGATTTGCTTGATATTTACATACCATACCAACTGCATAACATATATTTAGTCGTATACACAACATTGCGTACATTAAACTTTCTACTACGCTAGAATAAGATACTTTACTCATTTCCCTTATTTCTACCTGAGTTTTAGGACACATTTCCAAGCTCAGATCTTTATCTTTAGTAATTGGAGTATCAATGAGATTACTATCACTCATTCCAAAGCGCTCAAGAATTTTCTTAATGTATGTCTCTTATGAAAAAGCGAACACTCTTCTCGAGCGATCCCTCTAGATCTTTACTCCAAGGATGAACTCAGCTTCACCCATGTCTTTTATATCAAAACTAGATGACAACCATGTTTTAATGGTTATAAGATACTCAATGTTGTTCGCAACCAACATTATGTCGTCCATATATAATGACAGAATCACAAAGGAGTCATCTAACCTTTTTAAATAGACACAATGATCCTCCTTGATCATTGTAAAATCATAAGATATTATCTCTTCATGAAATCTTAGGTACCACCACCTGGATGATTATTTTAGGCCACATATTAACTTTTGAAGTCGACAAACCTTATCTTCCTGACCTATTAAAATGAACTCAAAGGGTTGTTCCATGTATATCTCCTCATTCAAACTTCCATTAAGGAAAGCAATCTTAACGTTCATCTGGTGTAACTCTAAATTTAAACTTGCAACAATCGCTAAAAGTAAACAAATCGATGTAAACTTAACTATTGGACAGAAAGTTTTATTGTAGTCAATGCCCTTTTGTTTGTGCGTAACTCTTGGCTATAAGATGAGCTTTATATCTCTCGATTGATCCATCATCCTTTCTTTTGATTTTGAGAACCCACTTGTTCCCAATGACCTTTCAACCCTCAGGTAAGTCAACTAATTTCCAGACCTCATTGACTTTCATTGATTTCATTTCTTCCTACATAGCCATTAACCAATGATCTTTTTCATAACCCTCAATAGTCTCGGTTCATCATCGTCCTCTGGAGTCACAATGAGAATCTCATTTTCAATTGAGAAATAATGATGAGGTATATTTCCCAGACCACTCCTATTAGGAGAGAGAGCCTCCCCGCCTTTAGATGGACCACTCCCACTAGGACCAAGATCCATAACAAGGTATTGAATCTCACTACTAGGCTCGATTGTACTACTAGACTCATCTATCTCATAGAAGGTGTAACCTTGATCGATTTCTCCTCTCTTATGAAAATCATTCTTGAGAAGCATGATATCACAAGATTCAATCTCAGTTATTATGTCATCCATATATTCTCCTAAGAACACACACCTTTTGGAGTGTTCAGAGTATCTGATGAAAATACACTTCTTTCTCCATGGGCCTAGCTTATCGTACTCGTGTGAGGAATCTCTAACATACGTAGCACAGCCTCATGAGCTAAGATGGCTAAGGACAAATTGCCTCCCTGTCCAAAGTTAATATGAGATGCCAACCACATACTTTGTTGGAACACGATTAAGGACATAGACTGCAGTCAATAACGCATCCTCCCAATAAGATATTGGTAAATTGGCCTACCCATCATGGACCTCACCAACTCCAATAGAGTCTTATTCCTTCTCTAAGCGACTCCGTTCTGTTGAGGAGCAACAAGAATTGTCAGCTGTCATGTAATACCTTTTTTGAAATAGAGCTCTTTAAATTGCTTAGACAGATACTCACGCCCTGATCGCTTCTGAGAGTTTTCACTCTCATATCTAGCTAATTTTCTACCTCGCTAATAAACCTTTTGAAGCACTCTAGTGCCTCAGACTTATGTAAGATCAGGTAGACATAACCAAAATATGTGAAATTGTTTATAAATGTAATAAAATATGTTGCTCCGTTTCGAGCTCTCACATTCATGGGTCCGTAAATATCAGAATGAACTAACTACAATGAAGTCTGAGCCCTCATTGCTTTTCCAAATGATTTTCTTATAGTTTTGTCTTTTAGACAAAATCACATAAGGGCAACTCAACCTTGGTTAGCTGGCCTAACACGCCACATATTGTTAACCGATCCATCATCTCTTTCCCTATATGACCAAGTCTACTATGTCAAATATTAACATCATTTACTACACTATCAGATGTAAAGGTAATGGTAGATGTAGGATAAAACTATGAAAAAAAAATCAAGTTCAGTGCATATAGTCCCTCGTGGACTAAATCATAACATATTAAAGTACTATCATACGAGATAGAAACCTTAGAGTTTCCAATTACAACATAACATCCTAACTGGTCTAGATTATGGATAGAAACTATATTCCACTTTATTTCTGAAACATATAGCACATCATGGAGATACAAGACTTGATTATTTTGCAACAACATCTTACAAGTGTCATCCCTCTCACCTTCACAAATGCTCCATTTTCCACCTTCTCACATGTGGGCTTAAACGGGGGAATTCTACATATACACTCCTATCACTAGCTACATGGTTTGTTGCTCCTCAGTCTACAATCCATAAAGGAGATGAGTTATCCGTGAGGCCGACACAAAGGGGTTGCTAAAGTGATGGATTTACCTTTTTTTCATAAAGGAGATGAGTTAGTGAATATCACATTATATAACACATAACTCATACTATGTAAAGCAGAAGAATATACCTTTCATTGGCTATACTCACATGTGAAACATCTTGGTTCACCATATATGTAGCATCAAATGTTACTCTTTACAAGCTCCTTCTTCTTGCCTTTTTGCCCCTGTCCTTTTTTATCAGTCTTTACAAATTAGCTTCTTCTTGCCACGACTTTTGGTCTTCTTCTCATGCTTATGCCACTTGCGCTTTGTACCCTGGGTGCCCTTACTCGACTCCATAAAGTGAGCATAACCTGAAGTAGACCTTGTCACCTCTTGACGCTCCTCCTTGAGCTCACAATGCCTACTCATATCCATGAAAGTACAAATATTTTTAGTATGTGTGAGATAGGTCTTAATAGTCTTCCAGGAGTTGGACAAGGATTAGATTACTCATAATACTTGAAGCTCATTTAACATAGACTCCGCCTTATTTTTTAGAGAGACAATCATGCTCGACATATGCATTAAATGTTACTTCATAGTATGATTATACCTCTTCTTATGAGTTATTAACTCATAGGTCAACATCCTTAACTTACGCACTATTTAGGAGAAGGCGAGGGAAGGGGAGGAAAGCGTAAAAAAGGGGAAAGGAAACTTAAAACCCTGTTTGGGAGGAAGTGGGGTACGAAAGGAAAGATAAGGAAGGGTAAGCTTTAACCTTCCTTACCCATTAAACGAAAGAATTTTTTTACACCCTGAGTTGGGGTGTAAGGAAGGGTAAGGGAAATTTTAAAAAATTATGTTCTAATTTTATCCCTATTTTATTATATTAATTATAAAAATCATTGTTTTAGGTATTCTTCACATCATAACAAAAAATACTCGTATCGTCTAACTCTTTTTTTTGGATGAAAGGTAAATTATCATATATGGAGCGAAAGAAATGTACAGCAACCTATGGGGCATAGGTCCTCGTTCGTCATATCCGGACCAATGCCAGATCGGAACAAGAAATCCATAAAGTCGCCTAGAGATACAATGCCGCACAAGGCTAGGCATTAGTATCACAATAGTAGGTTGGCGTACGCAGACATCAACCATCATCACATGTATACAAGATCTCGGGCACAAGCCCAACCAGACAACCATACAAATAAACAATACTCTCACTACTGACTGTATCAACATAGCCTCCACTGTGTCCTCCATGACTCTCCATCTCCGCAAGCTGATGTCAGCCAACCTCCACGCCCGAGACACAAAATTAACCCAGCAACTCCTCAAATGACAACACCGTGTCACCGAATCCAATGTGCCCTCAGCCCCATCCGCACTAATGTCATTGGAAGCTTCAAGAATCTGCTGGTCACCGGAAGAATCTGTTGTCGACAGTACCTTGTCAAAACATGCCCTCCTGCCAGCCAATGAGCACCATGACAGCACCAAACCATTGCCCTTCACGCCTGTTCTCCGCAACCACAACGGGACCTCCGGTGAACTGGTTGGCAGGTGCTCTCCGTGATGTATGCCAAGAGACAGTCACTTGCGATCGTCGGCACAATCCTCGCTACCACCAGCTGATTTGTAACGAAGGGCACTCCTCACTGTTCACCTTATCGCTGCTTGTCACCTTGGTCCTCGACTCCCAGAACATCAGCCGATATTGCATGCCTCCATGTCAAGCCAAGTCTCTAAGTAGTGGTGAATGAATTCTGAGAACAAAGGCAGAAACATCTGAAAGAATGCTGAAACCGAACTACAATACCGTGGTCAACTGAAGTCAAGTGTTGGGTTGCTGTGTCAACTCTGTTCGAATTTGGATTCAAGATTTGGTTGCCATGTCAGTACTGGAGTCGAAGATTAATTCAAATTTGAAAGCAACAACAATGTGTCTTCCCAAGCTCGAGTTTGAATTCAAAATGCTCAAGTACCACGTGTCAGTTGCTGCAAATGAGTTTGACTTTGCAAGTTTCGTGCCCATTCAAAATTCGAATTCAAATTGTTTTGCCAGCTGTTGATGAATGCAACTTTGAAATGTCGTGCTGGAATTGAGAAGTTTGAATTTGAAAATGGCTTGCAACGCTGATTTCGGCTTTCGGTGGTGACGACTCGCATCGTCTAACTCGCACCAACTAACGCTTGCACTTTGTCGATGTCGACACCAATTTTGACACCGACACCTACTTTGACACCGACGCCAACTTTGACACCGACACCGACTTCGACATTGATGCTAACTTCGATGTCGACGTTGACTTTAACAAATGAGCTACAATTGCATGAATGCGTAAGTCTTAACTAATAAATGTATACAAGATGCACTGAGTTTTTGAATATGTAAATCTTTAATAAAAGTGAGGATAATTTTGTAACTTTATAAATTTAACTTTCATTACCCTCACTTTCCTCCCAAACACGGTAACACATGTTACGTTAATGAACCTTCCTTTCCTTCCAGATAAGGAGAATATAAATACTTTACTTCCCTTCTCTTTCCCTTTATTTCCCTCATTTCCCCTTCCGTTAATGAACCTTCGCTCACTCCATCTAAACAGAAGGTTAGGAGCTGACGGGGTGCTATAATGCTCTATAAGAGCATTTCGGACAAAACAACTATAGTATACTGCTCATAAATTGGGATTAGTTCATCATGCATGCTACTGAGAAGAATTACCCTAGCTTGGTCATCCTTCTTTTTCCAAGTACAATATACCTATTGGTGCAATCGACCCAAGTTTGATCAGTACGATCATTGTTTTGATGTATGTGTCAAAGAATTTAAGTTAGACTTTTATATGTATTTGATATGTATGTTTGAGTCTTGCAGGACTTGGTGAAACACACATGAAGAGCTTGGTGCAGCTAAACTTGGGAAGCTGATCCTAGGGCTCGGATCTTTGAATCGATGAAGGATGGTGTGGAAGACATCCGAGGGATCGCCGGACGAGGAGCAACAGAGTGGAGCTGAGAGAAGCGGATTTCAAGGCAACATAAAGGATGGCACGGAGAGGAGCCGTGGTCTCGGGTGCATCTGAGGGACGAAGGCTGAGAAAGAGGACTTCAAGGGCGACTCTGGAGAGGATGAGTGTGAGTATGTAACTAGGTGCAATCAACTGTTAGTTTAGCAGTCAACTGCACCAGTCGACTATTAATTTTAGCAGTCGACTGCATCAGTCGACTGCTTGTTTTAGCAGTCGATTAGTTGCGAATAGAAATATTTTGTTCGCTCAGCCAGCAGCTACCAGTCAACTGGTAAATGACCGTTGGCAAACCGTTGGTGCTGCAAAGTAGCCGTTGGCTACCTCCAACGGTAGCACCAGTCGACTGATGATTTTGCCAGTCGATTGATGCCGAGTTGAGTTGATATGATGATCAACTCTCTCCTCTTATTTATAGGATGCTTTGGGGCTTAAAGGAGATTACTGATTATTGTTGAATCACTCCTTCTCATTGCCCAGAGTTTCCAAGTCTACTCTCTTCCTCCCAAACCTAAACTTCATCATTGTAAAGAGGAAGAGATCCTTTGTGAGAGGTTTGCTTCACCGAGAAGGAGAAAGCTCTAGTCGTAGATTGCCGGGGATTGATCTACCAAAAGATCAAGGGTTCATCCACCTCAAGGACACGCCGTGGAGTAGAAGCAAACAATCTCTGAACCACGTAAAGGAATTGTGTTAGCGTTTGTATTCTTGCTTTGCTTTCATTGTTTTAGTTTTAGTATATTCCGCTTGCGCACTAACGTTTTGTAGAGAAGAAACTTAATTGGGGGTGACCTAGTTATCCAACCTCCTTCAAGCCGGCCACCGATCCCTTACAAGTGGTATCAAAGCGAGGACACCCTTCGACGAACTAATTGTTGAGAAGAGCACTTATCAAAATGGCCGGCTCAAGCATCCATCTACCCAAATTGAAAGGAGACTTCTCTTGGTGGAAGAAGAAGATGGAGGTATTTTTCGAAACTGGTTTCAATATAATACTAATTATAGAAAATGATTTTGAGATGCCTAGGGACCAAGACAATAAGTTAATTGAGAAAGTAAGGTGGAGCAAGAAGCAAAGGGAAGACAATGTAGCAAATTCAAGAGCAATGCATCACCTCCTAAGTGTTCTTCCCCAACAAGAGGTGACTAGGATTGAAAATTACACAAGCGCCAAAGACTTGTGAGCAAAGCTAGTGGAGCTTCATGAAGAGACATCGGAAGCGAAATTAGCAAGAAGAGACCTCCTTCAAACTCAACTCACCAATATCAAGCTTGAAAAAGGAGAAAAAGTATCAATTTTACATTCTAGAATTAAGAAAATTTTAAATTGACTAACAAGTGTAGGAGAGACACTTACAAACCGAGACATCATAATGAAAGCCATCAATGCTTTCCCAAGAAACTCAACATGGAGCTCAATTGTCTCTAGATGAATTCTTTTCAACGATGGAGCTTCATAAGACACGAGTTGAAGGGCTAGATGGAGAAACTCATAGATCAAGAGGAGTAGCCCTTGTGGCAAACAAAGGAAAGGATAAGAAAAAGAAGTCTTCATCCCCACCATCCTCCGACTCCGAAGAATCAAGCGCCTCAATGGATAGCGACCAAGAGGCGTATATGGTAAGAAAAATGAGAAGAGCATTTAAAATTTTTTCATCTAACAAATCTCATACTAGGAAAAGTTCAAGAAGCAAAAGTAGGACAAAGAAGATCATTTGCTACAATTGCCAAATAGAAGGACACATAAGAGATGATTGTCCTCTCTTGAAGAAGAAGGAAGGAAAGAAGAAGGAGGAGAAGAAGACAAAAGAAAAGGGAAGAAGGCTCACAATCTAAAAGCTACATGGGATGATCCATCATCATCGGAGGAAGAAGAATATCATGTCTCCCACTTTGCATTAATGGGAGTTTATGACATCACCTCCACCTCATCCGAAAGAGAAGAAGGAAGGAGCTCAAGTGAAGATGAAGAAGGGAGCTCAAGTAAAGGGGGAGGTCAAACTTCGGATTCGGACTTCTTGGTAAGTGAGGTACATAATCTACCTCCCCATGTTTTAATTAAAATTATTACAAGAACAAATGATGATTTGTTTAAGGCTAAAAGAAAAAATAAGTCTTTGAAACATGATATTTGCATGCTTGAAGAAAAATTAGAATTCATGTGTTCTAAGGACAATGATATGCATGTTTTTTCTTTAAATTCAAATGATTCATGTTTATTAGAAAAAAATAAGGCCTTAAGGGAAAAGGTATAATACCTTACAAATGTCCATAGAAAATTTAAAATTGACTCTAAAATCCTAAATATGATTATTGGGAGCTAAAGGGCAAACTTTAAGAAAAATGAGTTAGGATATAATGAACCCAACAATGAAAGGACCTATCATTGTCTACTTACTAGGGGCAATCAAAAACCAAAACTATAGATAGAAAATGGATCCCCAAGGAATATTTGGTTAATCCAATTAGAAAGAATTTCTATTGGGTGCCAAAATCAATCCTCAAGGGTTAGAGCATTTTAGGTCAAGTCAACCATGGAAATCATAATTCCAAAAATTTTTTGGGTTGACTTGAGACCTTAAGGGGGAGAATTTAGCTTTGATAGAAATTCATGATCAAAAGGGCTAAGTAGATGTTACTTTTATTGCATTTCACAATGACTTGGATTATTTTCTAACCATGAATGTGAGATGCTAGGATGATACAAATAATTCACTTATGCTTATGACATTTTGATGAGTTATGAAATGTACCAATTTTTAGTGATCATAGGCCAACTATGGGGAAAGTAAATGTTTAATTAGTGGACATCTTGCCCATAGATCATAGTTGGATATTTTAAAAATATTTCGAAAATAATTCTATGTTCTATTTACTGTAGTATAGTTATACTGAAACATATGATTGTCATACTAAGGCTCAAATTGATACAAGCTTGAGTGATTTTTAAGGTATTTGAGTTTTTATTAAAACTTCAAAAATATGATGAATTTTCATGAAAACATATTTTTTCTTGTTAAAGAACATTATAAAAAATATGTGTTCAAAATTTTATGATTTTTCAAATTTTTTGGAATTTTTTATGCATTTATGAAGTTGGCTTCAGAATGTTGAAAATCGGTTTGGGTTTGTGCCAGTTGACTACGACAGTTAGCAGTCGACTGATAGCTATTTTCCAGCACTATCAAGAGTTGGCTTTGGGTATTTTTATGTCCACTTTGATAACTTGGTATATGTACTTGTTTGGTACGATTTTTGATGGTGTCAAAGGGGAATGGGAAGGTTTAAGTTATTATGTGTAAAACTTGAAAATTAAGGATGAGAGCATATGTTAAGGGGGAGCTTAGACTTTATGCTTCGTGTTTACATATTGCTTGTAATTTTTAATGTTATTATTTGTGCCTAATTTAAACATATTGCCGCACATTAAAAATGGGAGATTGTTGGTGCAATCAACCCAAGTTTGATCGGTACGATCATGGTTTTGATGTGTGTGTCAAAGAGTTTAAGTTAGACTTTCATATGTGTTTGATATGTGTGTTTGAGTCTTGCAGGACTTGGTGAAACACACATGAGGAGCTTGGTGCAGCTAAGCTTGGGAAGGTTATCCTAGGGCTCGGATCCTTGAGTTAGTGAAGGATGGTGTGGAAGACATCTGAGGGACCGTCGGACGAGGAGCAACGGAGTGGAGCCGAGGCAATCGGACTTCAAGGCAACGTGAAGGATGGCACGGAGAGGAGCCGCGGGTTCGGGTGCATCTGAGGGATGAAGGGCGAGGAAGAGGACTTCAAGGGTGACTCCGGAGAGGATGAGTGTTGAGTATGTAACCAGGTGCAGTTGACTGCTAGTTTTAACAGTCGACTGCACCAGTTGACTGCTAGTTTTAACAGTCGACTGCACCAGTCGACTGGTAGTTTCACCAATCGACTGGTAAATGACCGTTGACAAACCGTTGGTGTTGCAAAGTAGCCGTTGGCTATCTCCAACGGTAGCATCAGTCGACTGATGATTTTGCCAGTCGACTGTTGCCAAGATGAGTTGATATGATGATCAACTCTCTCCTCTTATTTATATGAAGTTTTGGGGCTTGAAGGAGGTTACTGATTATTGTTGAATCACTCCTTGTCATTGCCCAAAGCTTCCAAGTCTACTCTCTTCCTCCTAAACCTAAACTTCATCATTGTAAAGAGGAAGAGATCCTTTGTGAGAGGTTTTCTCCACCGAGAAGGAGAAAGCTCTAGCCGGAGATTGATCCACCTAAGGATCAAAGGTTCGTCCACCTCAAAGACACATCGTGGAGTAAGAGCAAGCAATCTACGAACAATGTAAAGAAATTATGTTAGCGTTTGTATTCTCGCTTTGCTTTCATTGTTTTAGTTTTAGTATATTCCGCTTGCTCACTAACATTTTGTAGAGAAGAACTTAATTGGGGGCAACCTAGCTATCCAATCCCCTTTCAAGTCGGCCACCGATCCCTTACAATACCTTCTGATCCCGTTTTGCCTGTGTTATGGTACCTTCCCCGAGGTTCACTATCTCGTGCTTAAGGACCTCCCCGAGTTCTTGTTCCTCGAAAATAAATTGAACCTTTCGATGTCAAATTTTATACACCATTTAGCTTGTCTCCCTTCACGAGATTCAGTATGATATTCTTTGTTGCAGTCATATATCTGTTACACAGAATAGAGAGATTTTAATGACATTTGATGCTTAGTATCTTAAATTTATGTATCCTATAAATCATCTTAATTTAAATGACTCGAATACAAATTTCAAAACGAGAGTATGAGTCAACATACGTCATACACCACAATCTAAAATTTCCTCTCACTATTTGGATTAAGATGTTGTACATAAGTAGTCACTTTATACTCTTAAGGCTAACTTACATGTCGCCGTGAGCCCACACACCACCAAATATCGACAGTGTTATGTCATACGTCTCGGAGTTCGACCTCTTCATCCTACCCCGAGACACTCGGTTCAAGCCAAGGTCAAGTGGTTGTCTCCCACTGTCAGTCATAAACCGTGTATAATTCGAACAAGTGTCAAGCAATGCGCATGCTGCATTGAGCACCTCTGCATGCGGAGAACTGCGGACCTCTGCTCCCAAGAACCACACTCATGTGCCAAGAACTCGAGCATGACAGTTATTCGCGAGTTCTTCCCGAGCACCGTGTTGAGAGCGAGGTTGAGAAGTTTTGTGCGTGACTTGAACACGCTTGTCGAGCATTTCTTCTCGGGCTTCTTAATTAAGCATCTCTGCGTGCCCGGACGCCTTGAGAAAATTCTGCGTGCGTGATTTTTAGCTATATTCATGAATTTCTCACTCGTAAATTCGTTGATCACTTGGTCAACGAAGTGCATCAAGCCAATTTGTGTCTGATACCAATGTTGGATGTTGGTAAAAGTAAAATACATAAATTTACTTCTACTTTGTGAAAATTAAATTTATACCTTGGTTGGTGATGCATTAATCTCTAGCACTGTATACCTTCAGAATTGTTATGAATACTAGCCATGAACTACTCGAAGTCGAGATGATAGTCACGTATCTCGAACTATGAATGTTATGTCACAACGTTTCAATCCTCAACCTGGTGATACTGATGATAGTCTTCTTTTGTTCTTCTAGACAAGATAGAGACTGCAATTTTTTTTTTCTAAGACTCTCTTCCCTTTTCTTTCTTTTCCCACTTACATACTTCACACAAGAAATATAAATTTATAGGATAAGATAATAATGAGGATTACTAGCCTTTATATGAATATCTTATAGTGAATATAAATTACTTATATGTATGAATATCCTACTATAGATATATACTTCACACAAGAAATATAAATTTATAGGATAAGATAATAATGGGGATTACTAACCCTTATATGAATATCTTATAGTGAATATAAATTACTTATATGTATTAATATCCTACTATAGATATAAGTTTATATATATTACCGGACGAAAATCATGATACTGAAAGCTAAAAAAATGTCCACAACTATAGCGACAACAATATTGCTACTATTGCTATACGTGAATCTCTTCACATCTCTATAACTGGAACTGAAAGTAATGCAGAACAACTTGAATGACCGATATCATGTAAAAAAGCAATCTCTTTGTTGTACAGCTCATCAAGTGCATTAAGGGTAACAACAACGCTAGGTTTACAAAATCCAAATGTTGGGAACCAATGACATTGCAAATGATACAACTTTTATAAACCTGTAAACCCAGCATCCTATTTCAGGATTGTTTAAAAATCAAAAAAAAAATTTGTGGGCATGGGTCCCACATATAGTGAATATAAATACAAAATATAGATAATGATGTGGTGGAATCAATATAAAGTTGTTTGTTGAGTTTATAATTGTAAGAAGAGGTTCATAAAAGTTGTGAAATTTTTATTTTGACATGACAATGATATGATATAATAGGTCCCATGATAAAATTGGATTTATAGATTTAGGATTGCGATTATTTATGGTGATAGTCTAGCCGATCCAGAATTTTGTTCATTTAAATGGGCTCGGCAACCGAACCGAGTTGATTACGAGAGGTGGAATTTTGATTATGAGAGGCAGAATAGGATAATGGCTCTTTTGATAAGCTATTTTAATCTGTTGTTTTGTTTTCATGCATCAGCAATGGCAAACAGCCTGATATAGAATGCTTCGTTGTCTTCCCATCCCTTGCGCGAGACATTGTTAGATGCTTCAACCATCTAACGACCCGCCCGGGCGGTACGCTTAATCCCGTCTTCCCTCGACAGACCATGTAGAAAGAAGAACGATCGATGACGGAGGCTAAGCTCTGATGCCGATCTGAGACAGCATCATTCAGATTGCAGTCCACCACGCGAAACAAATGCCGGCGGCCGCCGAAGCTCCGATACCGCCCTAAAGATTTTTATGTTTTAAAGGAGTAACTCCCCCTAAAAACATGGTTAAACTTCTATCATTGCACCAACAATGACTTGGGGTTCCTAAATAATTAGGAAAGCCAAAACTTGAAGTTTTGAGGTTAAAAATTCAATAATGAAACTAACCTCAACCGAAACTTCACTTTGGTTTTTCTTAACCAAACCATACTTGTTTTCATCATGAAAACTCATGTAGACATTATTTAGATTATACTTTATCAAGGAAAAATAATTTTCTATGAAAATACTTCCTATTTTCAAAGATTGACACAAATTTGAAAACTCTTGAAAATTTCAATGTTTTCTCCTAGTTTGTGTCTAACTTTCCAATGATGATTACTATCAAAATATAGTCTTCACCAAGGTTTTTCAAAAGTATTTTGAAATCATTTTTAAAACCAATATCCAACCACGTTCTTTGGGCTCAATGCACATGACTTGTACATTAGCTTTCCCAATGATTGGAAGACACATAACTATGTGTTTTGATGAACCTAAAACTCAACAAGATGCACTAGATCAACATCTTGAGTTTAGTTCACCATCTTAACATCTCACTTGTATCTAACGTGTATTAAAACACATACAAGTCACCTTATAGTTCTTTGTGAGATGTATATTTGGTCTTGCCCTAAACTAAGGGATCATGCATCTCTATCTAGGCATTGTAAAAATCATGATCATCCATCTAGGATGCCACTTGATATAATCCCTCTTGTTGGGATATTTACCATTTATAATAGATGCCATTTGTCCTTAAATAACAAGGAATTAAAGTAATGCATGATGTTACATGGCATACATCAAAATAAGCAATTTTCAAAATGAAAAGCAAGCTATAGCTACATGATGTATGTATGACATGACATGATATTTTGTATTTTCATAATAAAATATGAATGCTAAATATAAATATGATGTCATGACATATGATAGGCAAACAAAACATGGCAAGTTAGCATAAATAAAATTTACCTAAATTACCTATCTAAGTATTCTTAACCCTAGCTAACTCAAAATTTAACCCTAAATTGCCCATGATTTTCCATGAAAATGCCAAAACCCAATTTTGACATTTATTTTTCCTTTCTAAATTTGTGTCATTTTAACTTAAACAAATTTCTCAAAGTATGGTACATTTTACTCTTTCCAAGAGTAAATGAAATCAAATTAAAACTTAGATTTGCCTTTTACCTTTTAAGAAAATATCAAAACCCCAACTTGACATTTCTTATCCTTTTCTAAATGTGTCAATTTAAATTAAGTTCAAAACCTCAAAGTTTGACACATTTCACTCTTCCAAAGAGTGAACATCTTACATTATGACCTAGATTTTTCTTTAATTACTCTAAGAAGATACCAAAATCCCAATTTGATATTTCTTATGTTTTTCCACATTGCGCCAATTTAATTCAAACATAATTCCTTAAGATTTGCCACATGTTACTCTTTTCCAAGAGTGACAATTTGGATTAAGGTTTACATTTCCCTTAATTCCATAAGAAAATGTTGAATTCTAAATTTGGCATCACTTTTGCTTCTCTCTAGTGTGTCAATTTAAATTAGATTTAACTCCTCAAATTTTGACACATTTTACTCTTTCAAAGAGTAACACTTATCATCCTTTTCATTTTCAAAGGTTAACAATCACTTTGAAAATGCTCTCAATTGTCAACTTTCCCAAGGTTGGGTTAACTACCTTTCCAATTGGAGTTGACACTCTCTAAACCCATCTAGGGTGTAGAGAATATGTTCCTAGGAACCCAATACCTATTGGTGCTCCTTGGATGCTCTAGGTACTCACTAGGGATGACTTCCCTAGATACCTTCCTAACGACCTTTCTTGGCTTCTTAGAAGCCTTGGTCACTTCCACTAGGTCACTTCTAGAGTTAACTCCCTTTGTAACCTTATTTGTGACTTTATTAGGCCTTTTTGGAGCCTTAGTCACATTGGTCTTGCCAAAAATACTCTTAGGGATTCCTTCCCTAGTATCTTTAACTTGACCTCTAAACCTAGGGTTGATCCCATAACTATATGGAACCCTATGAAAGGAAGTCACATCCTTCTTGACTTTAGGTTTGTATCCCAAACCTCTATAGCCATTGGATGACTCTTGTCTAGCTTTTCTTAGGTTATGCTCATTTTGACCCCTAAGAATATTTTCCATTCTTGTTAAGGTCCTTTCTAAATTATCAAGTCTTGTCCTCAAGACTTGATTTTCACCCCATAAATCTCTAGATTTTGGTTTTTCATTGAATCCTTGAGCATTTCTATTTTTAGGCATATATCTAAAATCCTTGGTGTTATTGCCTAAGTTGTTATTTACCTTCCTAACCTTAGGTGTGGTAAATTTAGCATAAGGAGGAATATATTTATCCTTAAGGTTATCATGCCTCCTATTCTCATGATAAATAGCATTAAGATGATAAGAGTTATTTCTAACATGCTTTTTATCATATGTCAACGGAATGGATTCATTAAATGATACCTTGGTTTTTACCTTGGAAGCTCCCTTCTTCTCCCACTTCTTCAAGTGCGCCAATTTCTTGAGCTCTCCTCTCCTTGGGCACTTTGTGTGGTAGTGACCCCACTCACCACATGTAAAGCACCTAATGTGCTTCTTCTCCTTCTTCTTCTTCCTACAACTCACATTAGTTTCTAAATTAACTTTAGTGAGTTTAGGGTTTACCTTCTTGAGCGAAGGACACCTACTCTTGTAGTGCCCCATCTTACCACACTCAAAACATTTGATGTGGTCCTTTGTGCTCTTCTTGGTAGTTGAACTAGAGGGTTGAACTTCCAAGATCTCCTCTTCCTCGGATTTCTCTTCTTCCTCTTCACTTGAAGATGTGGACTCTTCCACTTCTTCATCTCTTGAGGATGTGGAAGATCTCTCCTCTTCCACCTCTTCCTTCTCTTTCTCTTCCTCCTCTTCCTTTTCCTCCTCGAATGTTGACCTCTTGTCAACATCAGATTGGTCCGTCTCTTCTTGGACCAATGAGCCATTTTCCTTGGGCTCTTCCACTTCTTGGATTTTTATAGGGTCTTCATGATAGGCAATGATCTTTTTCCAAAGATCACTTGCATTTGTGGTTTCACCTACACTCAACAAAATATTAAAAGGTAGTAAATTATTCAAAATTCTCGTTACCTCCTTGTCTGCCTCCGATTGCTCTCGTTGCTCTTCGGTCCAATGCCGAGGTCGGAGGCGTTTACCCTTCTTGTCCGTAGGAGCTTCAAATGGGTCACTCAAGACAACCCATTGGTTCCAATCCATTTGGAACCATGTCTCCAACCGCTTCCTCCAATAATTGAAGTCTTCTTTGTCGTACGGAGGTGGAATTCGGATATCCCATCCGAGCGGTCCTTCGGACTCCATCTTCTTCTTCCTCTAGCTTCTTGCTCTCTTGGCGGTTAGTCCGTAGAAGAGCGACCTCGCTCTGATACCAATTGTTGGGACCTTGACGTCCGCTAGAGGGGGGTGAATAGCGGCTCACCCAAATTGTTCGCTTCCTACGTTGTTAGCTTGCGCAGCGGAATAATACAAAAATAAACAAGCTAAACAAAATACAAGACAAGAAAGAATGCAAACCAAGCTACACGATCATTTACGTGGTTCGGAGATAAAGCTCCTACTCCACGGCGTGTCCGTAAGGTGGACGATCCCTATCCGTCGGTGGATTACTCCCCGGAAGACCTCCGGCTAGCTCAAACTCCTTGTGGGTGGAGAAACCTCACCACAAACTCACCAAGACCTCTTGGACACAAGGAAAACACTTGAGCACTTGTAGACTACTAATTAGACCTTAACCAAGTCTAATTTCGTCAACTCAAACCAAGCTCCCAAGCTTTGGTTTTATAGCCCGCGGGTTGAAAACCCCGCCTACCAGTCGACTGCTAAAACATGCAGTCGACTGCTACAGTACTGCTACAGTGATGCTACAGTACTGCTACAGTAACCCTAATTCTTATATTTTACTCCGAGTACAATCTCTCAGCACTCGTCCCTGCCCGACCGACCTAGCCTTCTAGCCTCCTCCATCAGCCTTGCGTCCCTCGGATGCCTCCCCATCCTTCACGTCTTGCCTTCTGGAGCTTCCATCGGCCTTGTCATTGTTGTCGGGTCTTCCTTTGCCAAGAGGTCGCGCCTCCGAGACTTCATCCATTGCCAAGTTACACTTGGACTTACGTTGCCAAGACTACATGCTTGGACTTACACCGCCAAGACTCATCCTTGGACTTACACCGCCAAGACTCATCCTTGGACTTTCCTCCTTTGCCAAGATCACATTTGGACTTCCTTGTTGTACCTGTATCCTGCACACTCACACTGCATATCAAATACAACAATAAATCTAACTTAAACTTTTGCCCAAACATCAAAACCTAGGGTCACTAGATTGCTCCAACACTATCTTCCTCCCAAACCTAAACTTCATCATTATAAAGAGGAAGAGATCCTTTGTGAGAGGTTTGCTTCACCAAGAAGAAGAAAGCTCTAGCCGGAGATTGCCAGAGATTGATCCACCGAAGGTTCATGGGTTCATCCACCTCAAGGACACGCCGTGGAGTAGAAGCAAGCAATCTCCGAACCACGTAAAGGAATTGTGTTAGCGTTTGTATTCTTGCTTTGCTTTCATTGTTTTAGTTTTAGTATATTCCACTTGCGCACTAACGTTTTGTAGAGAAGAAACTTAATTGGGGGTGACCTAACTATCCAACCCCCTTGAAGTCGGCCACCGATCCCTTACAAGTGGTATCAGAGCGAGGACACCCTTCGACGGATTAATCGCTGAGAAGAGCACTTATCAAAATGGTCGGCTCAAGCATCCATCCACCCAAATTTGAAGGAGACTTCTCTTGGTGGAAGAAGAAGATGGAGGTATTTTTCGAAACCGATTTCAATATAATACTAATTATAGAAAATGATTTTGAGATGCCTAGGGACCAAGACATAAGTTAATTGAGAAAGTAAGGTGGAGCAAGAAGCAAAGGGAAGAGCATGTAGCAAATTCAAGAGCAATGCATCACCTCCTAAGTGTTCTTCCCCAACAAGAGGTGACTAGGATTGGAAACTACACAAGCGCCAAAGACTTGTGGGAAAAGCTATTGGAGCTTCATGAAGGGACATCGGAAGTGAAATTAACAAGAAGAGACCTCCTTCGAACTCAACTCACCAATATCAAACTTGAAAAAGGAGAAAGGGTATCAATTTTACATTCTAGAATTAAGAAAATTTTAAATGGACTAACAAGTGTAGGAGAGACACTTACAAACCGAGACATCATAATGAAAGCCATCAATGCTTTCCCAAGAAACTCAACATGGAGCTCAATTGTCTCTAGATGAATTCTTTTCAACGATGAAACTTCATGAGACACGAGTTGAAGGGCTAGATGGAGAAACCCATAGATCAAGAGGAGTAGCCCTTGTGGCAAACAAAGGAAAGGATAAGAAAAATAAGTCTTCATCCCCACCATCCTCCGATTCCGAAGAATCAAGCGCCTCAATGGATAGCGACCAAGAGGCGTATATGGTAAGAAAAATGAGAAGAACATTTAAAAAATTTTCATCTAACAAATCCCATACTAGGAAAAGTTCAAGAAGCAAAAGTACGATAAGGAAGATCATTTGCTACAATTGTCAAAGAGAATGACACATAAGAGATGATTGTCCTCTCTTGAAGAAGAAGGAAGGAAAGAAGAAGGAGGAGAAGAAGACAAAAGAAAAGGCTCACAATCTAAAAGCTACATGGGATGATCCATCATCATCGGAGGAAGAAGAACATTATGTCTCCCACTTTGCATTAATGGGAGTTTATGACATCACCTCCACCTCATCCAAAAGAGAAGAAGGAAGGATCTCAAGTGAAGATGAAGAAGGAAGCTCAAGTAAAGGGGGAGGTCAAACTTCGGATTCAGACTTCTCGATAAGTGAGGTACATAATCTACCTCCCCATGTTTTAATTAAAATTATTACAAGAACAAATGGTGATTTGTTTAAGGCTAAAAGGAAAAATAAGTCTTTGAAACATGATATTTGCATGCTTGAATAAAAATTAGAATCCATGTGTTCTAAGGACAATGATATGCATGCTTCTTCTTTAAATTCAAATGATTCATGTTTATTAGAAGAAAATAAGATCTTAAGAGAAAAAGTAGAATACCTTACAAATGTCCTTAGAAAATTTGAAATTGACTCTAAAACCCTAAATATGATTATTGGGAGCCAAAGGGCAAGCTTTAAGAAAAATGGGTTAGGAGGTATAATGAACCCAACAATGAAAAGACCTATCATTGTCTACTTGCTAAGGGACAATCAAAAACCAAAACTATAGATAGAAAATAGATCCCCAAGAAATATTTGGTTAACCCAATTAGAAAGAATTTCTATTGGGTGCCAAAATCAATTCTCAAGGGTTAGAGGATTTTAGGTCAAGTCAACCATGGAAATCATAATTCCAATTTTTTTTGGGTTGACTTAAGACCTTAAGGGGGAGAATTTAGCCTTGATAGAAATTCATGATCAAAAGGGCTAAGTAGAGGTTACCTTTATTGCATCTCACAATGACTTGGATTATTTTCTAACCATGAATGTGAGATGCTAGGATGATACAAATAATTCACTTATGCTTATGACATTTTGATGAGTTATGAAATGTATCAATTTTTAGTGATCATAGGCCAACTATGGGGAAAGCAAATATTTAATTAATGGACATCTTGCCCATAGATCATAGTTGGATATTTTAAAAATATTTTGAAAATAATTATATGTTCTATTTACTGTAGTATAGTTATACTGAAACATATGATTACCAAACTAAGACTCAAATTGATACAAACTTGAGTGATTTTTAAGGTATTTGAGTTTTTATTAAAACATCAAAAATATGATGAATTTTCATGAAAACATATTTTTTTTCTTGTTAAAGAACATTATAAGAAATATGTGTTCAAAATTTTATGATTTTTCAAATTTTTTGAAATTTTTTATGCATTTTTGAAGTTGGCTTTAGAATGTTAAAAATCGGTTTGGGTTTATGCTAGTAGACTACGACAGTTAGTGGTCGACTGGTAGTTATTTTCCAGCACTATCAAGAGTTGGTTTTGGGTATTTTTATGTCCACTTTGATACCTTGGTATCTGTACTAGTTTGGTACGATTTTTGATGGTGTCAAAGGGGGAGAAATAGGAAGGTTTAAGTTATTATGTGTAAAATTTTAAAATTAAGGATGAGAGCATATGTTAAGGGGGAGCTTAAGTTTTATGCTTCGTGTTTACATATTGCTTGTAATTTTCAATGTTATTATTTGTGCCTAATTTAAACATATTGCCACACATTAAAAATGGGGAGATTGTTGGTGCAATCGACCCAAGTTTGATCGGTACGATCATGGTTTTGATGTGTGTGTCAAAGAGTTTAAGTTAGACTTTCATATGTGTTTGATATGTGTGTTTGAGTCTTGCAGGACTTGGTGAAACACACATGAGGAGCTTGGTGCAGCTAAGCTTGGGAAGCTTATCCTAGGGCTCGAATCCTTGAGTCGGTGAAGGATGGTGTGGAAGACATCCGAGGGACCGTCGGACGAGGAGCAACCGAGTGGAGCCGAGGCAAGCGGACTTCAAGGCAACGTGAAGGATGACACGGAGAGGAGTCGCGGGTTCGGGTGCATTTGAGGGACGAAGGCCGAGGAAGAAGACTTCAAAGGTGACTCCGGAGAGGATGAGTGTGAGTATGTAACCAGGTGCAGTCAACTGCTAGTTTTAGCAGTCAACTGCACCACTTGACTGATAGTTTTAGCAGTCGACTGCACCAGTCGACTGGTAGTTTTACCAATCGACTGGTAAATGACCGTTGGCAAACTGTTGGTGCTGCAAAGTAACCGTTGGCTATCTCCAACGGTAGCACCAGTCGACTGATGGTTTTGCCAGTCGACTAGTACCGAGATGAGTTGATATGATGATGAACTCTCTCCTCTTATTTATAGGAAGCTTTGGGGCTTGAAGAAGGTTAATGATTATTGTTGAATCACTCATTGTCATTACCCAAAGCTTTCAAGTCTACTCTCTTCCTCCCAAACCTAAACTTCATCATTGTAAAGAGGAAGAGATCCTTTGTGAGAGGTTTTCTCCACCGAGAAGGAGAAAGCTCTAGTCGGAGATTGCCGGGGATTGATCCACCTAAGGATCAAGGGTTCGTCCACCTCAAGGACACGCCGTGGAGTAAGAGCAAGAAATCTCTGAACCACGTAAAGGAATTGTGTTAGCGTTTGTATTCTTGCTTTGCTTTCATTATTTTAGTTTTAGTATATTCCGCTTGCTCACTAACGTTTTGTAGAGAAGAAAGTTAATTGGGGGCGACCTAACTATCCAACCCCTTTTCAAGCCGGCCACCGATCCCTTACAATACCTTCTGATCCCGTTTTGCCTGTGTTATGGTACCTTCCCCAAGGTTCACTATCTCGTGCTTAAGGACCTCCCCGAGTTCTTGTTCCTCGAAAATAAATTGAACCTTCCAGTGTCAAATTTCATACATCATTTAGCTTGTCTCCCTTCACGAGATTCAATATGATATTCTTTGTTGCAGTCATATATCTGTTACACAGAATAGAGTGATGTTAATGACATTTGATACTTAATATCTTAAATTTATGTATCCTATAAATCATCTTAATTTAAATGTCTCGAAACAAATTTCAAGACGAGAGTATGAGTCAACATACGTCATACACCACAATCTAAAATTTCCTCTCACTATTCAGATTAAGATGTTGTACATAAGTAGTCACTTTATACTCTTAAGGCTAACCTACATGCCGCTGTGAGCCCACACACCACCAAATATCGACAGTGTTATGTCATACGTCTCGGAGTTCGACCTCTTCATCCTACCCCAAGGCACTCGGTTCAAGCCAAGGTCAAGTGGTTGTCTCCCACTGTCAGTCTTAAACCGTGTATAATTCGAAAGTGTCAAGCAATGCGCATGCTGCATTGAGCACCTCTGCATGCGGAGAACTGTGGACCTATGCTCCCAAGAACCACACTCATGTGCTAAGAACTCGAGCATGACAATTATTCGCGAGTTCTTCCCGAGCACCGTGTTGAGAGTGAGGTTGAGAAGTTTTGTGCATGACTTGAACACGCGCGTCGAGGATTTCTTCTCGGGCTTCTTAAGCATCTCTGCGTGCCCGAACGCCTTGAGAAAATTCTGCATGCGTGATTTTTAGCTATATTCATGAATTTCTCACTCATAAATTCGTTTATCACTTGGTCAACGAAGTGCATCAAGCCAATTTGTGTTTGATACCAATGTTGGATGTTGGTAAAAGTAAAATACATAAATTTACTTCTACTTTGTGAAAATTAAATTTATACCTTGGTTGGTGATGCACTAATCTCTAGCACTGTATACCTTCAGAATTGTTATGAATACTAGCCATGAACTACTCGAAGTCGAGATGATAGTCACGTATCTCGAACTATGAATGTTATGTCACAACGTTTCAATCCTTAACCTGGTGATACTGATGATAGTCTTCTTTTGTTCTTCTAGACAAGATAGAGACTACAACTTTCTTTTTTCTCAGACTCTCTTCCCTTTTCTTTCTTTTCTCACTTACATACTTCACACGAAAAAAGATAAATTTATAGGATAAGATAATAATGAGGATTACTAGCCTTTATATGAATATCTTATAGTGAATATAGATTACTTATATGTATAAATATCCTACTATAGATATATACTTCACACAAAAAATATAAATTTATAGGATAAGATAATAATGAGAATTACTAACCCTTATATGAATATCTTATAGTGAATATAAATTACTTATATGTATTGATATCCTACTATAGATATAAGTTTATATATATATATATATATATATATATATATATATATATATATATATATATATATATATATATATATATATATATATATATATATATACCTGGGCATAAGTTACTGGACGGAAATCATGATACTGAAAGCTAAAAAAATAGTACCTTTGTCCACAGCTACAGTGACAGCAATATTACTACTACTATTGTACGTGAATCTCTTCACATCTCTATAACTGAAACTGAAAGTAATACAGAACAACTTGAATGACCGATATCATGTAAAAAAGCAGTCTCTTTGTTGTAGAGCTCATCAAGTGCATTAAGGGTAACAACAACGCTGGGTTTACAAAATCCAAAACGTTGGGAATCAATGGCATTGCAAATGATACAACTTTTATAAACCCGTAAACCCAACATCCTATTTCAAGATTGTTTAAAAATAAAAAAAAATTTGTGGGCATGGGTCTCACATATAGTGAATGTAAATACAAAATATAGATAATGATGTGATGGGATCAATATAAAATTATTTGTTGGGTTTATGATTGTAAGGAGAGGTTCATGAAAATTGTGAAATTTTTACTTTTGACATGACAATGATGTGATATGGTAGGTCCCATGATGAAATTGAATTTATAGATTTAAGATTGCGATTGTTAATATTCTAATGGTGATAGTCTAGCCAACCTAGAATTTTGTTCATTTAAATGGACTCGGCAACCGAACCAAAGGATATTTTGTCTTTTTTTTTTTTTAGGGTGGGGGAGGGGGTCTAGCCGACCCGGAATTTTGTTTATTTAAATGGGCTCGGCAACCAAACATAGGGATTTTTTTTTTTTTTTTTTTTTTTTTTTTTAAGGGATGTTGATTACGATAGGGGGAACTTTGATTATGAGAGGCAGAATAGGATAATGGCTCTTTTGATAAGCTATTTTAATCTGTTGTTTTGTTTTCATGCATCAGCAATGGCAAACAGCCTGATATAGAATGCTTCGTTGTCTTCCCATCCCTTGCGCGAGACATTGTTAGATGCTTCAACCATCTAACGACCCGCCCGGGCGGTACGCTTAATCCCGTCTTCCCTCGGCAGATCATGTAGAAAGAAGAACGATCGATGACGGAGGCTAAGCTCTGATGCCGATCTGAGACAGCCTCATTCAGATTGCAGTCCACCGCACGAAACAAATGCCGGCGGCCGCCGAAGCTCCGATACCGCCAAGCGAGGGGAGGAGCAGCAACGTCTGCGTCTGGTTCATCTCCTGCCTCTTCTTCCTCGTCCTCCTCGTCGGCGGAGGCTTCCTCGTCCTCTACATCACCTTGCCAGAAACAGAGGACACGAGTTGGTTTCCCATCGCTGGAATGATCCTGGTGGCCATTCCCTGGGTCTTTTGGATCCTAACATGCTTTTACCGGCTCATTACGATGAGAAACAGAGGCGAAGAAGGAGGAGGAGAGAGGCAGCCGGTGGCTGTGGCTAAAGCTTCAGCGCTTAATTCCCCGAGGACGGCGGCCGCTCAAGACTCGCCGGTCCATTCTCCGGGCGGCGCAAGGAAGGTTCGGTTCGGCAATGCGACCGTCATGGGCGACGGTGGTGCGGCGGCAGGGAAGGCACCGGGAGGCAACGAGGCCGATCATGGAGGCTCCAATGCCACGAACGTCGACGCTGGACTGTCGCTCAACTCGAATGAAAGCGAAGAGCCGTTGGCTTTATCGCCGTCATCAGTCGCGTGAAGCTTTCCAAAAAAAAAAAATCGAGAAATAGAAGAATCATCATCATCGTGTAAAAACTTTTCACTGGAACGAAATCTAAGACAGATTGGTTAATAAATATTAGAAATTTAAAAATAAAAAATCGCAGAGAACTTGATGTACCTTCTATATGAACAGAAATCCAAATGCGAGTTCTTGGAAATTTGCATCCATTAAGTCTTACCGTGCACCAGCCTGTGCAGATCTGTGCTAATCACTAATCTAAAAATTAATAGTTATCCAAGATTTATCTCTTTCATATTGATCTTGAGATAGATTGACGGAGATGCTGAGACGAGTACATTCATCTTTTATCACAATGTTCATCTCAGGCTGATTTAACTAAAAGAGTTTGGATTAACTAAAAACCGTGATCCTAGGTCAAGAGTTAACTCTTGATTGAACAACTAAACTACAAACCCATACTAAAAAATGATTATTTGTAAATTATTTTTTATTCTTTTTTTTAATAATAATAATAATAATAAATAATGAATAAATAAATAAAGGGTGTTAAGTGCTACGTGGAGAAGTGATCAACCCAAATTAAGCCCATTTGGGTTGTTGCCCATCCACTGGTGTCTGGTCATTCTCGCGAACGAGAGATCTCCAGTGACGGATCCCTCGGCGATGCTGATGGCGATGCGGTTTTCTTCCTCGGTCGCCTCTCGCCTCGTTTCCACTGCCTCCAAATCGGTGCATTAACTCTCCGTCTCTCCTCCTCCCTTCCCCATGGAGGGCTCTCCCACTCTCAGATGCGCTGTCTCCTATTTCGTTCCGCTAGTCGCGATCCTTCTTACGATGCAGTCTCCTTTTGATCCTTGCAGGCATCTTCGACCGCGTGGAGTTTGATTGCGTCTCGTGGCGAGGTATCCGCCGCCGTTTCTTCTGTATCGGATCCGGCTCAATTGAGAAGCGCCAGTGACGACATCAAAGAACTCCTCGAGAAAAACCATTGTCACCCTATCTTGGTATTCTCACGTTCTGTTTCGAAGACACTCTAGATGTACGCACCTTCTGTTACACAGATAGTTCATAAATGGAAGCACTGTGTAATACATATTGTGGAGAAGAATGTTTTGTTATGAACTTGAAAATAAGTTAAAATAGGAATTTGATAAGATTAGTTATCGAGAGGATAATGACTAAACATATACGAGAACTGGTGGTGGTTTGAAGAAATACAAATGGTTATTGGTCTAACAAGACATGTTTGGAACATCGATAGGATTGTTAAAATGAGTGCTAAAATGGATAACTCCAAATGATTGAATGAAAATAATGGTATAAACATGTTCAAAATGACCACTAGATTCTTAAACTGTTTCAATCGACAAGAGCTGATGGTTTGTGGAGTGGAATCAATTAAAATGATTCAAGAGAAAAGGGTATTACTAGTGCTTTAATGTTGCATCAAAGTTGAATTGAGGAATAAGATTCATGTAGTCATTACCAATAATTGGGATTTATATGGCTTATTTGCTGCTGCTGTTGTTCTTATGATCGTATCATTATAGTTTGACCATACAGGTTCGCTTGGGATGGCATGATGCTGGCACATATGATAAGAATATTGAGGGATGGCCAAAAAGAGGGGGAGCTAATGGAAGCTTGCGATTTGACATAGAACTGAAACATGCAGCTAATGCTGGTATTTCCTCTCTACCAGGCTACTAAGTTATTGATTGAATTCAGGGTTTGACTGACTAAACAATTACAGGATTGGTAAATGCTTTAAAGCTTCTTCTGCCTGTGAAGGACAAGTATTCACGTGTCAGTTATGCAGACCTTTTCCAGTTAGCTAGTGCTACAGCAATTGAGGTTATCTTGTTCGGGCCTTGTTGATTTTCTTTATCAATTAGGCCTTTGAAACCAAAATCTCCTAAAGAATAAGTACTAGATGGTGATTGTTCCAATGCTATTCACAGGAGGCTGGAGGCCCAAGAATCCCAATGAAATATGGAAGAGTAGATGTCTCTGCCCCTGATCAGTGCCCAGAAGAGGGAAGATTACCTGGTATATCACAATTCTAGTCACTTCTTGATCGTTCATTCTATTTCATGCAATCAATATTATGAATCTAACTTCGGTAATTTACCAAATGATGCACCTAAGTTTCTGAATTGACCAAAAGACGCATGCTATTTTGGTATTTACCAAAGGGTGCACCTTTTCAAGTGCACTTCCTGTTCTACTTTCCTGACAAATCTAGATTTGTCAGCCATTTGTTTTTTTCTCTACCATTTTTCTCTCTCTTTTCTCTTGCTTCTCTCCTATGCATGCAACCTTATTTTTCCTCTCCTCTCTTCTCTTTCTTCCCTTTTTCGTATGCATGCATAACGTATATATAACATTTTATAAGGTTTAATTGATTTTTTATAACATTTTAATACATTTGGAAAAGCTGAAATAAACAATGGATAGCATATTTGAACTCATTGCAATCCCAGAAATCCACAGGAATTGAAATAGATGTAATCTTAGATCTCTAGGTCCATCAGTAGGGTTTTGGCCGAAATTCATTGATGGACCTAGATAGCTCCGATTGCACCCATTTCAGTTCCTGTGGATTTATGAGGTTGCAAGGAGTTCAAATATGTTATCCATTGTTTATTTCGGCTTCTCGGAAGTGTTAAAATGTAATAAGGAAGAATTGTCAAAAATCTCCACGTTGGGCTTAATATTTATCATATCAAGCCCAATGTGGACTTGATATGGAATCATATTAGGCCCAACGTGAGCCTGATATGGAATAATATCAGGTCCATGTAGTGCTTGATATGGAATGATATCAGGCCCAACGTGGAGATTTTTAACGATTCTTCTTTATTACATTTTAACATCTCTGAGAAGCCAAAATAAATAATGGATAACATATTTAAACTCCTTGCAACCTCAGAAATCCACAGAAATTGAAATGAGTGCAATCGGAGCTCTATAGGTTCATAAGTGAATTTTGACCTAGACAGCTCTGATTGCACCGATTTCAGTTCTTGTAGATTTATAAGATTGCAAGGAGTTCAAATATGCTGTCTATTGTTTATTTCTGTTAAAATGGAAAAATGATAAGTAACTTTTGTTGCTAGTGTACATCAAAAGCATCTTTTTCACTAAGCTTTGTTGAGACAGCAAACCTGCATCAGCTCTTCGAGCATGGCCAAATAGAAAGATTCGAACAAGTGTCCTTTTCTAACGTGACCTTCAGAAGTAATCATGTATTCAGTTATTTGAAAGAGCTGCATCTTCAACCGGTTGCTTGCTAGTGTAATGCTGAGATAAGTAAGACTACTGATTGGACAACTAAAGATGAGAGTGATTTTGATAGTTGGATGTTTCAAGATTACCTGTTTCCCGAAGGTGAATGGAACATATTTGTACTTAATCATGTGAAGAATCTGCCTCTTCATTGTGGCTGCGAACAACACTAACCAGTAAAGGAGTAAAATAGGCCAAAACATGGGCACGTCAGACACACTAAAGAATGTCAATACAAAAGCAACACAGTAAGCTTTTGTAATGGAATACCTGCATATTTTGCGGGTTTTTAGAATCAAGAGATATAAGAACAAGTGCAATTTCCACATAACAAACCAAGTACATAATCATTTCAATCAGATGATCCAAGGCAGAGATAAGATTATGAAATTGAAATGAACATGGAGAACATTCATGTTTGTCTGTCCTAATGGTACATAGCAATCCAGCAGGGCTTTGGATGGACAACTGACTTAAACTTTTAATCAAATATTGCAACAGTTTCATTTGTTTATTTATACTATTTCTAGCAAGCCTAGATTATTATAAACTGAATCTCAGGAGATAGGCTATTGTAAATCCTATATTCTCTCATTGTTTTATTCATTCAATCATAAAATGAACCTCAAAGTATAACTCTATCCTTCATTGGATTTACCTTTTAGCTCATATTGTCTCAAAACTATATCACACTAGATTGTGAAGTAGCAGTACAAAGCACAAATACTTTGTAAAACAAGATATAAGAATCTTAACGAATTTGAATAATGGTGCAAAGGAGTGCTGATTAATACAAGTTTTAATAAATTTCATCCATAAGAACTATCAGATTACAACAAAGATGCTTAGATAGGGTAAGGGTAGTAATTGTGCTCTTCAAATAATTTAATACCAAGAGATGAAATCAACTTTTTAGAAGTATGAGATAAGCTTGCATCAGGAATATGTATAGGTGTTCTACTATTTCAATTGATTGTGGCATTGCTGAGGTCTGAAGGAGATGCTTTTGATGAGCAGGATCACACACATCTGAGGCCAACTTAGTGCATTTATCTTAATGTCTCTTGTCACAAACCTTCTTGGTTGTTCCTGTGCTGATCTAAATAGAATGAGAGAGAAGCTTCTTCTTCTCCTTTGGAGCAAAAGGCCTATAGAATTAAGAGTTTTCTGAAATTAACAGATACATCGGATGTATGAGGCAAAAATTTCAGGCTCAACGTGAGCCTGATATGGAATAATATTATCAGGCCTAACGTGAGATTTTTGATGATTTTTCCTTATTACATTTTAACATCTCTGAGAAGCCAAAATAAATAATGGACAACATATTTGAACTCCTTGCAATGGAGCTCGAAATTTACTAATGGACATAGAGAGCTCCGATTGCACTCATTTCAGTTCCTGTGGATTTTTAGGGTTGCAAGGAGTTCAAATATATTATCCATTGTTTATTTCGGCTTCTTGGACATGTTAAAATGTAATAAGGAAGAATCATCAAAAATCTCTATGTTGGACCTGATATGATACATATCAGGTCCACGGATCGATTTCCTTTCAAGAAAATAAAAAATCTGTCCTGGAAGAGAACATTAACTGTGTTGTATTTAATCTTCATTTAATAACTTAGAGAAGCTTCCATCTCATGAGTCTGCTTCATGGCAATATTTTTGCTAGTTTAAATCTCAATCAGTGTGGTACTTGAGTTCGGTGTGTTTATTAAACATATTGACGATGCTTGATTGGAGCTCTAGACCAACCAACAAAAGAGAGTAAATTAATTAAGTAGGGTGCAATTTTAATTAATGAAGACTAAATTAAATGAAATTACTAATCATATTTAAATGCATTAAGCATTAATGTATTAATTAATTGGAATGAAAAGTATTAATAGCTATTATTTATTGTAATTCGATTTGTCAACAATATTTTTTTAATAAGTATTGTTATCAAGTAGTGGCAGAACTATTGTTTTAACTCATTAACAGTTTTAATTAAATAAAATATTAAATGATTATCTATTAAAATTTGGTACTAAATTATTAATGATATTTTCTAAAAACAAACTATTAATAATATTTCAGAAAAGAAACACTATTTTTAATATAGTAAAATTTGGTCCAATGACTGCGTTGACAATGAATTAAAGAATTATATCCAAAAAGATTATTTAAAAATGGAGTTGACATTTTTCTTCATTGATTTAATAATCGAATAATAATTCTACCATACCACAGTAAATATCTATGAGGATCAAGAATTTATGCTAAAGATCCCCAAAACTAGTTGTTTATGAAACAAAAAAAAAAACAAAAACAACAACTATGAATTTATCTACACAATGAACAGTAAGTGGATGAATTAACAATAACTCGAACTTTAATTCATCATTAACAATGTTGGAATTTGTTTACAAAATCTCATAATACTGTATAATTAAGTTGGAACCATTTTATGGCTTGGGATGACAAAATCTGTATATTTCCTAATCATATTCTTTGCAAAAGGGAAGAAAATTAAAGAAGAGGAAGAAGAAACGATCAGAGAGCTCCGTGCTATTAATTGCTAACTGGATCAAACTAAGAATTCAATCAAAGTTCTTCTGCAACTCTCCATCACTTGCCTCATCCCTGCACCAATTTGAAAGCAAAAATTAACATGAAACATTGCGTAGGAACTGAAATGGGCCACGTTGGGCCTGATATTATTCCATATCAGGCCCAACGTGGGCCTGATATGATTCCATAACAAGCTCAACGTGAAGATTTTTTATAATTCTTCCTTATTACATTTTAACAGAGAAGCCGAAATGAATAATGGGTAGTATATTTGCACTTCTTGCAACCCCATAAATTTACAAGAACTTAAATGGGTGCAATCGGAGCTCTCTAAGTCCATATCAGGCCCAACGTGGAGATTTTTGGCGATTCTTATTACATTTTAATACCTCCAAAAAGCCAAAATAAATAATGGATACAGTTTTGAACTCCTTGCAGCCCCAGAAATCCACATGAACTGAAATGAGTGCAATCGAAGCTCTTTAGGTCCATCAGTGAGTTTTGGTCAAAACCCATTGATGGACCTAGAGAGCTCTGATTGCACCCATTTCAATTCATATGGATTTTTAGGATTGCAAAGAGTTCAAAATATGTTATCCATATTTATTTCGACTTTTCGGAGGTGTTAAAATGTAATAAGGAAGAATCACCAAAAATCTCCATGTTGGACTTGATATCATTCCATATCAGGCCCACGTTGGGCCTGATATCATTCCATATTAGGCCCACGTTGGGCCCGATATCATTCCATATCAGGCCTAACGTGGAGATTTTTGACTTTTCTTCCTTATTACATTTAACACATCCGAGAAGTCGAAATAAACAATAAATAACATATTTGAACTTCTTGCAACCTCAGAAATCCACAGGAACTGAAATGGATATAATTTAAGATCTCTAGGTCCATCAATGAGTTTTGACCGAAATCCACTTATGGACCTAGAGAGTTTCGATTGCATCCATTTCAGTTCCTGTAAATTTATGGGGTTGCAAGAAGTTCAAATATGCTATCCATTGTTTATTTCGGCTTCTCCAAATGTATTAAAATGTTATAAAAAGTCAATTAAACCTTATAAAATGTTATCCATACGTTATGCATGCATGCAAAAAAGGGAAGAAAGAGAAGAGAGGAGTGGAAAACTAAGCGGGAAGTTGCATGCATAGGAGAGAAGAGAGAGAGAGAAATGGTAGAGAAAAAAAAACGGCTGAAAAATTTAGATTTGTCAGGAAGTGCAATTGAAAAGGTGCGCCCTTTGGTAAATACAAAAATAGCATGTGCCTTTTGGTCAATTCAGAAACTTAGGTGCGTCATTTGGTAAATTGCTGGCTAACTTTGTCGACTCTTTTAGAATAATTGGTTCTGAAGCTTCCTATTTATGGTACTCTAGCAGGGAAAAAATGCATGATATAAAGTTAATACAATTTTTTCCTAAAACACTCTTTAGGGGGTGTTTGGTTAAATGATGGGAATGATTATGGGTATGAGTTTGATAGTAGGGTGGAATGAGAATAGGAATGGAAATGAAACCCATCAAGTTATATGGGTTTGGTTGATTCTCATAAATCTAGTAATCATTCCCAAAATGTCATTCCCAAACCCACAATCCAAATACTATCTTTTACTATCATTCCATTCTCTCATTTCCAAACCCATCAACCAAACACCTCCTTAGTTTATTTATTTCAGTATGCAAATGAAAGTTATGTTGCCTCTACCATGCTAATAGAATGTTTGCTATTCTCTCAATGGATACCAGCACTAATGGATTATGTACAGTTTGTTTTTATTATTTTTTAATTTGTGCATATATACTGGTCGATATTTGTTTCATGGATTAAGGTTCATTCTGTACCAAGCAGCATACCTTGTATGTACTAGTCTGACCAATTATTGGTACACAAACTGGCCAATGCTAATTGGAAAGATACTACATGTTATTTTCTTATTGTTGTGGTAAAGTCACAATAATTATAAAAGTCTGCTATATTGGTATTTGAGCTCTAACCTTGATTGGTTTAGTTGACTTGTGGCTATGTCAAGTTGTTTTTGCTTGAACTGGATTCAGTTCGACAGAGGTAGGTGGGGCGCTGGGTGCAAATTTGATGGGTTCATCCTGTCCAAACCGCCAGTGGTTCAGCCAAAATCATGTTGAATCTAATACTTATGACTAGTGGATAGGTAAGGGGATGAGTTGTGGTGAAACTCTGGGTTGAAGTTCCAAGGGTTTATGGGTTGAAGTAGGGAAAAGGTTGAGAAAGTTACAGAAGCGGGGGCTAAAGAATGTTCGAGTTGGAATGATTTTGTTGCCTGACACACAGCCCAAGATCCCCCAAGTGGCTGGAATTTTCCTTTTATTGGCCCTTGAGATTCAAGCCCTCTGATTGATGCCATGCTATGTTTTCCTTAACTGCGAAAGAGT
This sequence comes from Zingiber officinale, assembly GCF_018446385.1. Lineage (NCBI taxonomy): Eukaryota > Viridiplantae > Streptophyta > Magnoliopsida > Zingiberales > Zingiberaceae > Zingiber > Zingiber officinale. The sequence continues at coordinate 11,766,354 of NC_055999.1, read as the reverse complement.
GAGGTTGTTCCTGGTTGCAGCACTTCCCCTCTCCTTGGACATAGTTGAGCTCTGATTGACATAGCTCTTTTCCATCTGATCTCATATTGTCCAAATTGGTTAGAGTCGCAGATGCCACCCATAACCCATTAAAAGGGCTCTTGGTGCTGGTGCGAAACTTTATCTTTTATTCTTTCATTCTCCTTTCCTTAGGTAAAGCAACAAATGGATAGCTTTGGTTTAAGCTATTTGACTTAGATGGTTTATGTGAAATCGCATCTCACATTTGACAGAATGAAATGATAGATAACAAAAAGATAATTTTTAATTATTTTCATGGAATATGTTACTATAATTTAGAGTTGGTTCCATGGTTATGAAAAGTTTTATTCTGTAAGATGCAGGTATCAATTTATATGCATTTTTTTGAGTTAGTTCCTCATAAACGGTGTAAAAACTTCCCAAAGTAGCAAATTTTTTCTTCCCTAATTTGTAAACATGATATGCTTCTGAATGGAGTTTGCATCTTGCAAACAATTTATCAAATGACAGCATGGCACTATGGTGGTCATATTTACATGTCCACGAGGAAGTATAGCACCCCATACTTCACAATTGGAAATGCTAATGTTGATAATCTCATATTCATGGTTGGGATTATTGCTTACATGTTGATTCCTTAGTATCTTTTTATTGTTGCTATTTAGCTGCTGGCCCACCTTCACCAGCTGGTCATTTGAGGGATGTCTTCTACAGAATGGGGTTTACTGATAAGGTCTATTCATTAATTTTTGCTTTATTTTCCTCAAAGACTACTGCATTTGAGAGTTCTTTAGAACATGGATTACCTGAATGCAGGAAATTGTTGCACTTTCTGGTGCACACACTCTAGGTAGAGCCAGACCTGATCGCAGTGGCTGGGGAAAACCAGAAACAAAATATACAGTATGTGTCTCTCATCTTCTAAACAATTATTATTATTTAGGTCAATCTTATATTTAAATCTATTGAATTTTTGTTATATCATCCCACTTGATGTCTAAAGGACCTTAAATGGATATTCTAGTAACACATGATCATGAAGCCTTATCTCATGTATCAACTTTAGCTTAGGGCTCAAATTGTTCATCTCCAGAAATTGTAATTTGAATTGGAGATTCAATTTGTTAGGTTTGGGAAAAAATGTCAAGTGAGTTCTCGTTCATCTATGTTTTCTTTGTTGGATACCTCTAGAGAGATATTCATATATATTGAAGAGATATTCATATTGGTCTCTCGTATATTCTATTGTGTTCTAACCTTCCTTGAATTGGAAGAATATTTTATGTATGTACAATGGTCAACTTCCACTAAGTATCAAATGATATGCTTCTCTTTTAAACGAGTAGGCACCCATCAATTGGGTTCTCAAGAGATGAGCCCTTATATGTTTTGTTTTTAAAAAGGTTTCTAACATAAACCAAATATAAAAAGTGGATTATTATTTTTAATTTTGAGTTTTCTAAATCCAATAACACCAACAAAATCTAATTGAATTTGCAAACTAATAGAAAATCAGCTAGCACGTTAACACATGCAATGTTAATTAGTGAACATATACCCTTGCTGCAGCCTATAAAGTTCTGTCCTTTCAGGCTTATGCCTAGCTTTAAGTGCAGACAGAAAATTTTCAGTGACCTTCTCTGGTTGTTTGAATCTAATTAAAAGTCTCAATTGTAAATCTTATCCAACTTGATGTTCTGGATCTTATCTGAAATTTTAGTTTGGCAAAAAGATGTAAATAAATAGGGAAGTGAAGGTTTTCTATGCACAGACTGGATTAATAGGATGCAGTTCCAAGGGTTTCTCCTCAGAGGAAATATGCATTGGATTATTGAAGAAATAGACTTGGTAGTTGGTACGAGTGTAATGCTGATTCTTCTTGGCCTGAAATCGTGGGATTACTTGATGATCCATTTTTGTAGTGATGCAAGATAGTTGGGAAGCTTATTTCTCACAATAGCTAAATAAAATGTCTTTGTTGTTGGAGTTAAAACAACATCGTTGCCCATTCCCGTGTCAAACTGAGTATAGAGCCATGGTCTATGCAACTCAGTGAGATGATATGGAGCTGCATTCATTCTTGAAGCAGTTTGGATTCTGCCATACAACTGTTATGACATGCACTGCAACATACTACTATTAACGTAGTGAACAATCCAGTTGAGTGAACGAAGTATATTATAGTTGATTGTCATGAGTTATTATTGCAATGACTAAGAAAACTTCTACTCCTGTTGACAATCATATCACTGTTTCTTCACTAAACGACTTATACTAGCATGTTTTCCTATTTTGAGTTTCGAAATTGTCATTCCACACGATTGACGTTTACGGTCCTGGTTGAGAGGGAGCGGTAGGAAGTAATATGGTAACATGCCCAAATAAACTGTTTTATTTGTCATGTTTTGCTGGAGTATATAAGATGTGCCAGAGCAGCTCAAGAAAATCGATTAACGTTATTTCCTCTACCTCAACTTCCCTTGACAGAAAGATGGTCCTGGAAGCCCTGGTGGACAGTCGTGGACAGTACAATGGTTAAAATTTGATAATAGCTACTTCAAGGTGCTTTTCCATCTTTTCTCGTTATCCTCTTGTCACAGCTTTTCTGGAAAATAAACCTAATTTGTCTGTAACAATTTAGGATATCAAAGAGCGACTAGACGATAATCTACTAGTCTTGCCCACCGATGCTGCTCTGTTTGAAGATCCGCACTTCAAGGTAAACGAGAAAAATACGTTCTTTCATCTGAATGACATAGGATGACTTGGTATGGTGCATTATCTTAGAAACTATCTGATACTTTCAGATATTTGCTGAGAAATATGCAAGAGATCAAGGCGCATTTTTCAAAGATTATGCTGAAGCTCACGCCAAGCTCAGCAACCTAGGTGCCAAATTTGATCCTCCAGAGGTTAGCCACTGGACTTTAGCTTTATCATCTCGAATCTTTGGAAGGATAACGAGAAAAATATCAGTTTTACTTCTGATATCTGACCTTGTTAGTGCTTGAAATCATTGTTCAGGGCATCACGTTGGAAGCATAATTGAAGCAGCCAAGTATCCATAGGGCGGAATGGTCAGATTAGATGTCTATCGTAGAAGAAGGAAACACGCAGATTTTTTATTTTTTTTCTTTTCATTCTGCTGAAATTTTCCTGGACTACCGTTTTTGACTTTTGTCAACAGCTATAACTTTGTTTTGCAAAATGAGGTTCTCACTTTTGTCTATGCTTGTAATAATAATAAAAAATTTAATTAATTTAGTATTATAAAAATATTCATAAAATAAAATAATATTAATACAATATATCAATTATTAACACAATAAATTATATTAATTAGATAAAATAATTATTCTATCATTAAATAGTCGTTGGTACCATTAAATGAATGTGTTACTAAAATATAATTACTTTTATTATATATTATCAAGGAGATGGAAGTGTATTTCTATGTTAAAAAAATATAAACTGAAATAAAAATTAAAAATTATAGAAAAAAATAAAAAATTCTAGTTTAAATAAAAATAAAACATTAGAGGAGTAAATTTATACTTTTTTTTAATAAAAATACTTTTATATATAAGGATAAAAATAAATATAATTCTCGTTAGATTTTACGATAACTACTACTATTATTTTAATATTCTATAAAAAAAAGGTAAAGTTGAACATTTACATTTTCTAAAAATTAAAATTTAAAAAATAAATTATATTTTAACACTTAAAACCCTGCCGATCGTATTTTCTACTTATTTTATTTTATTTTATTTTTTTTAAAAAAACACATAGTTCGCAGTCATCAATTCATCCAGTAGCTTATTTATAGAAATCTCATGCAGTTCTTAAATCACAACCTACTAGAAAGAAAATTCGATCCACTTGGATATACAAAGTTCAAATGTCTCGTCTTCTTATTAAAGTATCACACCGGTGGCTTTACATATCGTCCCAATTCCTTATCCAATCTCAAACAAAGTATGAGACATTGTGCAACCAAAATCCTAATCTCTTGGCCATCCAATTAAAGCGAGAAGAAGAGCTATGAAGCTACCATTGATCAGTCCCCTCAGGATCTTCTGCTTCTGTTGTGTGTATGGAGGGTATCTAGCAGAGGCTTCCCCAGCAAAGCTACGAGACAACACAGCCTTTTTGTGACTAAATGTGTCAAATGAAAATTTTCCATGGTAAGCGCCTATGCCACTCTCGCCTACACCACCGAATGGCAAATGCGGATTCGCAAACTGCACGAATGGAAACACATTTCGATTTCAGTGAGAACTGCAACGCATTTTCTACTAATTCAGTTTGCTAATTAGTCAATCTTATGCTAACCATAGCAGTAAATTGAAGAAACAGAGGTGCATAGAATATGAATTTAATGGCAATATATGAGAACTTACATGTAGGCCGGTGTCATTGATGAGAATGCCACCTGCAGATACAGTTTGGACAAATTTCTCTTCTAACTTCTTGTCTTTCGTGAAAAGATAGGCTGCAAGAGGCTTTTCCTTTGATTGGATAAAATCAAAGCACTGTTCTATTTTCTCAAACTGTGTAAAGAAGAACATAATGGTTATCAGAAACTATCTATGAAACAACAACCCTGAACAGTTGGGATTTGTGACTTGTTATCGTTGCTGTATTATATCTACTGGATTTCCAACAAAAGTGAGAAAGAATCATTGAAGTATATAAGATCGTTAAAGTATACAGGGCCTCTTACAGTGATAATTGGAAGCACAGGGCCAAATATTTCTTCATCCATTATCAGTGTATCATGTGGAACATCTAACAAGAGGGTAGGAGCAATCTTCCTGCGAGGAAATATGAGGGAGTTAAGAGGTAAAAATTCTATCTAGTTCTGGTATTAAAATAATACAATTTTGATTTCATACAGGCGTTTTTCATCCCATTGACCTCCATAGATTATTGTGCCAGAAACATTTTGGTCATTTAAAAGATTTGTCAAGCGTGAGAAATGCTTATCATTGACAACGCGAGACAAATCTGCTGATTCCAATGGATCCTTCCCGTAGAATTTATCCAAAGTTATCTTTAGAGCATCTACCTGTTATCAAACATAGAATTTAAAAGATCAGGAGAGACAAATACAAGCTACCGATACATTTCTTCCCTGAAGAATTTACCAGTGTTTTTGCAAATGCTTTTGTTGTCAGAATATAATCTGGAGCAATACAAGCTTGTCCATTGTTAGATCCCCACTTGCCCACTGCGATTCTCTTTGCTGTGACCTGAATGATTAAAAAATGGTTATCGAAGTTTGAATAGATAAGGAAGAAAATCTAGATTGGTTTGGAGAAAATGTACTGTTACAAATGTTTTATGAAGGAAATAAAACATAAGTACTTTAATGTTGACGTTTGAATCCACGATAACGGGAGATTTCCCTCCAAGCTCCAAGGTTACTGGTGTTAGATGCTTTGCAGCAGCCACCATCACAATGCGTCCCACATTTTTGCTACCTGTGATTGTGAAGCATATTCAGTCAAACTACATGAGTCAACTCTTTGATGTCAAAAATGACATCTACTTCAACAATTTTAAGAAATAAAGTATCAATTAGGTGGTTGTAACGAGTGCACATAGTAAATTGTTTGAAAGATAACTGATAAAGAGTATGTCATAACAAGTCAAAACCTGTATAAAATATTTTATCCCACTTTTGCTCAAGAAGTACTGTTGTTTCACTGATGGAACCCTCGACAACTTTTATGCAAGAATTATCTACATACGTTGGTAAAACCTTTGCAAAAAGAGATGATGTGGCCGGGGAAACTTCTGATGGTTTCAGAGCAACAGCATTGCCTGCTGCTATGGCTCCAATCACTGGGTCAATAGACAGCACTGTAAGAAGAGAAAACACAAACTGTTACTGCTCTTACCATGTAGAAGATCAGATCTTTACTAGACAAAGCATACTGATCTTGACATAACTTCAATGTAAAAGAGAAAATTGGAGAACTAACAACGGAATTCTGACACATAATTCCATTTTCCCATCAATGTAGGACCAACATGTGTCAAGTTAACTACACAGAAGCAATGCTATAATGGTGAATAACTACTTCTAACAAAAGCAATTATAAGAGACACTTCGAACCCCAATAAAAAAGAAACACTATTATAGTGGACATGTTAGTCCCAACGTCCTTACGAGAGTATAATAGCATTCTTAGAACTCGGTCCAAGGCACTATTAAAGACCCAAAGTTGTTAAATGATGACAATATCTTATGAGTTACTTGCCTTGAGAAAGTAAAATTCTAGACTTTTTATGATATGTAAGCTGGTTATGTATATAGGATATCAAGTATTTCCCTCAAGATATATATTAACAGAAAAACAGTAAAATCATTGATTGAATTGCACTTGTACGTCTGTGCAAGAAATGACTGCAAGTACGACAGATAAACTTCGTTTGATGTGCTCAGAAAAGGTCCTTACATACAATGAAACCAAGCAAGACAAAATTCAATCATTTGGTGCAATCTACATAAGTTATTGTGCTCTTGTTCCTTATTATGGGTCTGTAGTGTAGAAGAGACTTAGATATATTTTATCAGAGGATATAAACAATTATTACTGTTGAAAAATTTCATTATTAGATAATTATAGATATAATTGCCATGTTATAGTGATATTGCATCTCAGGACTACAAATTTCTTCAATGACGAGCTAATAGAAAAATTTCTTGGCACCAATTCCCTATGAATTTGCTACTTATTCAATGCACTAAACACATTAAATTATTGTTTTCTTTCACATGCCAGAGTAGTATTCAGCAATATATTAAAAGTTATCCATTGTCGTGTATAGTAAGGCCCATTATTTAAGGTACAAAAAGGCGAGATCTTACAAAGAGTGTCAAATCACCAGAAGCATTTGTATATATTTACCGTTAGGAACATGCTCATCTTTTTTTCATATTCCCAATATGAAAATTAACAATGATTTTTCTATCAAACAAGTAGACAAGAAGGAATTTCATAGTGCATTTTGCTAGTGGATTATTTCCAAAGGAAGATAAGCTAAATAGGAAACAAAATGAAACCAAGGAATGAATAAAAAAAAGAACTATTAGTCATTATTCTGTTGGATTGCAATGGATCTCAATCACCGTAAGAGCAGCAACTAGCAGAACATATTAAGAAAACTTTAACTTAGTTCTACAAAAAAATATTAGATATTCTCAGTCCTTAGGAATAAACTATAATTATAATTTAACCATAAGAATAAAGAAACTAGTTATCCTGCAACTAACAAGCCAATTTGTTCTCACAAATATCTATTTAACAGTAAAGCTCCACTTACAGAATGGATAGTTCCAAGCTGAAATGATCAATGCAATGCCTAAGGGCTCTGGAAGAATTACAGCTGATGATGGAAAAGTGGTAATGGATGCTGGTACCTGAACAAAAATTAGATACCTGGATATTAAAAGGCTAATTTTAGGAAATAACATACAATTATAATTTAGTATTTTGGGCATTAAGGATGATACCTTTTCAGGTTTCATCCAGCGTTTCAATTCTTTTAGGGCAAATGTACATGATGCTTTTGCCAGTGAAATCTGCATCATCAACAACAGTCATGCATAACAACTTTTTTTTTGAGATAACTGGCAAGCAGAAAGGAAACGTGGAATAAAGATAATCAAATGACCCCAATACATTGGAGGATATAAATATACCTTTGGAGGACTGACACTAGAACAGCTTAAGGTAAATGATGCAAGATCTTAATTATTCTCAGACTACAAGTTAACAATATATTGTCACCAATGGAAGAACCGCAAAGAGCATTCTTTCCAGCATATTCAGTACAGAAACTAGCCTTTCCAAAATCTTCATATAGGAACATGTCTGGCATGGAGAGATAAACAGAATTATCATTGCCATGTGCTGTGCAAAATTTTCTTTTCTCACTAAGAACTCTAACTCTAATCATCTTCCGCTCAATACAAGAAGGTTGCTGAGTTGATATCCTGGGCAATGATAAATTTAGTATATTATCATCCCCTGTTACTATAAGTTAGCACTACAAGGATTACACATGCAAGAAAAATCTAGAGTTCATATCCTGCAGAGTTAATCAGGACCAAACTCTTCCATCTACAAGAATCTCTAATCATCTATTGGCTCTATAATAATATAAGAAAGATCTCTTGAGTTGATATTCTGGCTATTATGTATACTATCATCTCCTATTACTATTAGATACCATTACAAGAACTACACATGAAATTGGCACTTAATCAGAATTAAACCCTTGCATCTGCAAGATTTTGACCTAGATTACTTCTTGAACAGTCATTATAGATGACACTAGTGATAATAACCAAAATTTTGAATCTCCAAAATCAAGAACATCAAAAGACTAGTACAATAAATTCTAAGCCGCACTTCTTCACAGAAATCAAAGGAGCCCTTTTCCTAATCATATCAAAGAGACCCTACTAGCTTGTACAGCAAGCCGCTGGGCCAATTTCACAAGTTCAAGCATTTAATGCTATTCGCAGGAAAAGTTTAGGTTTGGTCGCTGTAGTAATTCCTAGCACAGGAAAAAGAATCACACGACATCACAATTAAGTCCTGCAAGAAAAGCACGATCGACATCGAATGCTCCAACTTTACAGCGATCTGTCCAACAAAAGGGGTCATAGTAACGGAGACAGATAAAGATTTGGGGGACCTCATGTAGGAAGGACTCCATCTGGGGCTTGGCGAGATCGTCGTGGAGGGCCGCCATGATATCCGCCTCCTTTTCCTCAATCATCCTCGCTATGCCCTTCAGCTGCGCGGCTCTCCACTCGTAGCTCCGCGTCCTCCCGGAGTCAAAGCTCCTCCTGAGCTCCGCGGTCAGTTCGGCCGCCCTGGCGCCGTCGAAGGCTCCTCCCTCCATCTTCTCGCCTCCGTCGATATGTGCCGATCCACCCTAAAACCTCTAAATTCAACGAGCCTGAGGCGACGATAGCAAGAAGCCAGACCAAATTGGAATTCTTTTATAGCAAAACGAGTGGGCCGAAGAAGTGATGGCATCGAGTAAAAGGTAAATTTTTTCAAAGAAAAAAAAATTGATTTTTTTTTTTTTTGTCAATTTCAAAGGCGACGATAAATCCGATGAAGACAACTCTATCTGATTGTTTATGGTTTAGGCGCCAACCCTAACCTTGTAGTCCTCACCCAACTTGGTCTCTGAGCCTTCTTTCATTACTGCGAAAACATTTCTTTCCTAAATACACACAAAAAGAAGGAAGAAAATTGTAACGATAAATTGCCAAAGAAAAGAACTTGCTTGATTAAGATATTGAGATGCCTCCCTTGTACTGGCCACTTGCAATTAGTAATTATTTATGGTTTACTTCTTTTGTGTTGGTTTAGAAACAGATTTACGGAGGCAGCTTTGCCACTTGATTAAGATATTGAAGTTGCGACGTGGAAGGAGTAAGATGGAGGAGAACGAGTTGCATACCGACAAAATTTGACAGATGCAACGTTCACGTTCTTGTCGAGATTCAACCACAAAGGCTCAGAGTGTGATTGGACTTGATCAGTCGCGATCGATCGTTTGAGTGTCGATCCAACTCTAGCACAGCATGAATCATGTCCTCTCTGTCTTGATTGTTTATCTACTCATCAATGACGATGGCGATGTGGAGCTACATTGGAAAATCCTTAGTACCAAACAACTACCGCCAACCATGGATGGTGGTTTGCTTGAGATAAACTTTGTTATTATCCACTCATTTTGAATAAGGATGTAAACAAGTCGAGACCAGTTAATTTCTAAGGTGTTTAAATTTATTTGATAATCGTCGAACCAAGCTTAAAATAAATTAAATTTTGAAATGATTATTTAAGTTTAATTTAAATTTTTTTTTTTTTTTAGTGAGTTTGAGTTTATTTGGAAAAAATATATCCGTTATCTTAATGACCCTCTAGTATTGATAGAGCTGTCAGACGGGTCAACCCGTGGCGGGGCGAGTCGGCCCGTGGCGGACTAACCATTTGGTGAAACGGGGTGGGCCAACTCGCCAACTTGACGGGTTGGGGAATTTCTAACCCAACCCATTCTAAGGCGGGTTGTGGGTTTGGCGGGCCAACCCGCGGACCCATCAAAATTTTTTTAAAAAATTAAAAAATATTTCATATGTTCAACATTTTATTTCGAAAAAATTTTCTATAATTAAATGTATATATAAACATGTATTTTAAATATAAATGAACACAAACGAGTACTTACGTTGGATGAAAAGTACTATTTTTATTTCAAAATTATAACAAAGAAAGATAATAAATTGGCTTAAAACTTATCTTACATGTGTTTTTCAACCCGTGGGCCAACCCAAGCCCGAGCGGGCCGACCCGCGCGGGTCGCGGGCCTAGGCGGGTCGGTCCACAGCGGACTTGGGTTGATAAAATTCCAACCCAACCCGCCTAAATTATTTAGCGGGACGGGCCAACCCGACGGGCCCAACCCAAATTGACGACTCTAAGTATTGACCTCATAAATATAGAGAAAAATAAATATAAATACACAGATATTAAGTACATAATCAAATAAATCATAAGTCATTATAACTATTACACTAAAAATATCATATATCCATCTAAAACTAAAATGATCCGCTTAAATTCAATATACAGGGTCAACTAAAAATTAAAAAATTAAAAAATTAAAATATCTGATGCCAATCTATTTAGTGGACTAAGAAACAAAATTAACGAAAGAATCAATAAATTTAATAGCGTATTGAAGTTTATTTCTATTAACGACGTGTCTCTTCCCAATTAGATGGTTTCGTAAGGGGATTACTCAAAATAAATAAGAGTAAAATTTGAAAGCTATCCACAAAGTGAGATAATTAGATATTTTAAGGGGATGAAGAGAGATCGACAGTGTTGCAAATTGAGATAAGAGAAAGGCTTTCGTGTCATTTTTTACATGACCTTTTTTATTTTAGTGTTTTTTTTTTCACTTTCATATAAGAACCAAAATTAATATTCTTATCAGATATTATCTTTAAAATAAAATATTTTAATTAATAATAGTGGCCGAGTTCAAGCCCAAATTATGCCAAAATCGGACCCGAATCAATCTCTAAGCCATGAGTCTGTGTTTGAGTTGGACCAAACACAACTTAAATCAAGTCGAGCCGACCTAATTCATATGGGGCTAGTTGAATTGGCCACTTTAATAATTATTCGAACTCTTAAACCCTTAGGTTATTGAAATTTCTTTGGTGCACGATTTTTTAGATGGAAAATCATCATTATAAAAAAAAAAAAAAAAAAAAAAAAAAGAACGCCTCTTCACGATGTTCTGCCTACATGTGCTGTTTCATTGCCGTCTAAACTATGGATTAGTAATCCAGGGACGTCAGGCAACCGTAAAAAGTCTACGAGTTGACATTTCAAGTTTTGACATTGTCACTGTAATATATGTATTAGCTAAGGATGATTAGCTCGTTTAGCTTTTTTTTTTTTTTTTTTTTTAATTTAATTTGGAGCAAAAACTTATTTTGTCATAGTTTTTTCACCAAGTGTCTAGTGTTTCTTAATTCATTTGAACTTTTTCTTGTTAACTTTCAATTAGATTTCTGATTATCAAGTGTTCAGTCAATCTTTGATCCACTTAGATTTTTTTTGGTCAACTTCTTGTTGGACTTTCGATCATCAAATATTTGGTTAATCTTTGACTCACTTGGATTTTCTTACTAAGTATCCGGTTCTTTTGACCTACTTAGATTTTTTTCTTGTCAACCTTCCCGTTAGACTTCCCTTACCTAACCTCCCATTAGGATTAGTTATCCGGTAGACTTCTCACTCTTGCCTAACTTCTAGTTAGTGTTGGTGCAGTTGACACCAATAGTCAAATCTGAATTTTGATGAATGATAAATAGATTAAAGTTAGGTGTTGTGTGATCTAACCTTCCTATCAAGTGTGCAAGACTTGATTAGTCTGACATCAGGCTGAAATCCAACTAGGTCTAGAAGACCTTATAGCTGGTGTAGAAGTCCAAATAGGTCAAGGAATGACCCAATATCTGGCGGAAAGTTCGACTGGGTTCGTGGGACCTAACAGTTGGTAGAAATCCAGTTGGCTCTGCAGACCTGACAACTGACGGGAAGACCTAGTGAACCAAGACAGAGTCAAGTGATTCTGTAGGGTAACTAAGGTAAGTCACTGGAGGAGAGTGTTTAAGTGAGGATGAGTCCCAAATAGGGATTTAGGCGCAGGTCTAATTTGGAAATCTAAATTGAGACCGTAACTAGATTATGGTCTTAGGAAGCCATGGTCTAATTAATAATGCTATTTTTTTATTATGTTAACTCCGTTTTGCATACATTATCAAGGCAAGATAAATCTATAGTTGTGTGAGATGATTTATTTAATCAAATTTAACTTTTTAAAATAAATGATTAAAAATTAATCAAGTTAAAATTAAGTTAAATTTGTTGTAAGTTAAATTTATATCAACTTTTAAATTTATTGTTAATTGATTAAGTTAATGTTTTGATTTAACAATTAATAGTTTTAATTGATTCAAATTTTAAATTTAATTAAAGATTTATTTAAAGTTAATTAAGTTAATTGAGTTAAGCTTAATTAAATAGGATTTAATAGGGTTTATTTTATTTTAAATAATTATATTTTGAATTATTAATTAACTTAATTATGAGTCACTTAAGAATTATTTAAGTTTTGATTAATTAAAGTTGATAAAGAAATTGGTTTATTATTATCTTTAGTTAATGAGAATGATTTATTGTTTGATTAATTTAATATTATTTTGAATTAAAGTAATTAATTAATTAATTTTTAAGTTGATGTTAAGTAGTTTATTAATTAAGTTTGAATTAAGTTAATCAAAGTAATTACTTAATTTTGAAATATTTCTTAAGCTTAGAATTGAATATTTATTAAATAATTATTTATTAATTTTATTATTTATCTGAATTAATCATTATTTTGTTTAATTAATTAAGGACACATTTTGAATTTAGTTTAACTCTGAATCAAATTTAGTTAATGTAATTTAAAGTTTATTATTGTTTTATGTATTGATCAAAAATATTTCAATTGAAATTGATTAATTGAATTGTTTTGAATTATTAAGAATTTATGAAAAAAGTTTTTTTTTTTTTTTTTTTTTTTTTTACTTTTGTTAGTTTCAAATATAGCTTTGGGTTCATCAAGAAGGAGTTTATAAGGTAAGTTTTTGGATTGTGGTGAGTAACAATGGGCATCATTAAAGTAATCACATTTGAGATAACTTACCAAAATGACCAACCCAAAGAACTTAATACTAGGTTTTGGGTTAACTAGCTCATGTTTAATTAGAATAGCTTCAGCTAGATCCACTAATTATAGTGCACCAGGTAGAACACATATAATTTAGCCTAGGCATGCCTTCGACAAAGTTTCCTTAGCCTATTATCATTCCAATCTATTCCGATGCTATATTGTCAAGGTCGGTTAAACCTTTTTATTTCTAACCCATCCTAATCTAAACAGGAAATAAAACTAAACATGCATATTTAAAAGAATAAATTTAACCAGGATAAATTAATTTTCTTTTGGCTCTCCCTGAATCATAGCTTAGAGATGGTCTATTTAAGTAATGAATTTGATCCTTGGGGACTCAATATTGATTTCATTCACTCAATTTAATTAAATATGTTTTAGGAACCCATACTTGAACTTGGTTTCTAACCCTTTGACTAATCAAAGATAAATACGACTTGTTCGTTGTGTTAGCTTTGTATCCGAGTTTAGATCTGCTGTACATAATTTGTTGAGATCCAAGCATCATATTCAAATACTTGGAGACCAAGTTGAACTTTTCCAATGTTTTCTTGAGTCCTTCTATTGACCTTTCAAGTTAAAGTTTTCTTCCTCAAGTTTTACAATTTGAGTTGAAGTTTCCCCTTGAACATGGTCAGTTGAGGGATTCAAGTTGACTTGCTCCTTAAGGTGGTTGACTTCCTTAAATAGCAAGTCATTCTGAGCCTCAGATTTAGTTAAATTCTTAAATAAGTATTTAATAATTTTGTGCATTTTAAATTCTAAAAATAAAGTTATCTCTTTTGACCCTTCGGAAATGAATACGGATCCGAGGTTTCTCTCAGACTTGGTGTCAAATTCATACTCAGATTCTGACTCGGATTCAGATTCTTTGTTCTTTGCCATAAAGGCAAGGTCACTTGATTGCTTCAGTTCTTCCATATCCGATTTTTCTGATGAAGATTCATCCCAAGTAGACTTGAGTGCTCTCCTTCTCCTTGTAGACTTGGTCTTTTCCTCCCTTAAGTTAGGGCACTCGTGCTTGTAGTGACCCTTTTTGTTACACCCATAGCAAGTTATTTCTTGTTTTGGTGTGGTTGAGGTGCCTTGTCCTTTCTTCATATTTTTGTTGAACTTCTTTTTAGTAAACATCCTTCGAACCATGTTTACTATTTCTTCTTCATTGTTGAAATCTGAGTTTGACTCGCTTTTAGATTCTTGTCTTGGTTTAGACTTGGACTTGGTCTCCTTCCTCTTGTTTGATACTGCAAGCAAAGCTATATCTTTCTTAGCTTGACTAGTGTTAGTTTTCTCATGTAATTCTAATTCACAAAAAGTACATCTAATTTTATAATTGAAAGATCCTTCAAAACTTTATAGACATCTACCATTCATGCTCATAATGCATTTCGAGGGAAAGAGTTTAGCGCATACCTTTTTATGTTGTCATTTTCTAGATGGTGGCCAATGAGGTATAGATCATTGATGATGTCTTTTATTCTTGCGTGTAGTTGTGTTATAGTTTCTTCGTGTAACATTTTGATATTCAATAATTGATTCAGAAGAAGATCCCTTTTTGTTACCTTAGAGTTGTCGGTTCCTTCTTGTAGTTTGATTAGTCGATCTCATAATTCTTTTGCATTTTCGAAGGGCCCAACTCGGTTTAGTTCTTCCTTTGTTAAACTGCATTGGAGGGTGTTCATGGCTTTGAAGTCATCTGAGCCTTCTTCTTCATATCATGATCTCATTCTTCTAGTTCTAATAGTTCTCCATTTTTTCTAAGTGGTTCGTATCCTTTTTTAATGTTGAACCACATGTCGATATCGGACTTCAGAAAGCATTCCATCCTTCTCTTCCAATAGCTAAAATCTTCTCTATTGAAGAGGGGTGGACGAACTATGCTATAACCTTCTTGGTGGGGGGTTTTCCATTCTGGTATATCAAAAAAATAACCAAGATTTCCAAGACTTTATCTTGGGCTTAGTAGTATGGGATAAAGAATAATAATAAAAAAGAAAAATCTATTCTAAAGAAAAAAAATGCTAGAAAGACTATTAAGTATTTTCACAGCCGCCTTACTCTGATACCAATTGTTGGATTGTGATAGTGAGAGAGGGGGTGTGAATCTCGTCTGTTAAAAATATTTTCTTTATCGTAAAATTCAATCAAAGTAAGCAGTGGAATAAGTTAGCAAAGGAAATATACAAGAGGCGTAGTTGGTTACTTAGTTCGGAGCCTGTGTCAACTTCTACTCCAAGACCCGTGATCCTTAATCATACCATTTGATAATTCACTAAAACCCTTCTTTTCGTAACATCCAAAAAAAAGTAATTTGTACAATGAATATTAGAAGGAGTTATGCAAGCTAAAAGTAAATCTATAAACAATTAAGATTAAAGATGAAGATCGTCGGAGCTCTTTGGTGTCGTAGTTTGCACACAAAGTTGAAGCGTAGAGCAGTAGCAGGATGAACAGAAAGGAAGAAGATCAGAAGGTTGCAAAGAAGTTATCTTGTTGGCTTGGAGCTTGAGATGTACTTTTATAAGCAGCGTTTGGTCGACCGTAAAATCCTTCGGTCAACGGATCCTTTCGATCAACTGATCTCCCTATTGGTCGACTGATCACACAGCCTTCCTTCTTTACGAAAATCCGATCTTCGTGTCATTAATGCATTTATTGTTCGGTCGACTAGAAGAACTGACTGGTCGACCGATCACTAGAAATTCCTTCTTCGCTGAGATATGATCTTCTTCATCATCAATGTCATTTAATGTTCAGTCGATTGATCATCTTGATTGATCGGCTGATCCCCATGTTTTCTAACATTACTGAGATCGAATCTGCCATTGTATTTACCAAATTAGGTTCGATCGACTAATCCTTGCATTCAGTCAACCTATCTGCCTGACTTCCAAGTTTGCTCTGTGCGATCTGAACCCTGCCACATCAACTAGGTTCGGTCAATTGAAACTCCTATTCAATCAACTGATCCCTTCAAATTCTGCAAAACAAAGTTAGTTCCACAGTATAAAAACTATCCCTGAAATACAAAGTTAGTATAATAGTATAATGTTGCATGAGTAAGATTGTAAGACCTGTCTTTGATCTCAACTTGGAAACCTCCAGGTTTCTTCAGTTAGATCAGTGACCTAGCTAAGTTTATCCCTTCCTTGGATACAACCTCCCCGTCGCTCCACTCCAGTTGCTTACCTCAATTTAATTGCCAAACATCAAGTCCTCTAGACATGTTTGGACTTAACTGCTCAACATCAAATCGTTTGGAAGGACTTCCACTTGATTCAATATCAGGTCCTCCAGACCTATCAAATCCGTTGTCAGATGTCAGGTCCTCTTGACCCATTTGGACTTCTTGCCTGGTTTCATGATCAACTTGTTGGTGCAACCTTAGGTCAAGGTTGACCTGGTTGACCCGACTCGAGTTGACGTGACTCGAGTTGTATTTTGATGTTTGACTTGGGAAGATTGTCGGTGCAACCTTAGGTCAAGGTTGACCTAGTTGTGTTGCATGTTGATGTTTGACACTCGTGAGAGAGTTCTATTCTTGATGTGGGACAAGAATAGATGTTTGGGTGATTATTGGTGCAACCGTAGGTCAAGGTTGACCTGGTTGACCTTATTCGCGAAAAGTCCAAGTATGGAGACTTGGCACTGGAAAAGTCCAAGTATGGAGACTTGGCACTGGGAAAGTCCTAACTGGGATGTTAGGCAGTTGGAAAGTCCTGGTGAGTGAAGCCAGGCAGTGGAAAGTCCTAACTGGGATGTTAGGCAGTGTGGAAATCCTGGTGAGTGAAGCCAGGTGAAAGTCCTGGTGAGTGAAGCCAGGCAAGGGAAAATCCAGATGGATCAGGGATGATCGGACTTCTGGTGTTGGAAAGTCCAAGTAGGTCAAAGGGATTGACCGGACACTTGGTAGGGAGTTCTAGCAGGTCAAGGGAGTGACCAGATGCTAGGGATGAAGTACCAATAGGTCAAGGTTGACCGGATATTGGTTTGGAAGTCTTGGGACTTGGTTTGGGCAAAAACCAAGCTCTGGATCGGTCACCAGACCGATCCAATGATACTTTGCTCGATCGGTCCGGTGACCGATCGATACAATGTAAGCTCTGTTGATCGATCGGTCGGTGACCGATCAGATAGTTCTGATCGGTCCGCCGCACCGATCGACAACGATCGAGGCGCAGAAGTTCGGGAGAAGAGCCCGATCGGTCTACGGACCGATCAGAGGTTCCCTGACCGATGGACCGATCAGGGGTTCCTGATCGGTCCATGGACCGATCAGAGCTTCGATCGGTCCATGGACCGATCGAAGACGGAACAGAAGCGATTAGGAATGGATCGGTCGTGGACCGATTCACATGGAGCTGATCGGTCCACGCATCGATCAGCACTAGCCGCATGCGACACAACGGCTAGATTTCTTCTGTGTTTTCTTCGCTTTCTTCGCAGGTTATAAAAGGAGGGCTGCTGCTGCGAGCCTCCTACTTCTTCTTCTTCTTCCTCCTTCCGGTTGCTAAGTGCTGCTGTGCTTGAGCTTTGTTGAGCTCGTCCAAAGCTTCGCGTGAGCTTCCGGCTGGATCACCTGCTGTTGTAGGCGCTTGGAGCTGTTGCTTCATCCAGTCGACAAGAAGGCAAGCTAGGGTTATTACATTCTTGTATTGTACTTAGTTTCTTGCTGTATTCTTGTACTTCTGTTTATCTTGCTGTTGCAAGACATTGTGGCGAGGTTTCTCCACCCAGAAGGAGTTTGATTTAGCCGGTTTTCCGGGGACTCATCCACCGACGGATTGATAGGCTTCGTCCACCTTACGGACACGCCGAGGAGTAGGAGTTTCATCTCCGAACCTCGTTACATCGACGAGTTTGAGGTTTGATCTTTCCGCTTTCGTTTCTTTGTTTTATTTTCCGCTGCGCTAACCCTTATTGTAGAAAGAAACGAGAAATTTGGGGTCGGCTATTCACACCCCCCTCTCTAGCCGCGTACAAAGGATCCCAACACAACTGAGACTTCTCCTGCCTAGTATCGGGTCCGGCTGACCTACTAGGACTTTCCAAGTTGAGTTTCCTGCACACTTATTCAGTTCATCAGATAACAACAAGACTTAACTTGAATCTTTGACCACATCAAAACTTAGGTTCGATTATGGTGCTCCCTGCACTAACATGGTTAACTACTCTTCTAATTAGAGTTGACACATTCTGTTGGTGCTAAAAGCACTAGCTAATCAAACCTGTATTTTGATATTGACAATGGTTTAAAGTTAAGAGTTGTTATGATCTAACAAGCTTACCTTAGTATACAGGAATGTCCTAGTTGAGGCTAGGCAAAGAAATCTTGGTAAATTTATAAAAAATTGAAAACAAAACAAAACAAAAAAATTACTAAAACAGGTGGTTGCTGGTCTATTTTTATCAAAATTATTTTTCAAAGAATATATTTTTAAAAATTAATCCTCATTTTTTTTTCCAAAACTAATTTGAATTTTTAAAAAAATTTTAAAAATCTTTAAATTTTTTGTTAATGTCAAACAGAAGAAATCTTACCGAAATAAAAAAATTTATGAAAAAAATATTTTTATTTTAACCATAATAAATATCTTTGAAAAAATAGTCATTTTCGAATATAAATGTATAAAAATAGATTTTGACTTTAAAAAAATCTTAATACTTTTTATAAACATGGAAAATATAATGATTATCTAAAAAAAATAAGTTTTTCCAAAAATCAATCCTAAGAAATTTTTAATTTTAAAAATATTATTTTTTGTTTAAAAGGTTATAGAAAATTATTTAACTATCAAATAAATCTGAAATGATTTCTACTGATAGAAAAAAAATTATTTTTTATAGAAAAAATAAAACCTAATTAAATTTGAACAAAAGTATACGTAGCAATTAATTTAGCCAATGAAAAAATTCAACTATAAAAAATTTAAATATGCATATAAAAATTAATTCAATAGATTAAAATAATTTTGGGATCCGAAATAAATTATTGGCTATTGAATTAATTATATATTTTCTAGGAATATAATTTTTAGACACTTTTATAATTTAACCCCTATGATTTTTCAAATAGAAATTAAGTTTTTTATCATTTTTAAAATTTGAATTATAAATAAAATTTGATTTTTGTATCTAGAATTATTTTTGATCATTTCTACTTCATCTTTTAATTTTACATTTATAACCTATTAAACACTTCTTGTAAGCCTCTTGTAAGCATGCTTATCTCTTCTTTTCATTTATATATTTGTTCCTATTTTTACAAAGACTTTTATACAACTTTTTAATTGCATCATAAAGTTGATTGGGAGGTAAGATGTAAGTACCCCGTGATAGTTTTGGTGTGATCAATCAATTCAAGTTAGGTCCTATTGTGTTTGATTCTTGTGTCTAAGTGTGTAGGAACTTAGGAGCACAAGAAATCGAGCGAAAGACGCAACTAGCGAGAAGGGTGCAACGGAAAAGAGTCGATGGGTGTGGTGCGTCTGAGGAACGAGATGGTATGGAAGAGTATAATGGTTGATGAGAAGGAAGTGCGCGATGTTTTTGAGGGATGAAAAATCGGAGCAAAAGACTATTCGAGGAGAATGTCAGAAGATGGGTTTAGGTGATCCCAATTCTAGACGGCCGAAATCACCCAAGTCATCAGAGAAGGCGCCAGACCAGTCAACATAAGGTTGACTGATCCGGGCGCTGGGACAAGGTGGTCCTGGAGTCCGGACCACCCGGTGCCCGAAAGACGCTTCGACGCAATGGTCCAGGCATCCGAAGAGGGTCCGATCACCCGGAGATGGATAAAACTGTATCACTTGGCTGTTACATAGCTATTGAGTTTTGCCACGATGGGGGGAGGGGGGCTCGGATCGTGCCATGTCAGCAAATGGTCAATTTCAACTAGTGGACTATAAATAGAGCCCTAGTCTTCTTCATTTCGAAAAACACACTTCTATACTTCGAATTTCATTTTGTCTTTCATTTTCGAGCTTCATTTTCATGTACAAGGCTTTCCGACTTCGACATTTTATTCGAGAAGGAGATTTTTATAGTGAGCCTACTTTCCTTGGAGTAGTAATCTTCTGATTGCAAATTAAGTAAATTTGTTTGTCTCGTACTCTTTTCAATTCTATTATCTTTTGTTAAGTGTGTAATTGTTTAAGCTCAATATTTTAAGAAAGGTATACTTGACTTTATTGTGCAGGGCAATTCACCTCCCTCTTGTCGGCCGCATGGGTCCTACATAAGAAACGTACCTCACTTACCATGTTAGACTCGTAGTTCGACGCTCCCCTATCATTGTTGTTCTCGATGCTCATTTCGAACGAATTTCTATTATTTTTTTCTTGGTGACTAGCCATTAGTACTAGTCCGATGTATTACTTCGTCTTGGATTTAGATGACGACAAATCATCTCACTTCGCCTTTAAGTTCTTGTGCTTCGACTGTCTTGATCCTTTATCCTTATCCTTTCCTTTGCTTTTCAGTTTTGGACCATTGTCCTTGATATGCCCTTCTTCTTGATAGTTGTAACATCAAACCTTCCTCTTTCCCCGAGAATCTGGTTGGCTTGTTTATTATCAAAGTTGTTGATTTAAAGAACTTTGAAATTTTTCTTACTATATATACTTCTTCATTTTTGTCGAGCGATGATTCTGAATTTGGCTCGATCTTCTTTACTTTTAGGGTAATGTTGTTGTTTGACTTTTCTATGTCTTTAAGACCTACACATCAAGACTCGTGAAGTTTGAAAGTTGAAAATAAAATTTCTAGTGTACTTACCATAAGTATCCTGGGTGAGTTTTGACGTGATCGATCAGGTTAAGTTAGGTCTTGTTATATTTTATCCTTATATCTAAGTGTGTAGGAACTTAGGAACACAAGAAGTTGAGTGGAAGACACAGCTAGCAAGAAGAATGACACGGGAAGTGAGTCGACAAACTCGATGTATCCGAGGGGCAAGGTGTTACGGAAGAGTACATCGACAAACTAGAAGGACATGTGTGGTGCTTCCGAGGGACGAGAAGCCAAAGCGGAAGAATGCTCGTGGAGAAGGCCGAAATTGGATTTTGGTGTGCTCAACTCTAGATGACGAGAGAATCACCCAAGCAACCGGAGCAGCAGTCGAACAAGTCAACACGGAGTTAACTTGTCCAGGTACCTGGACCAAGTCCAGGCACCCGGAGTCCCGGCGCTTGGACCAAGTCCAGGCGCCTGGACCAGCCTAGGTCAGAGAAGGTGCCTCTTTTCAACCGTTATGGTGAGGATAACTTTGGAATCCATGTTATAACCAATCCAGGCACCCAGACCGGTCCAGGCACCTGAGCAAGGATGAATGTCTTATCATAAAGCCGTTGTGAAGAGGATTGAGGTGACCAATGGAGACTCTCGGACCTAATTTAGATGCTCGGAGACTGTCACGTCATCAAATGACTATTTCGACCAGTGGGCTATAAATAAAGTCCTGGTCCTCTTAGTTAAACACAACACTTGTACTTTATTTTTGTAATTGTGTTTTTAGTTATTCGTGCTTTTTAACGCTTATAAGAGGCTACTCAGCCTATATCACAGGAGAATCTTAGTGAGCTTCCACTGCCTTGGATTAATAACCTTTCTAGTTACAAACCAAGTAAATTCCTTGTGTCTTACTTTATTTTATGTTATTCTTTCTAACTAATTAACATGCTTGTCTTTGCTAAGAATCAACCAAAATAATGTATTAATCTTACTTGCAGGCTACTCACCCCCTTTAGCCAATCTACACGGGACCAACACTTACCTCGAGGTCCTTAAAGATATAGTAGGAGTCTACTATAGATGTCTATATCGGTGTTCTTAGAAATGCATTTAAGGCATACCTCAATGAATCCTGATTCATTACCATTTCTCCAAGATTGTTGAGTTCGGTGATTAGTTCATTGATTTTTGTGTACAGTTGAGTCACATTTTCTCCTTATTTCATCCGAAGGTTGGTTAGTCAATTTAGGAGAAGATCCCATCTTACCAGTTTAGCCTCCAAGATCCCTTCGTGCAACTCCAGGAACTTCTCTTGGAATTTTTTAGTTGAGTCATAGGTTCCAATCCGATTGACTTTTTGGAATGGTAAAACACCAATAGATGGAACTCTACTTTTTCGTTACCCACAAAGTCAGTCTGCTCCTTTTTTCTCCAAAGATGTTCTTATTTTTATTCTTCATGCTAATCTTTGGGTGTTACAAAACTATATTTGATTGTAAAAAAAATATCAAAATCTATTTTAAAAAAATACCTCCATTCGGTGCTTCAATAATGTGAACTCCCTCTAGAACTTTGGCGGGTGAATGCTCGATCCAACCATTGTCTTCTTTCTGTAGCTAGTGGTTAGTCCTTCTAGAGCAGTCTGGCTCTAATACCAATTGTTGGACTATTGTGGATAGGCTAGATGGGATGAATAGTCTACAAGTTAGAAATTCAAAATCTCTTGCTTTCATACTTAGCAAGGAACACACAGTAATTGATGAACAAAAATAATTAGCATAAAAGTAAAGTAAGAGGCAATAGTTTTACTTGGTTTATAATCGAGGAGGTTGTTAATTCAAGACAATAAAAGTGCATTAAGAATAACTCCTTCTTAGATAGAGTTGGAGACGAAGTAGCCCATTACACCAACTGAAAGCTTAAAATAAAATTATAGAATATGAAGATTAAAATGAGTATGTTGTATTGAACTTCGATTACCAAGACTCTATTTATAGCCTACTAGTCAAATCTAGCTACTCACTGACGTGGAAGTTCCTGAACCCCTGGACTCGGTCTAGGTGCTTGGACTCAGTTGAGTTGATCCACTCCATAACGTCACTCCATAACGGCTTTCTCCAATGGTTCTAGACTTCCCGGGCACCTAGACTCGGTTCAAGTGCTTAGAGTCTGTTGATGTGGACTTCATGTTGATCCTCTTCAACAACAACTTTAACGTTACCGCCCTTCATGGGCACCTAGATCTTTCCAGGCACTTGGAGTTCGGGCACCTAGACTCAATCCAAGTACTTGGAAACGGTAAACTCAGAAGTTGACTGTTTTCTCATCCGATCGCTTGAATGATACTCCCGTCATCCAGAGTTAAGCTTACCCAAACCTAACTCCAGTCTTCTCCTTGAGCATGCTTCCTCCCAGCTTCTCGCCCCTTGTATGTGTCACGTGCATCCTTTTGTCCACCGATATTTTCTTTCGCAACTCCTTGTCCCTCGGATGCACATAACCCGTTGACTCCCTTCCCATGCCATCCTTTTTGCTCGTTGTATCTTCCACTGGACTTCTTGTGTTCATAAGTCCTTGCACACTTAGACACAAGCTAAGGTATCAAATCTGTAGAGCGTAACTTAACTCGGTTGATTACATCAAAACTTACTTGGCGTACTTACAGTTGCACCTATTCATAGCACCCCCGCTCTGATACTAATTGTAGGATCGAAAAAAACACCAGAGGGGGATGAATAATGCTCGTGACTTTTTCACGTTTTTCATGAAACTTAGAGTTAAAGCAACAAAAATAAGACTATAATTGAAACAAAGCTAACACGATTAGTTTTACTTGGTTTAGAGCTTGTGACAACTCTTACTTCGAGGCATACAATCGTCGATCGCTTTCGTTCAATAATTCACTATCAATTCGATCAAGTACAAAATCAATGATAATTATTATCTTATGTCCGTTGCTTTAATTCTAAGTTTTATAAAAAAAAAAGGTGAAAAAGCTACGAGCGCCATTCACCCCCTTCTAGCACTTTTTTTGATCCTACATATTCTAAAACCATTTAGTGTGTAAAAAAATACACTTTAGGTACTCACTAGGGATAACTTTCCTTGAAATCTTTCTAATGACTTTTCTAAGCTTCTTTGAAGCCTTAGTCACACTAGTCTCCTCAAAGTCAACTCTACGGATAGCCCCCTTGTAACCTTAACTTGACTTCTAGATCTAGGGTTAGTTTCATAATTATATAAAACTCTATGATATAAGACACATCCTCCTTGGCTCTAGATTTGTATCTCAAACATTTCTTGCCCTTAGATGGTTCTTACCTATCTAAGCCTATATTTTTCATCTTAGACCCCTTAATTTTGTTTGTCATTTTGCTGACGATCTTTTCTAACTTATCAAGTATTGATCTTAAAACTTGATTTTCCATTTCTTAGTAATAAATTCTTGACTTTTCATGAATGTTTTGATCATTTTTCTTTCTAGGCATGTCTAATTTTCTTAGGGTTCTTGCCTAAATTATTTTTTACCTTCCTATCCTTAGGTAAGGTTGTTCTAGTATGATATGATCTATAATTTTACTTAAAATTATCATGCTTTCTATTTTCATGATGGAAAACATTAAAATGATAAAATCTATTTCTAGCATATTTGTTGTCATGATATAAAGAGATATCATTACAATGATTTTGATAATGTCATTTGTGATTGCATAAAAATCATACAATGTGCTCCTTAACCTTTCATATCATGGTTCTAACCTCTTTAGATTTCTCCTTTATCCTTGGTGCCATTTGAATCTTCTTCTTGATCAATTTAAGACACTTACTCTTATAATATCCCTTTTCCTTATACTCAAAGTATATGATATAATTTTTATCTTTATTTATTGAAATTGATATACCTTCACAATTTGTAGGGATGATACATTCTTCTTCATTTGACCTGGATGTGAAGACTTCTTCTTGTTCTAGTGTTAACAAACTCTCCACCTCAATTCTTGAGGTGGATGCTTCCTCAATTTCTTCCTCTGATGTTGAGAACCTCCAAACCTCTGAATTCTCATGTTCTTGAATCAAAGAGTCTCCCTCTTTGATTTGATCTTAACTTTGCATTGAGGAGGGATGTTTATGAAGCTTGACCAATTTGCTTCATAATTCGTTTGCACTCTTGTAATCTTTCAATTTACATAAGAGTGCAAACAAATCTTGTAATCTTTCAATTTGCTTCTCTTGTAATCGTTTAATTTCTCCCTCTTTGATTTGATCTTCACTTTGCATTGAGGAGGGATGTTTATGAAGTTTGACCAATTTGTTTCATAATTCATTTGCACTCTTGTAATCTTTCAATTTACAAAAGATATTATTAGGAACCAAATTAATCAAAATTTTAGTTACATTTTCATTTTTTTTTTTCATATTTTTGGAGTTGCTCGTCGGTCCATTTCTTTTTCTTAAGGAACTTTCCTTTGCTATCTGTTGGGACTTCAAATCCCTCCATTAGAGTAAACGATTGCTCTATTTTCATCATGAAGACAATTTCAACCCTTGATTTTTAAAAATTGAAGCTCCCAATACAAATTGTGGAGGTGCCCGAACGTCGTACCCAAATCCTCTCTGGGATCTATTTTGAAGTTGAACTCCCATAATTGATGAATCTTTTGATCTGTTGATTTTGGGCTTCGCTTTCAACTTCTTCTTCTTCCTTTAGTTCTTTTCTCCTTTCAAAGATTAGTCCAATGCATAGCAGTCTTGCTTTGATACCACTTGTTTAGACATGTATCAGCTAGAGGGGAGGGGGTGAGTAACTCGCTTCACTTCTTCAAATTTGATTTGTAGCTGAAACTTGAAGTGAAGACTCCATAATGTTAAATCCTTCATGATGTGGTGATAAAGGGGGGCCCACCAAGTGCGGATCAAGGGCGAAGATAGCAACCAACGTGGAGGTCAAAATTAAGGTGGCCAACGTTAGAGAACACATGGGCTCACCAAAGGTGGACCGAGCGGAGGTCTACTGCAGTTGCCGATCGAACATGAAGTGTCCGATCAGTAAGTGGCTTGTCCGAGCAAAACTCCCATATAGTCAAGAGCACTATGGCAAGAACATCATGTGCTCATCATGAAGTGGAGGAACGCTAATGTGACTAGAGCGCTGGTTCGGTCGGGCAGAAATAATCAACTGAGCCAAGGGATTATGAAAAACATCGGCTGAGGTCGACAGGGCAGGGATACTTGGCCTAGTAGCTTCCCCGCTCGGCCAAATAGTGGGGCCCCTTTCATATCTCTTAATATCCCTTTGGGAGATAATGCCGCTAACAATGAGGCATGGTCAGTAGACGGATCGTAAGATGGAAGCTTCTACTACCTCATCAGGGATTTGCATGCTCTATTAAGGTATGGAGTTAGAGACACTTTCTTGATAGGTACTTTCATAAGACGGTTAGGGAAGAGTGCTCGCACCTTGAGGCGCGTGCACATCATCTACGGGGGCGCTATATAAAGGAGGGGTCTATACACTAACGGAGGTACACATTATTCACTATTCACACCTTTGCTTACTATTGCTCCGCTTTCTTTCATTTTTCTAGTGACTGACTTGAGTTTCGGAGGGCCAACGCCGAGGACTCCTTCCCTGACCCGACATTGACATTTCTTGTGTTGCAAAGAGGAGCGTAGTCTACACCCAGTCAACCTAGAAGTCAATTCCCAGCTAGCCTTTTTTATGATTTTCAGACATGATCATATTGGCGTCGTCTGTGGAAACGTAACCTGTATCCGAAATGCAAATATAGAGGGTACTGGATGACTCACGATGGTGACATTGACAAAGGAGGAATTAGATATACTGATACAAGCCCGAGCTTTAAAAATGGTGGAGCAACAACAACAGTAGGTGCTGGCCAAGCGCTAGGTACATGAGCCCGCGACATCAACAGCGGGTTAACAAGCCGGATATAGAGATCGAATGGAACATGTTTCCATTCAGGGGCAGAATAACAAGCCTACCAGCACATATGGGGGCGCGCCCAATACGACGATCCTCTTTCATCACACGTTGTTCTAGACTCCATTAGAGGAACAATGCTGAGCGAACAAGGAACTAGGATCCTCCTCGGACAACGTGGCCATTGGGGATGTACAGAAAGGGAAAGTACCAAGAAATGATGATTCGTCCGAACGGATCAAACGACAGCTCTCTCAGGGGATCCTAGATGACCCCCTACCCCGATATTACACCCCATTAATGATCAGGGAATACAATAGAACAACCCATCCGGATGACCATCTGGCCAAGTTTGATAATTTGGCCACACTCTATCAGCTCTTTCAGGATCAACGCAATGCTGGTTTAGACGTCTACCGATCGGATCAATTCACAACTTCAAAGATTTTTGAGCGGCATTCTTGTACCACTTCACTAGTAATCGCTACTACCAGAAAACAAGTGTTAATCTGTTCATGGTGCAGTAGGGGCATAAAGAGGCATTGAGGGCCTACATTAAGTGGTTCAACCAGGTCGCCATGGATATTTCATCGTGGGCCGAGATAGCAGACAACGTGGAGGTCAAAGTCAATGCGGTCAACGCTAGAGAACACATGGACTCACCAAAGGTGGGCCGAGTGGAGGTCTACTGTAGTTGCCGATCAGACATGAAGTGTCCGATCGACAAGTGACTTGTTCGAACAGAACTCTCGTATAGCCAAGAACACTATGGCAAAAACATCAGGTGATCATCACAAAGTGGAGGAACGCTAAGGCAACCAGAGCGTTGGTCCGGTCGGGCAGAAACAATCAACTGAACCAAGGGATAATGGAGAAGATCAGTTGAGGTCGATAGGGCGGGGATACCCGACAGAGTGGCTCCTCCGCTCGGCCAAACAGTGGGACTGATGTTGCGATCACAAGCGCACAGTTGCCATCAAGTAATAAAATTTATAAAGTCAATCCCACGAGAATTGAAGTTTAAATGCTAGTTGGTTCTACACTTCAAATTTAGGTAGACAAAATCGATAGATGTTTGTTTTGAGATTTTTAAACTAAAATGTGAAAGTAAAAAAAATAAATTGAGGAAGTCCTTAGTTCATAAGATGTTCTAGGTCAAAAGTTTCATTATAATGGTGGATATTGTGCTACGAATTGGCCTGTTCCTAGTGCTTTGCTTGTATATTTATAGGATAGTCTAAACATCTATCGAATTCCACCCTATAATGGTGTATCGGCGTGCTTCCCATGCCAGTAACCAAGTATGCCATCAAGTAAAGAAGTAACTTAGAGACTCTGGGTTTTCAGTAGAGTACCTCCTGTCACAAGGTCTCCCCCGGGTATACGTCTCTATATTACGTAGGTCATTTGCGTAGTATATGATTAGAAGAAGCTCATTAGGTCAAGTGATAGACTTATCCATACATAGAACATCCTCCCTTAGGAGGTTGCGTTCTATATAGAAGAATAGTTATCTTAGATACTCAACTCTAAACAAGTATCCTAAGGCTATGCCGAGCTATATCGGAATGCACACTCAAAAGAAATGACGATTTTTGCATCTGATCAACGAAAATTCAAGTTCACACACAGTCCTGATATAGCCACACAACAATGTATCTAATTCAGAATTAAGATCTATGCATACAGAAATACAATCTAGATAGACAAATTCATGATCATAAGGGAATATCTCTATGCAATAATTTCATCAAACAGAACAAATGCATACAAGTATCATCAAACTAGGTCATTGGAAATTCTATAGAGTTTACATCATCCACACATTACAATTACATCCTACATCCTAGAATAGATTAAATCTACTCCATAATAGCTATAAATGCAATCCAAAGACTCATAATAATAGAAATCCAAGAGAAGGAAGAGGAAATCTTATCCTTTGATGTCAAGTGAAGTCTTTGGATGTAGATTTTGACGTGCCGACGAGGATGGAGCAGTAGAACTGCCTCGGATAGCACAGATGATGCCCTCCTGATGCAAGAATTTGGCCTAGATGGTCTCTTCCTTTCCACCAAACTTCTTCCTCTTTTGGAGGAGATGAAGTAACCCTCTTATAGAGGTGTGGCATGGGGTGGTCGTGCATCTAGCCATGGCTTGGACATGATTCCAGCATCTGGTCGTGCCATTTGGCACGGCCAGAACCAATCAATCTCGGCCACTAGTGTTTGGCAATGCCAAATGGCATGGCCCCTTCTCTACTGCTAGCTTCTTGGTCATGCCATAAGGCACATCTAGAGCTAGTTTAGCTCTGTCCACACGGCCAAGTTGTGTGGTTTGACACGGCCAAAGTAGAGCAACTCTGCTTTACCTCTTCTTGGTCGTGCTAATTGGCACGGACAGCTCCTCAAAACAACACTTTGAAGTTCACGGTCATGCCTCAAGGCACAACCAAGTCCAATTTGGCTCTGGAAAATGGCATGGAAAGCTTTTGGCATTGCTCTGGAACACGACTTCTCCCTCTTCTTGTGCTATTTCTTCTCTCTGGCCATGCCATTTGGCACGACCATATCTTCTAGCCGTGGTCACCATCTGAATCTTCTTCTAGCCGTGCCTCAAGGAATGGCCAGACCCAGTTTGGTTCTAAAACGATATGGCGGGCCTCCAATCCTTGTTTCATTTGATCTTCATTTGTGTCTTTAGCATTCTTTTTCACTCCAAACTACTCTTGAAAGTTAAAACAAGCAATCGAGCATATCTCTGGATGCAAAGTAGTAACTATGATGAAATATAATAGAAAAGGGTGTGAAAGTATAGATCATAATCCAATGAATACAAAAAGATGTGCATTAAATGATATAAAATAACATATATAATCTACGCACATCACATCCCCAGACTTAAACATTTGCTTGTCCTCAATCAAACTCTACAATCTATATTCATGAGCTAAAATGAGTATCCCTTATGATTCTATCCAGTTTTATCAAACTGGTGAAACTAATGAGCATAATCACAATGATCTACAAGAAAGCATTCGATTGTTATCAAACAAAATTCTGTAATCTAGAAATATGTATAAGAGTATGTGCATCATAATCCTTGATGAATCAATTTAACTCCATCTAACAATTTCAATAGTGGGCATGATCATAAATGGATTTAACATAGCCTAAGAATAAGTCCTCCGTGCTTAGTGCAAAATGTGGCCTAACTCTCTCAAGTATCAATTCTAAATCTTAGCCAAGTCGTCATTGGACCATCTTTTCCTTTTATTCCCAGCAGTAACACTGCTTGGTTCATCTATCTTAAATCTACCCAAGTTCTAAAGAATGTGCTCGATAATAAGAGAAATCTAGTGTTCATTTCTCTAATAACCTAACTTGGTCTCAAAGGGGCAAACATCTAGTTTCTACTTATGACAACAAATTTTTCAATCCCTTATTTCATATACTTTGTTTGTTTTTTTTCCAATTGCACATTTGTAATGATGCAATTAGTGGGATTTCTATTTTTCCAAATGAGTTTTAATGTTTCGAGCATCAATCTAATAGCCAAGGTGTAGTTAAGAAATCACCATGGGAAATTAAGTACTCATCAAATTCAATGAATCATGACTATTTTCAGAACTTTCAACTATCAAAATAAGGTAAGGTGTATAGAGATCCTCAAGCTAGACTATAACCAAATTCTTTCAATGAAAAATAATGCTCATCTCCTACTATTAATGATAGAAAAATGTATATGACCAAATATACTAGCACTCATGACCTATCCACATGAATCTAAACAATAAACGTGCAAAAATTTTTATCATCAAACAATTGCTATGCTCATTTTGTTCCACTAGAGATAGAAAAGATAAATCACTAAATATACTACCACCAAAAAGTATAACTCATGACCTCTAGATAATAAACGTGCTAAAAGTTTACTCTTGGACAAATCAGCAGTAATAGTATGGATAATATAACTCAAGCCACAATCTTACTAAGAAAGCAAATTTCAAAAGGAAATTGCTACAAATTCAAACTAGAGTAAAATCTAAATTTTATTATCAAAATCTAAACTATAACCCAACATATATGCATCTAAGTATACATTCCCCAGACTTAAACTTTTCATCGTCCCAATAAAAATTAGAAATAAAATATGGAAGAGGTTTTTGAAGTTAGAGAAGTTACCAAGTGATGAGTTCCAAACAGTTGACATTCATGTTCTTTAAGATACTCCTCTATCTAATGTTCACATTCCTCCACAGCTTTCAATCTATAAAAAGAAGATGGACAATAAAAATTAAGTAGAGAATTTAGGTTAAGAAAAGAGAAAAAAAATAAACTGAAATAATAATAAGAAAGAAACTTGCGTTGTCTCCCAAGAAGCACTTGTTTAAGGTCATTAGCTCGACCACTTCAATAGACTCATCGAAATCTCGCTTTTGGAGGGGTAAGATATTTCAATACCTTCCTACCAAAGGCTCTTATTATGGAGAGAGAGCTTTTATGGCAGGAGATAAAAAGTGAAGTATTATTCTCTCCATCTTCATTTTCTTAAAAGTTCTTTTAGATGGTCGAAGACGGTTCAGAATGAGCTTCCAAATTTCAACCCAAGAGAAATCTGTACATGCAAAAGAAAAACATACCTCCCACAAGCATGCGATATAAAAAAGAACTAGAACCATATTAAATTTGACAAAGCATGAATGAAAAAATGAATCACATCCTACAAAATTGATTATAGGTACTTCTATGAAATTTTCTAAAAGATCACTAGAAATACTAATCTTACATTACTGAGAGGTACCTGAAAGTACTAAACAAGTGGATGTGACTTCTTTTGAATCAATTGATGGTTTTTGCTCTGGCTCAGGTAGTATTGTAACTAAACTTGGTGATTCTTGAGACTCTACCATCTCATCATAAGTCCCTACACATTGATCCACAACATGTTCAATTCATATAACTCTCATAGACTCAAAGGGTTGTGTAGACAA
This sequence comes from Zingiber officinale, assembly GCF_018446385.1. Classification (NCBI taxonomy): domain Eukaryota; kingdom Viridiplantae; phylum Streptophyta; class Magnoliopsida; order Zingiberales; family Zingiberaceae; genus Zingiber; species Zingiber officinale. The sequence continues at coordinate 11,734,333 of NC_055999.1, read as the reverse complement.
AGGAGGTGATTCTTGAGATATTGCTTCCAAAACACAGTTCCCTACACTTCCTTTCATGTCATTAACATCATCACATACATTGCTGAACAATGCACCAAGATCAATATCATCTATAGGAGAATCAACAACATCACTTGTAGTCTTGAATTGATCAACCTCATCACAATCATCATCTGAAAATTCTATTCCACTAAAATACCCTGTAAATCCAAGAGGTAGATCTGAAAACTTGCTGACTATTGCATTATCATTACATTTCTCATCTAAAAAGTCCTCATCTTTATGCACATCAAGAAATCTACACTCAACCCTATTAATATCATAGAATTTGCCAAAGCTTTGTTTTCATTAGCCCCCACTAACCTTTGTGGAAAAGGAATTCTTAATGGGGGTCCTAAAAAGGAATAATCAATCTTTTCCCAAAATTCCCTTTGAGCTTGTGGTAAAGGTTCAACTTGTTTGTCTAGTGATGATGTGAACAACCGTTGAGGGAAAAGTACTTGTGACCTTTGGGCACTTTTTGGAGTAATGAAACTAAGGTTTTGTGATTTGCTATTGCTCTTCTCCTCAATTTTGTACAAGTTCTTTTCTAAAAGTTCTTCATGATTCTTGTCACCTCTCAACTTAATATCATTACACTGTTCACTAGACCTTGTCTGGGTAGGGGGGTCATGTTTGAACCATTTTGAAACTATACTATCAATCTTTGTCTCCAACTATTTAAATCCCTCATTATGTGATTTGTGATTTTCAAAATTCTTGAATGGTTGAATTGCATTTTGTTTGACAGACTCTTTTGCCTTCATGGCTTGCACATCTAGAATTATCAGGGGAGAGTCCATCCAACTATTATTTGACCATTCTTGAAGGTTCAATGTCACTTAATCAATTAATGTATATGCTTTATCCACAGTTTTGTTCATAAAAGAACCTTCGGCTGAAAAATCCAATAAAGATTTATCTGAGAAAGAAATCCCCATGAAGAATATATGCAATTGTATCCACCTTTCTAAACCATAATGAGGGCAATGCCTTAATAAACTTTTAAATCTTTCCCATGCTTTAAATAGCAATTTTCCATTTGCTTGAGCAAAACTTGTATTGCACTTCCTCGTACACATTGTTTTGCTTGGAGGGAAAAAGTGATTTAGAAATTACTACTCCAATTGTTCCTAATTTATGATGCTTTGAGGATGGAGAGAATAAAACCAAGTCTTCGCCCTATCCTTAATATTGAAAGGAAATGTCATTAACCGAATGGCATCTGCTGAGACACCCTCACAGTTCACTGTATCACAAAGCTCCAAGAATGTCTCAAGGTGTAGATATAAGCTTTCCGATAATTCTCCTCTAAATTTGTGATCCTGTATCATGGTGATTCAATTTGGATCTAGTTGGAAACTTTTTGCTTCGATATGAGGTTGTACAATCGGAGATACAAATCTTGCAAAGATGGATGAAGCGAATTTTTTTAAGGGTCTGCTTGACATGTTAGTACTCATAGTGTCTAAAAAAATTATGAGAAAACATAGAAGGGTATGCCGAGCGACAGACTCCAATGTGACGTCTGGCGGTTTGAATTCCATGACTGGATCTGTGTCTTGGATTTCATGCCCTAGATCCGACGGCTCCGCTCGACCGAGCCAGAGATTTATAACCTCGCATAGCCACCGTCGTCTCCACCTTCGCGTTTTGTTCGAGTGCCACCGGCGACTTCCAGTGCGATCAGTGCTCCAGCGACCTATTCTATTCTGCGACAACCTTTCCCCTCCTTCCGTAAGCTCCCCTGAACCTTCTCGCCTTCACCCTTTTGTAGTTCCTTTAGGTCTCCGCAGCTTTCCAGTGTTCGCTTTGGGTTTTCCGTCCCCATTCCTTCCCGTCGAACCCCTTGTTTTCTCGTTTTCCGACAATGGCAAGCTCTTTATAGCCGTCAGACCCCACTCCTGAACTCTGGTATACTACCATGGAGACCATGTTTGACGCGAGCTACGTCGAGAGCCTTAGGAACATCTTCGATATTCCTTCTAATCACAAGATCATTCTAGCCTCTCCGTCCGATCGGCCAAATGACTCGCCGACCAGCACCGTATGTCTATTCTGAGACCAGTTTATGGCCGGTCTTCAATTCCCTGTTCATCCCTTCATCATCAAAGTCTGTAACTACTTCCGTGTTCCCCTTCCACAGCTCGTACCAAATTCTTTTCGCTTGTTGTGCAGCGTCATCATGCTGTTTTGGTTACACGATATTCCTTTGACCCCTCGAGCTTTCCATTACTTTTATTATCCCAAACAGTCCGAACTAGGAACCTTCCTCTTTCAATCTCGGGTCGGCTTAGTGTTTTCCAACAAAATGCCAACTTCCAACAAACATTGGAAGGGGTATTTCTTCTTTATGCGACTCCCCGAACGACCTAGCTTTCAGACGCACTGGCAGGTCGGACTACCACCTCAACCCTATTTGAAGAAGCATAAGAGCTGAGCGGACTATCTGCACGCAACATCCCTGATGGCTAGTCAAAAATATGACATCCATAAGCCGCTGCTGGAAGGTGTCATGTACATCTTCGGTCTGAGCCCAATCCGCACCAAACTCTTGAGCGACCTAGGTACGCCATTATCTGATCCTTTCTTTTGGGTCTAACTAATTTCTTTTCTATCTCTTGTAGCCGAAGTCATGATGCGAGCGTGGATGGTCGGCTACACAAAGCTTAAGGGCGCCGAGGTTGAGGCGGTTGCTGTAAAGGAATTGGTGAGCCAAGGTATAACGTCGGTCAACTCCCATGAAGACACGCTCACCGAGAGCGGGGAGACGCCCACTGTGGGAGAGGGCGCTGTCGACCGGGCGCCTAGCATCGAAGCTACTAGAGAGCCACTCCCAACCCCTGAGTCGCAGCCTGCCGTCCGGACCGAGGGCTCAGGGTCTTCTGGCGATGGCGAGCCCCTTACCAGGCGCAAGAGATGCCGAGTGGACTAGCATTCCTGTTCCGCTGCCTTGGCCATGAGGGCCGCCGAGCGAGTAGGTACTTCCTCTCCCGCGGCCATCGCAGAAACGACGGAGACCACTTCATCTGATTGGACGACGTCTCTGGCCGAGTTGCCACCAGAGACCATCGCTATACAACCGGTCGCCTTTCTGCCCCCGACCCGACGAAGGGTTTTGCGGTCCAGTATCCACCCCACGTCCTCGACCCCACCTTCCGATTCGGTGGCCTCTTCCCAATCGGCCACGAGCGGTCGGCAATCCGTGACGGTGATCCTCCACCTGCCAATGGAGGATTACCTTGAGCCGAGCGCCCAGCCTCGCACCCCTGAGCACAAAATCCTCATCTGCGGGCCGCTCGCCGGCATTTGGGAGGAAGCCAGGACACAAGCCGCGACGATGCCCCTTGGGGCCCTCGGCAACAACCACCTGCAAATGTCCACCGGGGTATGTATTTTACTACCAATTCATGATTTACCTCCGATCGGCGTTAACGTTTTCCCATTCGCCTGCAGTATTGGGTGGAAAGCATAGCCATGTGCCAATGACTCACTTTTGTGGAGGGCGAACTGAAGAAGCTTAAGATCTCGAGCGGCGCATCCTCCTCCCTGTTAGGATGTATACTAAAAGTCTAGCTTTTGGTATAAACATTTATCTAGAAATAAGAATCACATTGGTCAAATGTCTACATTTATGATAAATGTAGTTGTTCAATTAATTTATATTGTAGATAACATGGTGTGTGGTGTCACACACAGAGGATCATGTTATCAATACCTTATAAATTATAAACAGTAGCTCACGACCAAGATGAAAAGGAACAGACCATTAGAATGTCGTAGTGTAATTAGGTATTAGTTTATCTTAACTATATAATTACACTAGTACACTTAGAGTGTATTGAGTAGGACCATTAGAGGTCGTTTCTTTTATATTGACTTTATAAAGGAACAAAGACCTCAGTTATTATGGAAGTGTGTGCTCTTAATCCTAATATAATAACAAACACATATATTTGATATTTATTTCTTTAATTTATCAATGGGTGAGATTTAGTTCGATAAATCAATAAGCCCGATAAGTTGGGAAATGATATCACTTATAGTGTGTGTTGTTGATTATAGAAGGAAACTATGTCCTAGTAATCTAGGTTGAGAATGTCCTCAAGAGGAGCTCATAAGGATTGTCATGTTAAACCCTGCAGGTGGACTTAGTCCGACATGACGATAAGGTTGAGTGGTACTACTCTTGGAGCTAGATATTAATTAAGTGAGTTGTCAGTAACTTACTTAATTAGTGGACATTTGTTATCTTAAACACAGAGAGACTAACACACTCATAATAAGAAGGAGCCCAAAATGTAATTTGGGATTGGTGCGGTAGTTCAATAATAGTTCTCTAGTGGAATGAATTATTATTGATAAAATTAAGTTGTGTGTTCGGGGCGAACACGGGATGCTTAATTTTATCGGGAGACCAAAATCAATTCCTCCTCTCGGTCCCTATCGTAGCCTCTTAATTATAGAGTACTATACCCACCTATATCCACCTTCTTACCCATCCCATAGGAGCCGGCCAAGCTAGCTTGGAGACCAAGCTAGGGCCGGCTAAAGTTTGGTTCATGGGTGCTTCAAGGTTGCCGGCCCTAGCTTGGGTTCAAGCTTGGTGTGGCCGGCCCAAATTAAAATAAAAGGATTTTTATTTTTTAAAATTTTTCTTATGTGGATAACATGATTTAAAAGAGAGTTTAAAAATTTAAATCTTTCCTTTTATAAGATTCTACAAAAGATTAAGAGAAGAGCTAAATCTCCTTCCTTATTTGTAGATTAAAAGGTTGATTTTAATTTTGGTAAAAACTTTCCTTTTTAATCATGTTCATGATTTAAAAGAAAGTTTAAAAATTCTCTTTTATTAGTTTCTACAAAAGATTAAGAAAAGATTTGATATCTTTCCTTATTTGTAGATTGAAAAAAGATTTTATTTTTAGAGATAACTTTCCTTTTTGGAAAATTATACACATGTTTAAAAGAAAGATTTTAATTTATAAAATTTCCTTTTTATTAGCCAATCATGAAGGGATAAAAATTATTGAAAAATTTTATAAATTTCCGGAAGCAAATAAGGAAGTTTTAATTTGTGTTTAAAATTTTATTTGCTTGGAGATTTGTATATGGCCGGCCATTGTAAATTGAGAAGAGAAAAATTATTTTAAATTAAATAAATATTTCCTTTTCATGGCAAAATAATTAAGGAAATTTTTATTTAAATTTCCTTATTTGCCAAGACCAAGGATTAAAAAAGAGGGGGTAGAGGTGCATTCATGTGTGAACGACTCTATTATTTTCTCCTCTCTTTTTCTCCTTAGGTGTGGTCGGCCCCTTCTCTTTCTTTCTTCTCCATCTTGTGGCCGAACCTCTTCATGCTCTTGGAGTTTTAATTGGTGGCCGGATTCTAGCTTGGAGAAGAAGGAGAGAAAGCTTGCATCCCTTGGAGCTTGGTTGGTGGAAAAAGTTCTTCATCCTTTGGAAGTTTTTGCTTGGCCGAAACTTGAAGGAAGAAGAAGAAGGTGCTAGGTGGTTCTCGTCTCGGAAGATCATTGCCCACACAATGTCCGAGGTTAGAAGAGGAATACGGTAGAAGATCAAGAGGTTTTTCTAAAAGGTATAACTAGTATTTTTCCTTTCCGCATCATACTAGTTATTTTTGGAAATAATACCAAATACAAGAGGCATGCGATTCTAGTATTTCGAATTTGTTTTCGATGTTGTGTTCTTTTATTTTTTTTTTTCTTTTCCTTGTGATTTGATTGTTCTTTTCGGTTGACTTAAAGTTATTTAAGAAAATTAAATATTAACTTTCCTTAAAAGGCTTTATCTAGTCGGTGGTGGTTGTTCCTATATCCAAGAAGGTCATGTGCCTCGCCATGTCAGTACTGGAAGCCAATTTTGGAAATTAATATTTAATGAAATTAATAACCTAGGTGATTTGGATCGAACGTGTTAAGTTCCGCAGGAGATCCGAGTCTAAACCTAAAAGAACAAATAGATTAAACTTTGGATCAAACGTGTTAAGTTCCGCAGGCGATCCAAGTTTAATTTAAAAGAACACATGGTAGCTAGGAAAAAGTTCAGACCTTTGTACAAAATTTTTGTACAGTGGAACCATTAGGTTTTCCGAGTAGCAACCAACACTCCCAAGGGCCGCCTATTACCGAGGGCATCCAATTGAAGGCCGACCTGGAGAAGGCCAATAAGCTCCTCGAGGTCGAGCGGCATAAATCTGCTGACCAGGAAGTTATGCTGGGTCGGCTCAACGCACAGGTTAGCACTTTTGATAAGAAAATCGAGTCGGCCACGGCGAGGAAGAACCGAGCCATCAATGATTTAGAGATGAAGAACCAACAAGCCCGAGCTCTTGCCCAGAAGCTCAAGGAAGCTGAGGACTTCCTGGTCACCGAGCAGGGCATCCGCTCGGCTATGGAGGCCTCTCTTCAGGGGAAGCTCAAAGCTGTTGAGGATGCTTTGGAAACCTCCCGCTCGGCTCCGATGACATATCAAGAAGGCGAACCATGCAAGCTTGAAGCGCTGAAGCAGGCTTACCTTCGCTTGGACAAATTCACTGATAAGATCGTCCAACGAATCATCCGGATTTTCGAGTTAGCTATTGACGGGACGCTCCAGGAGCTCAAGGCGGACGACCATCTTCCCACCGTACTGACGGACAGCGTCATCAATCGTAGCAAGATGAACGACTTGCTACCTGATGACGTCTTTGATTATCTAGAGTGAGGCTGAGCATCCATCCCGTAGAGAATTTTCTTTTTGAATGTAAGCCTGCCCATTCAGCGATGCCCCCCCTTTTTGCAATGAATGTTCGCCCGTTAGGCGGAACTTTCTTTTTATAATTCTTGTATGACTGCCTTTAACCTTCTATGGTGTTTGTGCGTATCACCCTGAACAGGCAGCCCCTTGGAGGACGCTCACCTGAGCGGCATTTCTGCGGCTAGCCACACGACCATACAAGTGCCATTGAAGGAATTGAGGAAGGTTTATACCTTCTCCCGGGTTGAACGTCGCCGCTCGACGATTGATGGAGACTCGCTTTTAACGTCATCGCTCGACGATTTGACGAAGTCTTGGGTTTAAGGTCGCCGCTCGACCGTCGATGGAGACATGGGTTTAACGTCGCCGCTCGACCGTCGATGGAGACATAGGTTTAATGTCGCCGCTCGACGATTGATGGAGACTCACGTTTAATGTCGTCGCCCGATGATTTGACGAAGTCATGGGTTTAAGGTCGCCGCTCGACAGTCGATGAACACATGGGTTTAACGTCACCGCTCGACGATTTGATGAAGTCCTGGGTTTAAGATCGCCGCTTGACCGTTGATGGAGACACGGGTTTAACGTCGTCGCTCGACGATTGATGGAGACTCGCGTTTAACATCGTCGCTCGACGATTTGACGAAGTTATGAGTTAAGGTCGTCGCTCGACCGCCGATGGAGACATGGGTTTAACGTCTCCACTTGACGATTGATGGAGACTCACGTTTAACGTTGTCGCTCGATGATTTGATACGTCGTTCGGCACAGATCTTAGCAATCCTCGTTTCTTATTTCGGTCCTGCATTCAAAGAGTACAAGGATGCAAAGGCTCATCGATTGTTACATCAGTGCACCTCTCATCCGGCTCGATAAGGCTGGAGATGGTTCGCGCTCCACGGCCTTTCCAGTAGTCGACCGTACCCATCTTCTAAGTAGTAGGCACCCAAGCGGAGCTTCTCTATGACCTTGAAGGGTCTGTTGATAAGCCGTAAATTACTGATGTGTCACGAATAGACTTATCAAATTAACAATGTATATTCCATGAACCCCTTACATACACAATGATGTTGTAATAACGAGCCCAGGATCGATCTCTCGAGGAATTACGGGTAGGATGTAATTTTAGAATTGTATGTTATTCCTATTTTTGGGGTTTTAACATATAAATGGGGGTTTTAAGCTTTGAATCTAAATCTAGCAAATGAAAAGCACAGCAAATAAGAACTTAATCCAATGCATAAATAAAACCTAACTATGTGCCAATAATCAAACCATACCACATTGTCACCCTACGTTGTGATTAAACCATCAACACACACTTAAACTAAGAATGAATACAAAACATAAGATAAATCTAATCTAAAGCACAATTCAAACTCTAACTCAGAAATCAATCACTTAACAATTAACTAAGCATCAAACAAGAATTAAACTAAACTGCATCAATGAAATTACACTATTAAACATGAATTAAACTTAAACAAGACTAGGAAATGCTAGATTATAATGATAAGAACATAACAAAAACCAAAATAAATCTGTTCTAGCTACAAAACAGTAATAAAAGGAAATAAAATGGTAAACTGTTCCAATCTCACAACCAATCTAACAATCTTCACACTCTTGCCGTCACACAAGAGGTCAGAGACGAGAACGCCCAACTCCGGTCCTTAGCGGATAATCTCTACAGCGTATCAGTTCCAGGATTGCTCAGCATCGCCGACGGAACGCCCCCGACACGCTGGAAACAACCCGGAACCCCCATAAATGGCCAAAAATATGGAAATATGCAATCTGAAATCTCTGGATCTGGGATGAAGTTGCGGATGATGGTTTGCTGTCAGATGGAGCTCAGGAACACCGGAGGAATGCCTCCAAATGTCGCTGATGGGAATCAGAGTCGCCGATTGGAGGAACTCCTCCAAATCTACGCTGGAATAGAGAAATGCCGGGGGGAAGAATTCCGCCTGAGGAAACACCCGCCGCGGCTTCAGATGATCGGAGAAGCTTCCTCACTGATGTCGAAGCTTGAGAGATTGATCGGAGAAGAAACGGGGTCAGAATCTCGGAAGAAGCTGCGCCGCGGGATGAAGCTCAGCAACACCGTGAAGGAGATCGACCAAACACGGACAGCACTGTAGCTTCTGTTTTAAATCAGATCCAGATCTGAACGGACGGCTGGGATGCTTCAGAGCTCGATCAACAGTGAAAGTTCGCTTAAACTCCGATCCGAATGTGCTGATCTTGATCAAGGGTCTAGATCTACTCTCCCTTAGGTCGGATGGACCAGATCTTCAATGGATGGTTCAGATTTGTCCAATCTTTGATGAACGGTCCATAATGCTCCGCAGCTTGATCTTCTCGTTTAAACTTCGATTCGAGCAAAACTTTGGTTCGAATAGATCAAAATTCAAGATCCTTTGATGTCTACAAAATAAGAATCACATATTAGCATCAAAAACACCAAAAATAAGATAATTTGTAATTAAGTCTAAGAATAAAGACAATGTATGAAATGTGATGCATATATAGGTTTCATCTATGAATATAGCATTAAATCATGCATGTATGAATCAAAATAATACAGTAAAATCATGGTTATCATCCATCCCATGGAGCCTCTAACTTGGTGACGTCAACGACCGGCTTCACTTTCTTCCATACCAAGTCGTCGACCTGGAACGATCTAGGGATCACCCTCCAATTATAGCTTTGCTTCATCCTCTGTCGATCTGCCATCAGCCGGATGACAGCTTTAGCGCGTGATTCATCTACCAAGTCCAGATCCAAAGGCCTCCTCTCGGTGTTGTCTTCACTGTAATATTGTATCCGCTTGGATTCAATTCCGACTTTGACAGGGATGACCGCTTCGCTGCCATACACCAGGTGAAAAGGAGTCACCCCGGTCTCTCCTTTAGGAGTCGTGCGGAGCGCCCACAGCACGCTGGGGAGCTCATCGACTCAGCTACCTCCCATATGATCGAGCCGAGTGCGCAAGACTCGCAGGATCTCCTGATTGGTGACTTCGGCCTGCCCGTTTCTCTGAGGATAGGCCACGGAGGCGAAAGCTTGTTGGATGTCATATCCTCCGCACCATTCTTTGAGTTTATGACTGGTGAATTGCCTTCCGTTATCTGAGACGAGTCGGCGCGGGATGCTGAACCGGTAGATGATGTGTTTTCAGATGAACTTCATGACCATCTGTTCAGTTATTCTTGCCAGCGGCTCGACTTCGACCCATTTGGAGAAGTAATCCATTGCGATGAGCAGGAACCTCCGCTGGCCTGTTGCCATGGGGAATGACCCAATAATGTCCATGCCCCACTGGTCGAACGGGCAAGAGACTGTGGACTCCTTCATTTCTTCTATCGACCGGTGCAAGAGGTTATGATATTTCTGGCAAGACAAACAGGTAGCTACCGTCCGAGCGACATCCTCCCGGAGGGTCGGCCAGAAGTATCCGGTAAGTAGAATATTTCTTGTCAATGAGCAGCCGCCTGGGTGTACTCCGCAGGATTCTTGATGTACCTCCCCTAGTATGTAGTCGGCGTCCTCCGATCCGACGCATTTAAGTAGAGGTCTAGAAAAGGCCTTCTTGTAGAGTTGATCCCCGATTAGGGTGAACCGACTAGCCCTTCTCCTCAACAAGTGAGCTTCCTATTGATCGGACAGTGTAGCTCCCGACCGTATAAACTTCGTCAATGTCGACCTCCAATCATTGGAGAAGGTTAGCCCCTCCATCCGGTCAATATAAGCCACTAGGGATACCTGCTTGATCGGTTGTGCTATGATAATCGGCGATAACGAGCTGGCTAATTTGCCCAGTTCATCTGTAGCCTGGTTCTCCAGTCGAGGGATCCTCCATATGACAACCTCCCAAAAGTTGGGCTATAGTTTTTCGAAGGCTTCGGCATAGAGTTTGAGTCGCGCGTTACTTATCTCGAATGTCCCGATCAGCTGCTAAGCGACCAATTGAGAGTCCAAGTGGATGAGGGCCTTGATGACTCCGACGTGTCGGGTGGCTTGCATGTCGGCTATGAGCGCCTCATATTCGACTTCATTGTTTGTTGCCTTATAGTCCAGCCGAATGGACAGCTGCATCCGCTCCTCTTTAGGGGAGATGAGCAATATGCCGACCCCGCTCCCCTGCCGAGTAGACGAATCATCCACATATATCTTTCAAACAGCTTCTAGCTCAGGATTTTGTACCTCAGTAATGAAATTTGCCAAGGACTGCACCTTGATGGTTGTTCGGGGCTGATACTGGATGTCGAACTCGCTAAGCTCTATCGTCCATTTGATTAGCTGTCTGAATGCTTCTGGATTGAGGAGGACTCGACCCAAGGGACTATTGGTCATTACGATGATGGAGTGAGCGAGGAAGTACGGGCGAAGCCTTCGAGCGGCGAGTACCAATGCGTAAGCCAACTTCTCGAGACCGGTGTAGCGGGATTCAACATCTTTCAATATATGACTTAGGAAATACACCGGTTTGCCTAACTAGAACCGAGCCGACTGCATGTTCGGTCGAAGACATGTAAATTTGGAGGGGCTCGCCGACAACTAGCTTAGCTAGTACAGGCGGAGAATTCAGGCACGCCTTGAGTTCTTCGAATGCCCGATCGCACTCCTCGTCCCACTAGAATTTGGTGGGTCGACGTAGTATCTTGAAGAATGATAAGATTCGGTCGGATGATTTGGAGATGAATCGAGATAATGTTGTTATCCGACCGGTGAGACACTGGGCTTCCTTCAAATTTCTAGGCGGCGACATATCTTGTAGTGCTTTTACTTTGCTAGGATTTGCCTCGATGCCCCGCTCGGTGACGATGTAGCCCAGGAATCCCCCGCTCTTTGCACCAAATAGACACTTGTTTGGATTCGGCTTGATTCCGTATGTCCTAAGTGTCTGGCAGGTCTCCTTGATATCTGTACATAGGTCAGCTGCTCGGAGGGATTTAATTAATATGTCGTCGACGTATACCTCCATGTTACGGCCGATCTGCTGTCGGAATACTTTATTCATCAGCCTCTGATATGTAACTCCATCATTCTTCAGTCTGAACGGCATGGCATTGTAATAGTATGTCTCGTCGGCCGTAATGAAGCTGACCTTTTCCTGATCTTCCCGGGCGAGCGACACTTGGTGGTACCCTTGATACACGTCTAACATGCATATCAGCTCACACCAGCAGTGGAGTCTACCATCTGATCAATCCGAGGTAGCGGCTAGAAGTCATTCGGGCACGCTTTGTTGAGGTCCCGAAAGTCAATGCAGACTCGCCACTTGTTGCCCGGCTTGGAGACCAACACGACATTTGTGAGCCAGCTCAGAAATTGAACTTCCCGTATGTGGTCGGCCTCCAGCAGCTTCTCTATTTCTGCCTAGATGATCAGGTTTTGTTCGGTGCTAAAGTCTCTCTTCCTTTGTTTTACCGGCCGAGCGTCCGATCGGACGTGAAGTTCGTGTTGTGCGACGCTAGAGGAAATCCCAGGAAGCTTGTGCACTGACCACCCGAATACATCGTGGTTTTGCTATAGACAGGCGATCAGCTCTGCCTTTTGCTTGGCTTCCAGATCAGATGCTATGAAAGTTGTGGCCTCCGCTCGGCAAGGGTGGATTTGAACCTCCTCTTTTTCTTCATAGACTAAGGAGGAGGTTTTTCAGTAATAGCGCTAACCTCTAGTCGTGGGTTCTTCCAAGCGGGCCTGGCCTCGGTCTTGACCATTTCAACATAGCAACGTCGAGCGTCCAGCTGGTCACCCTTAACTTCCCCGACTCGGTCGTCTACTGAGAATTTGATCTTCTAGCAGTAGGTTGAAACTACTGCTCGAAACTCATTGAGGGTCGGTCGACCTAGGATGACGTTGTAAGCTGAGGAAGCGTCTACCACAATGAAGTTTGTGGTCCTGGTCCTCTTGAGCAGCTCCTCTCCTAACGATATGACCATCTTGGTTTGGCTGATCAGCAAAACCTCATTGCCTGTGAATTCGTATAGTGGGGTCGTCATTGGCAGTAGCTCGCCCTGGTCGATCTGGAGCTGATTGATAGCCTTCTTGAAAATTATGTTCACCGAGCTCCCTGTGTCAACAAAAATTCGGTAAATGGTATAATTTACGATTACCGCTCGGATGATGAGAGCGTCATCGTGGGGGACTTCTACGCCCTTGAGGTCTCGGGGTCCGAAGCTGATTTCGGGCTCGTTCGCCTTCTCTCGGCTACAGCCTACGGCGTGAATCTCCAGCCGCCGAGCGTATGACTTCCTGGCTCGGTTAGAATCACGCCAGTTGGTCCACCGGCGATGATGTTTATTCTCCCTGAGCGGCATTGCTTCTGTTTTCCTCCTCCCGAGCAGATGGCATGTTCTACATGCGAGCGGCTAGGGGATGATCGACACTTTCCCGCTGTCGATGATGGTGTTGTCGCTCGGGTTATCTTCTTGCATCTTCCCGCCGCCCGGTGGATTAATGCTCGTGTCGCCGGTCGGGAGAGGGAGATCGGCGACAATAGCCCCTCGGGACTGGCCTGGCGATCAGCGTCAGGCCGCGACAGTCACGTGTGTTGTGTGACGCTGACTGGTGGAAGGAGCAAAACATAGGCGCCCATACCTTGCCTTTCGATGTTTTTGGCTAGCCGGAAGCCACATGCTACCCGACATGCACCCTTATTTCCTGATGCGGCCGACCTTCGGCTCTTAGCCCCCTCGGCGGTTGGTGGTTGCTCGACGGTCGACGTTCGATCGACGCCGAGGGTTCGGCTGGTGCCTCCTTCCTTCTTGCTGCCTGGGCCTCCTCCACATTTATGTACTCATTAGCTTTCTTGAGCATGTTGTCGTAGTCACGAGGCGGCTTTCTAATAAGCGACCAAAAGAAATCCCCCTCGATGAGCCCTTGTGTAAAGACATTTATCATGGTCTCGGATGAGACCGAGGGGATATCCATAGCTACCTGGTTGAAGCGCTGGATGTACGCTCGGAGAGTTTCTCTCGACCCTTGCTTTAAGGAAAACAAACTGACGCTTGTCTTTTGGTAGCGCCTGCTGCACGCGAAATGGTGTAGGAAGACTGTTCGAAAATCCTTGAAGCTTCGTATCGATCCGTCCGGCAGTCTCTTGAAACAACGTTGTGCCGATCCGGAGACTGTGGTGAGGAAGACCCGACACTTCACCTCATCCGTGTATTGATGAAGCATAGCCGCGTTGTCGAACTTACCCAAATGATCATCCGGGTCTGTCGATCCGTTGTACTCTCCGATCGCTAGTGGAGCATAGTGCCTTGGCAATGGGTCGTGCAATATTGCTTCGGAGAACTGACGGTTGATCCGTTCAGGAGACGCGTCACCTCGAGGCACCTTGCCTTTCCGTGCATCTCGAACGGGCACTTCGTCTGAAGAGGACCCACTACAAGAATTTTTGCATTCAACAACACCCAATAGACAACGCTTTTTAATAAAAACGTTGTCGTTCTTTGTTTTACAACGCTTTTAGTGAAAAGCGTTGTCTATGGTATTTACTTTTTACTAAAGACAACGATTTTTAATGAAGTGTTGTCTTTAGTGTTGTTGTTTATGGTCAAAGACAACATTTTTTTAAAAAACGTTTTTTAAAGTGTTGTGTATGTTTCCCCTAAACTCACTTAAAATAAATTCGCAGCCCTCGCTTTGCTAAACTCTAAACCCTCAACGCGCGCGCGCCTTCTCCTCACCACTCCTCTCCACGAGTTCTCCTCTCCACTCCTCTCCACGAGTGCCTTCTCCTCTCCTTCTCCTCTCCACGAGTGCCTTCTCCTCTCCACTCCTCTCCACGAGCGCCTTCTCCTCTCCACGAGCGCCTTCTCCTCTCCTTGCCGCGTGATCTCCTCTGAACCCTAATCTCGACCCAAACTCCTCACGCAAAACTCCTCACGCCGGCCCAACTCCTCCAAGTCGAGATCCCTAATCTCGCATTTCCCCATCTCCTCAATCAAAGTCAGCTTATCCTTTCTCAAATCTCTCGAGCCCTCGACGCAGATCCAGCGGAGTGTAGACGCCGAGCGGAACAATCGCCAGGATGGTCTGTATTGCGTGCCTGTTGCCTTTGTTCTTGATCCCCGTCGTTAACGCCTTGCCTCTGCTCTTCGATCTCATCGTCGGTAAGATCTACAGGCTTTTCGGCTGGGAATACAGAAAGCCTGCAAGGGTGCCAGCTGCTTGTCCATACAAGCCTGCTTCAAAAAATGTTGATGGTTTAAATGCAGGTACAGAGTCTCTTGTGGAACCTCATAAAAATTCTGCTACACAATCTGATAAAAAAGAAGAATAGAATCAGAGTCAGCAGCTGTTTCCATGCCAAATGAACAGTTTGAAGTTTGTATAAGCATGTTAAAAAATCCTACTTAATGATCTTATGGCAGTGTGTTACATGTGGTCTAATTATATAAACGAGTGCAGTTTCTGGCTTCTTCCTGTGGTGTTATGGCACATGGATGAGATGAAATGTGCATTCGATGCTATTATTATTTCTTGAAATGTCGTCTGCTCAAAAAAAAATCAAAGTCAGCTTACCCTTCCTAATCTTCTCACGGCTCCTCAACTCCTCTGAACCCTTCGATCTTAGTTCCTTCCTCGCAGAGCAGATTCGAGAGTAGGAGGAACGGAAGAAAGAAAGGTAAAATTTCTTCCATCCCTCTAGAATAAGATTTTGTTTATTTTTGATTATTTTCCGAACTAGCCATTTTGCCGGATTCATACTGCATCAATTTTCCCCCTCCCCTGATTGTATTTTCTCATGATTTAGTCATTCCTCGATGGCACGGATCGATGAGTACATAATCTGATGAAGACTGATTAAAAATATGGTTTGCATAGATGAGTACATAATCTGATGAAGTTTGTGCTAGGCACTATATATTTAGAGTTGTTGAAGTCAAAGTGAGGCTCAATCTGACTAAAATACCAAAACACTTTAATTAGGATTCCTGGTTCTCAATCACGTGGGAATCAAAGAGGAAGTCCTACTCAAAAGAGGATGTCCAACTTAACTAAGGAGACTTCTTATATATCATTACATTATTTTTTTCATTGAAAATGAGGTTTTTTTCCATTTTTTATTATATGTTTAATAAGGAGGTCCTGTTTAGTAAATCTACAGGCATTTTGCATATTATTGGCAACTGATGATCCTATACAGAATTGATAAACCTCTATAGTTCTACTTGTCACACTACTTTTTATTGCTTTGTACTGCTTTTGATGTTTTGATTTAATTGAAATTTGGAAGCCAATGTTAATTCATATTTTTTTCCAGGTATCTTGTTCAGATAATCACATTCATCTGCTAAAAATGCCTACAATGGATATCTCAAAATCCATATCGGGAATCAAGGTTTGTCATACCATATGGTTTAGACATCAATGCTTTGTTGGCTTAGTTTTACTGAAAACCTTTCCTGGATAAACTTTCGTATGTTGATATATTCTAGTATATCTTCAGCCTCCTTTTTCGTTTCCTCTCAAACATGAAGGATCCTGCACACAAGTTGCATTTGAGCAGACAACTGGATTAGTTGCTGTTTCCACTGAAGATTATTGTGTACAATTCTATAGCTTGTTTGACAACCATGAGGTTTCAGAGGTGATGGCTCTATTTTTGCATTCTGATATTATCATCTAGAGCTTGACATCTCTTTTTTCCTTTTAAGAAAAAGCAAGTTCTCATGATATTTATTTTATTGCTTAGGTCCAAGTGTGCAAAAGAAATTTTCAGCCTGCAGATGACGTTATGGTACGCCATTAACTAATCAAGATATATTTGCGGTGCTGTATCTGTTATGACTATTACCTTAACTTTTGTTCTGTTGTATCCGTAGCTCTTTGAGTCAATCGTCCATGCATTAGTAGGCTGTTAGTTTAGAAGCAATTCTAATTTGTAGTTTGACATTTGGAAAGAATGCATTATTTGTACCAACTGCCAAATTTCTGTAAACAGCTTGATTGGAGTTGCATTTTTATGGATTCTTTGGGTCATTTTTTGCTAAGACATTATTGCTTCCAGGAATTAGCTCTGTAAATATCACTGTTACTGTTGGGTTCCATTAACTAGAAACAAGTATATTTGATACAACTCAGTTATGGGGTACAAAAATATCCATTTTGATTCTGATTAGCCAGCCACATAGAAGGCAGGGATATAAGCTAGAAAGTACCACAATTGGTTCCTATTTGCTGGAAACTGGAAATGCACGTGTCATAACTCCCACAGGCTCTCTTTGTGGCAGTTGTGGGGTATTCAATTACATGTTTCTATTGCTGGAGTAATCAGTCATGGATTGTCTGGGACAAGATAGAGATTTAATTTAGTTTAAAGCTCAATAATTTCTGAGATTCATGCTAAACTACCATGCTAGGATTGGTGTGTAGTTTGTGTTTCAATAGAGCGAGATCACAAATTTGCACCTATTTAAATAATGTCTTGGGGATGCATTTTGAGAGAGTCAATCTTAAAATCTGCTTGGTTGCTGTCATAATTTGTTTTAAGCATGTAATTACTTTTGCATTACAACATAGATAGCTATCATAATTCTTGTAGATGATGAATTAGATCTTTGAATTTTTGGCTAACTCTTCGTGGATGTACTTGTACTTCGATGGTTGCAGCTATATGTGGCTCTTGTAGCCATTTCTCTTGATGGCTCCTTAATGGCTACCATTGATGTGACAATTCCTGAAGAAAAATTAGGGGGTTTGGTTTGTCTAAAATACTGGACTCGTGGTTCCCTAGTGGCAGAGTACTTATTATCCACTGTCATATATGAGCCTCACAGGTAAGAAGACTACAAACAGAGCTTCATCTATTGTTCTTTATTTTTTTGTTTATTTATTCTATAAATCTTTCATAACTTTGCGAATAGGGACCATCAATCTTTTAATTTTCTATGATGTCAATTGGAGAAGTATTTAATTTGGCACACCAATGTGGTCTTTCATATCAGTGAGACAAACATATTTCCTTTTCAATTTTCTAGATACTTTAGTTTTATGTAACAGAAGTTTCATTGGTTTTTAATTTCTATATAGTTTTGGTGCTTATGATTTGGTTATTATATCCGCACATTCACGCATTTCTTTTGCAATATGAAAAGCATCCTTGAATGATCAGATCATATCTTATTCCAGCATATTGAACCTTTTGATTGTTGGAAAAGAGTGATAAGTTTGATTGTTACCATTACTCATTTTAGAGAAATTCTTCAAGTTGACAATCTTGAATTAGTTAAATGTTGATCAATTTTATATTGAAACTTCATTTCTGGTCTATATGGTTATGGGCTGACGTTGCTTATCCTTGAGTGATCCATATGGTTGTGGGCTGGCTTAGCTCTTCTTTGAGTGATTGGTTGCCAAGTTGTTCTCTGCTGCTTAATAATTCTTGGTTCTTTGTTACTGCTGCCGTTATCATTACTACCATCCCATGTTTGTCCCAACTGTTTGGAATCAGTTACATGAATCTTATCCTTCGGAGCTCCAGGACAAATTATAAGATTTTCACTACTTGACTAATGTTTTCTTTGCACTTCTTTAACCCTTTACACCTTCCACTCTAACAGATAAAATAAACCACCTTTTTATATTTTCTTTACTTTCTGATGTAGTGATGCTCAAGTTTCATCTCTTGCATTTCGCCCTGGACACAACATGGCTGTCACATCATCTTATGGTGGTGATTTTAAGGTAGTGTCTATTAGGCTCTTTTCTTTCTGTTGCCCCATTGTATATAATGATTAAATGAGTAATCTATTTTTCAGGTTTGGGTTCATGGTTCTCATGCCGACAGAAATAATGAATCAATCCAGAGAACTGGTTGGAGATGCCAATCTGTTGGTTCATACAAGTATTAAATTTTGCTGCCAATGAAATGTTTTTTCCTTTATTATATTAATATCATTGCTCATTTGATGCCTTTTAGTTTTTATGATTTATTTTAACATAAAAAATTATTTGTATCGAATGAAATTGAAATAATTTGTGGAAGCAGACAGCTTTCAAATCAAGCAGAGATATTTAAAGTAATACTTGTATTTGATGCTACTCAGAGCTGAACCAGTTGATTGGGCGTATGGAACTTGCAATTTTGTATATACATTAATTATGAAAAAAAGATACTGTTTCTTAATTTAAAGGATGCCTTGTTTTTTAATTGAATTATTGGTGAAATCTTTAAACTATTTTTTGAAATTATTTGCTTGCATATATTTCTTTTCCCATCATATAGTGTTGTTGCACAGTGGAACTCCCATGAAATTAATTTCTTTGAATTGATGACAGGGGAAAATCATTAACAGCTGCTGCTTTTTCTGCCGATGGATCAGTCCTTGCTATTGCAGCTGAGACTATAATTACATTATGGGATCCAGATTCCAATATTCTTGTGGCTATGATTGGAGATACACTTTCGGTAATCATCATTTTGCCTATATTGTTATCTGGCAAATCGAAATAGCAGTGAATGTCCTTACATCTGTTTTTTTTTCCTTTTTCTTGTACAGCCAATTACAAAGCCTTCATTTGTTGGGGAATCAGAATATCTGGTGTCCTATACACACGGTTTAAAGCCACAACTTTCAGTTTGGAGTACTTCAAATTTGGCATTGTACTGGTCTCACGGGATTGTTACAGAAGGTGTGCATTTTTTGGCTCTTAAATGATCGTAGTATAAATCCAAGACTAAAAGAACCAGAAAATTAAAATGAAATAAAAAGAACCAGTCCATTTTTGGCACTTTAGATGTTCATGTCAACAGTTCTATACAACAACAATCTTGAGTCCTAAAGCTTCTATTTTGCAAGTGTCTCTAGCATACATGCACTAATATTAATAAATTGCAAATGTCCAAAATAGGCAGCAAGAACCAGTCCATTGTTGGACCAGTATAAACTTACCGTGGCTTTGCGAATGGTGTATGATTACAAACAAAGCTCACATTTTGTGAAATATTTATAGAATTTTTTATATTTCTTTAACTTTATACTATTTTCTCTTTGAGTAGTTAGAAGATTGTAATCTTTTGTCTTGTTGATGGTTCCCATTTTTTTACAGCCGTAAGCTGTTCCCATGATGAATCTCAATTCGCCGTCTTAGCTCTTCTCAGTTCAGCAGGTGATGCTGATGCAAAAGGAAATGGGGTAATATTTTTCTTCGATGTGGAAGATCCTGTTCCTGTGGCAACCTAAGAGGAATAAGTCATTTCCTCGATGGCACGGATGAATACCTAAAATCCATCCTCTACTCCACCATTCTTTGCCACTCCTCAAGCCGAAACAACTGCAAAGGTAGAGTCAACATCAAGTATTACATTGTGCTTGGCTACAAGAAGACCGGGGCCGCAAAATCCAATAAAGACAGGTCAAACATCAAGTAGCATTTTGTAACTTATTCCTCTTAGGTTATATGCTTGGTTAATATATATGCTTAGAACTTGTAAAGACAGGTCAAACATTAATATGCTTGGTTAATATATCCATCTACAGCACTCCCGCTTTTTCCTCTAAATATGATTTTCATTTAGCACAGAACTAATGCCAATTTTTTTATTTTGATGCAGTGTTTAAAGAGCTTGAGTAGAAGTTGGCCCTAAAGAAAACTTGTCAGTTACGATATCAACACACTTACGGTATGAATTACATGTATATATAACATTGACATATTATTTAGTACGAGATTTACATGTATGAAAGTTTTCATACAAAATTTCTTGATTGCCTACAACCCCAGGTGTGCTGATGACAAGTTGAAGAAGATGGCTCTAAGAGTGATAGCTGAAAGCCTTTCAGAAGAAGAGATTGCTGGACTTAAAGAAGCAATTCCATGCGATGGACACCAACAACAGCGGTTAGTCAATGATGAGGTTTTGTAAAACTTGTGTGTTTGAAAAATTATTGTCATGAAGTTAAGGATAACCTGTATGATACAAATTTAATTTGTGGATCAATATGTATACATTTTGTTTGTATAATATAAAGTTTTATTTATTTGTTAAATAGTCTTATTATAAAAATGATTGTGGTTGTGGATATTCAATTATATGTAAATTTTGAGTATTTTTATAATTTTGGCTATTTAGAAAACACTATTTTTATAAATTTAAAAGACAACGTTTTAAGTAATAAAAGACAACGCTTAAAAAACAATGTCTTTGAGACCAACCACAACGCTTTTAAAGCGTTGTCTTTGATATGTGCATTTTTACAACAGCATCTTTAACAACGCTTTTTAAGAACGAATAGACAACGCTTAAAAAGCGTTGTCTTTGTGACCAACCACAACGCTTTTAAAGTGTTGTCTTTGATATGTGCATTTTTACAACAGCATCTATAACAACGCTTTTTAAGAACGAAAAGACAACGCTTAAAAAGCGTTGTCTTTGTGACCAACCACAACGCTTTTAAAGCGTTGTCTTTGATATGACTTTCTACAACACCATCTACAACATCACTTTTTAAGTACATACGACAACGCCAAAAAAGCGTTGTTGTTTAGCTTTTTTCTTGTAGTGACCCCCGCTCTTGATTCACCTGCACGATCTCCGAGGGTGTTTGGAACAGAGCCTAGTGGAATGGTATCGGGGCGGGCGGTGCCTCCCCATGGGTGCCGGTCGGCCCTCTGTTTTGTCCCCAGATAGAGAGCTGTTCCGGCCGGCGCTCATGCACCGCTTGGCCCCCGGATGTCGATGTTGCCTGTTGCGCCAGTCGATCGGCTAGCGCCTTTTACTGTTGTTGCTCGACTATCTTCTGTGCTCGAGTCTATATGAGCATGTCGAGCTCTTCTTGGGTGAGTGTCACGGTGTGAAGTCGTCCAGCGTCTTCCATCTTCTCGGCTCAGATGCAGGTTGTATTCCCACAGACAGCGCCAAATTTGATCTTGTCCGAGAGTCGAGACGATGGATGCTGGGGGACGTGACGCTCCTGTTGACCGTGTGTGGACTCCGAACTAGAGGGGCCTGCAACCACAACAACGTCAGTGCCGAGCCAGGGAGGGGTTCCCCGGCGATGACCCTCTTATGCTCAAGTCAGTTACTGGCAATATGGAAACAAAGAAGCGGAGTAAGGGAAGCATAGTAACAGTGTGATTACAGTAAAAACTAGCATACCTCCGTTGAAGCTTGGGGCCCTTTATATAAGAAAGTGTGTCTGACACCATACCTTACCAACCCGAGCATATCTCTGACGTGATAGTGGAAGCTTCCGTCGTATAATCCACTGCTTGACCATGTCGCTGACCATGTCGTTTGTCGGTGGCACGGGCTCCCAGAAGGATATCGTAAGATCCTCCTTTTGTCTGTTACTGGGCCGAGCGGGTGAGCCGTTCGGCCAACTATCAGTCATCCAGACGCTATCGTTCTCAGGTCGAGCGGGATGGCCGCTTGACCAACCTCCCACTATCCAAACTTCGCTTTGAATGTAATTTGTTTGGTCGTGGCTCCGCTTGGCTAGTTCCGAGGTTTGATGCAAGTCCGAGCAGGCTGACCGCTCGGCGTGTGCCTTGCTTTTCTGAGCATCAGAAGCTCGGTTTGTGGTCGAGCTATGATGATGTTGGACCGGACATTCTTTTTCCCGACCGGGCAAAGGGGGTTGTCCGACTGGCCGGTGATACAGGGACGTTGACCGTCCTAATTCTGACTTTGATTTTCATCATGATAATGATCCTCCATTGAGTGGATTCTTCATCACCAGATCAGTAATGAAGCATTACCGAGAGGAGGAGATCATTGTAGATAAAAGGGAAAAAAAATATTAGCGGTCGATGACCATTATAAGAAAAGAATATTAATATCATAAAGTGCGTCATTACACTAAGAAGACTATAAAAGAAAGATGATTATTCATATAAAGATATGCTAATCCTTATAACATCGTCTATTTCTTTCCACTGTTTTCTATTCTCTTTCTTTCAAAATATTACTTAAAGATTGGAGAATTTATCGGATAAGGCCGTCACCCTCTAACTCCACGTTGACTTTGAAAAATATACATATATACCACATATACAGAGAACACGAGTAACGCTCCATCGTTGAGACGTACTCGACTACGCGATCATCTAAATTCTGCCGTATCAATTACGAAATTTGTGACCATTTTAACATATCTCTATAAGAACATGCACGTGCGAATTTAAGTATTTTTTAAGTCCCTCTTTGGCTCTTTATTGAATGCTAGACAGTTTCGTTAAATGAGTTTTAAAACAGTACACACGCCATTGGCTACTTAACTAACCGTGCAAACCGAGCCTAGTAATAAATTAGTCGGCCGTCACTTGAAGAAGAAGATGATCGAATCGTACTCGCTTGAATTCGTCATACGCACGTCATCCATGACATCCACTACGCGTTGCATGCGTCATGCATGACTCAAACTCACAGAAATAAAACAACCCTTTCGATACGTTTGACCGATAACGAACCTAATCGAGCTAGTAAAACAACCCTTTCGTTGCATTTGACCGATCACAAGCTAATCGAACAAAGTGGACTCTTCTCGGGAACGAAACTTGAAAAAGGAATATTCCCTAAATGTTCCGATGTGTGACGTGGCGAACAGGCGACCTCATTAGATCTACGTCCTCGTGAAGTCATTCCGTAAATATCCACCCGCTCGCGTCTGTTCGGTTGCTTTTACTTTTGACTACCCAACGTGCCTAATTTTGACCAATAATTTAGCACGTTTCGACGCGTTCTCTGTTCCTATCCGAAACAAAAACCCCTCGCGCACGCATGCCGCATTCAGAGGCCTCGCCACGTTTCGGGATTGTTGACCGCCAGCTGCGGAATCTAAAGCTGTGCTGTGCCGCGCCGCCTCTTTCCGCTAATATCTGTCGTTGCACGAGCGGCGCTCGCGCGGAACAAGACCGAGAATATGCGCCCATCCAAAAATGTTTACGTAAGCCGTGACAGCAGCTATGTCCTCTTTGCGCTTTTGGCCGTCCACGTTTCGCGGATCTGATGCCGGATATCCAACACGACATCGTCGACGGTCAACGAGTGGATTCTCGTCGCCATGCGCACGCGTGCGGCTTTGGATGACCCCCTAACCGACGTCCACGTGGCGAGTGGGACGTCTAGCGACTCTGGTTGATTTCAGCTCCTCTGCTTTAAAAAGCAGAGGAGCCCGAGGAGGAAACTCGACGACGACGACGACGACGGAGAGGAAGAAGCAGAAGAAGAAGAAGAAAGTGAGAGAGAAGGAGAATGAACGGTGCAGATCTATCGCTACCACCTGGATTCCGGTTCCATCCCACGGACGAGGAGCTGGTGACGCACTACCTCTGCCGGCGATGCGCCGGGCTGCCCATCGCTGTTCCCATCATAGCGGAGTTAGACCTCTATAAGTTTGACCCGTGGCAGCTTCCGGGAATGGCGAGGTACGGGGAGAAGGAGTGGTACTTCTTCTCGCCGCGGGATCGGAAGTATCCGAACGGGTCGCGGCCGAACCGGGCTGCCGGATCGGGATACTGGAAGGCGACGGGGGCTGACAAACCGGTGGGGCCGCGGCCGGTGGCGATCAAGAAGGCGCTAGTGTTCTACACCGGGAAGGCGCCCAAGGGAGTGAAGACGGATTGGATCATGCACGAGTACCGCCTCGCTAACGTTGACCGCTCAGCCCACAAGAAGAAGCACTCCCTTCGGGTTCGTATATTTACCTAAATTTAAGATTTTGATCAAATTCGGCTACAAAATGATCTCATCTGAGCGCGTTTAATTGTACAGTTGGACGATTGGGTGCTTTGCCGTATCTACCACAAGAAAGGGGAGGCAATCCCGGGACGGAGGAGCTCGGCCGCGGTGGCGGAACCGAAGCAAGAGGCTCCGGCGGCGGAGGCGGCGACCGACTTTATGTATCTGGACGACGCGACGGAGTCGCTGCCGCGACTGGTGGGGGAGTGCTCTAGCGTATCGGAGCATGCGGCGGAGTGGAAGTGCGAGCGGGAGGTGCAGAGCCTGCCACGGTGGGGCGAGACGGAGTGGGAGAAAGCACTCGGCTTCGGAGCTAATTACGAGTATGGGAATCCCTTGCTGCTCCAAGAAGACGACATTTTCTCGTACTTGAGGAATCCCTTCTAATTCATCTGGAAATGCAACGCGTGCTGTCGGCCGGCGTACCCCTGCAGCGGCGGAGACCATCGGAGTTGGATGGCAGATGGAGGTCCGGCGGACGTGATGAAACCATTGACGTCGAGATCATAGGAAGATTGGACATAAACCGTACGTGGAAACGGGTTTGAGGTGGTTGAGATAAGAAATTAGGGCCTTGCAAAACAGTTTTTGTTGACGCACTGAACATTTATTTGACCGTCACTGGTCATTGCCTTTTGGTTTAAAAATTAAATGTAATGATAGAAGTTTGCCAATAAATTGTTTTATTTTTGGTCTACAAAATAAATTGCTGCCTATTTTCTGGCATAAGAAAGACGTGGCTTTGTAGATGAGGGAATCAAGGTCCGTGAGTATAGCTTTTCTTCAAGCAAATGTGCGAAGGATCAGTTGAAGGCGATGCCTGGTTCAGATGACTGGTACTGATTGGCTGACGGTACGATACATATGAAATAGTGTGCTAGATATCCGTGCAAGCAAGAGCTTAACTTGATGTTTAAGAAAAAGTTAACCCAAGTACAGACTTTTGAGGACAAGGAAGCAGGACACGTAAGGCCGATGTAATACCCTAAATACCAGGATCCAAAGGAACACTGCTGCTGCCTTTCGCTATGCTTAACGAAAGACAACCTTGACATTGTTCTTGTGAGTGTTCTTGGATCAGAAACACGTGTTAATTACAGAATAATTTACCTGTACACGCTTGGAGAATCCTCTCATCTTCATGATCCGGAGCAAGCAAAACTGCATAGATGTGAGGACACAACTGCTCACACTAACTATCCCGCCTTCTGGAGCTTTGACTTCATATAAACTTTCACAGCCTTCTCATACTTGTTACGGAATGTGCCAAATATGAATTCCAAAATAATTACACCTTTGGGGCTTGCATACTTTCTGAGAATCATACAAGATGAAGGATTATCGAATCAGAATTTTGGCTGATATTCCTGTTGAATGAAAGAGCCATATTTTTTGTATCCCCGACCTTTCTCACATGCCATCACCAGATGTCCTATTGGACCATACAATCTCAATTTCAAGTGTTCGCGAAGATCCATCTCTGTTACCGTCATGATTGAGGCTGAACAATCCACTGTACACTCCTTCAGTAACAACCTTGTCTATCTGAATGGTGACCCTCCCAAGGGTATTCTTTAGGATACAAGTATGTTAAAAGAGAATTATGTGCAATCAAATTAAAACATAGAAGAAATTCATAAACATTTACCTTTCCGAACGTGCTTTTGCTTTTGCAAACTATAAAAAGTTTCTGTCCTTTGGGAGGAACATCAAATGCCCAGGTAAAAGCTTCCTTCCATTCTGGGCATGCACTATGGCCCACCACCTAAATGTTTATTTGAAAATTCATTGAAAATATGAATGAAGGAAACACAAACACAGTACCCACCACTCCACCAGTTCTAAAATTTTTCTTAGTCAATGATTGTGATATTACCTTGGTCTCTCTTGGAGGTCCATTTCCTATTTTAAGCTGACAGAAAGCATTTGGACTCCCCATTGTCTGCTTCAAGTTATTCCCGCGTTTGATGGCCACTGTCAAGCACCCTGGTAGGCAATTCAGTAAGCTTTCCGCCCTTTCCTGAAAACTAGGTGGGCAAGTTTTCATCAACATTTGCAACATAGGTATGGCTTCAGCAGCAATCAAGGCTTGTGCTTTTGCAATATCTTCATTCATCTGTGGCCACGATTCCTTTAACAAACAAAGAGTATCTAAGACTGACTCCTGAGCAGACTCACTTCCCCTCAGTGCACCGACTAAATGTGGGATGCATAGTGTGGCTGCTTCTGACATGCGGAGCTTCTTGAAGTTGCTAAATATCACATATATGGTTCTCAGAACTTCTTCGTTGTTAGTTGCAGAGGACCACAATTCTTTCTCCAAAGCAGCTGTACAAAACAATTGGTCACAGGTCAAACAGCGGAAGAAAAAAAAACAACATAAAAGATTTAGAATTGACAAATCATTACGAGGGCATAGCCTAATTTATTCCAAGTTATTTATTATGCACATTGTGTGACACGCTTACCACCAGAACAACCCCATGGCAAGATCAGGAAAATCATCCTATCTGATTGACTTTATGATCATGAACCTAAGATACGATTTGTTGGACCTTTATGGCCTTGTGAAAGTAGATATCAAAAATAAGGCAAAAAAAAGTTTATCATTATATTCCATTGATTTGGATGGATAAAGAGAGTATAGGAGATAAAGGGAAGAGAAAATGAGGAAAAAGGGAAGGATGACTGATTCATTATGTCAGTTACTTTAAGAAAATGACAAAACAAAAGAGAATTAAAAAAAATATATAGTTAAACTGATCATTGACTCAATTGCACACTGCTGATGGGTCAGCAAGTTCAATTGCTGTTTACCAGGTAGTCAATCAACTGGTCAGTAATTCTACAGTCTACAGATGATATATGCCGACCAGTCTTGTTAACTGGTACACACACTTGCATCATTCTCTCCTTTTCCATTTTGGAATTTGAATGAAATGAAAGAGAAACTAGTATGACTTCCAAATACACAAAAGTTGGTAAAATTCCTTTGCTTCCTTTCCCTTCCACCTGCTTAAGTCCCTTGAAGATCAGACAGACTCTAAATAAGAACAAGCATCTGGTAGACAATTAACTAGATAAGCCTAAATTTTTTTGAGAATCTTGGTGGTTTGAAATAAATCAAGTTTGATAATGACGTTATTTAATTTATGAAATTGTCAAGTGGTGTTTGGTCGGCTCACATGCTAGAGCAGGAAGGTGTTAGGCATTATTGCCTAATAGCTTAAGTACCAAGGGAGGGCCACCCAACAACTAACCCTAAATTAACCATATGAAATTTTAATCCAAAGTGAATTTTCCAATCATGAATATCAATCTAAGAAAAATTGCTCCATGTTAATTTTAAATAAATAGGATAACATAGTCCGATGCATAAACTGTCACATGCCTATGTTTAGATAAATTTTATTTATTGGTTGAGGCTATTTGCAAGCAAGTCGTAATCATATTTTGATACTGACTTAAGACGCCTTAATTCTAATTCAAAATTGGTTATTATGGTGGAGTCTTATACATACAATTCTCTTGTTGGATAAACTCTCTTTTACTTTCAATTCATTATCAAAGAAGGCCAAGCCTAGGCTAGATTTCTAGAATTTCCACTATTGAGGGGACGACACAGGTAACACAGTGGCACAGACTCCCATAGATCCCTACTCTCTTCTTTCTTCTCTCATTTGCAATCCATTTCCATCATAGTAGACTCAAATTCTCGCAGCATCTTCAGTTTGAAGAGGAGTTACAGAACAAGATTACACTCTTTCGAAGCACATATCAAGCTAACTTTAACATTCCCTGTCAAAGCACTCAAATGCCTACAATTTTTCTACTTCTCCAAACTAGGCATGATCTATGAGTCTATTTGTAGGGTGCCCTTTCCTATTTTATTTCACGTGTTGGTCATAACTTAAGGGGCAAGTGTTAGAATCAGTATTTTAGTTTCATACTAATAATATTACTTTACCAATCTGATACTATTTTGGAATCTTATATATGGGTACACTAATTGTTATTCCTCTTATTGAAAAAACTTACTCTATGACTTTCAATTAAGAGTTTCACCAGTAACGTGGATAAATATAATGTAAGTATGCAAACAATTGGTAGATTTCAAAATAATTAACCCCTATTTTTTTCAAAGTCTTGACTACTTGAGCTATGGATTTAACTTTTAATTAAATAATAATTAGAAGTGTGGATAACCAAACAAAATATCAAAAACATTAGGTGATACAAGAAGTCCTATAGCTGCTGGATTGGAATTAAATCACTCTAAAAAATAATTAAAGAAAGCTGCAAGCAATTATCCAAATTATGTTTAGATGGTGATTAGGGGTCGATTAAACTCTAAATGAAGATAGATGCAGAGTTGAGGTATACTACAACTTAATAGCAGACTTACCCGTCAGAGACCTTATAAGCTCATTTGAAACATATTCTTGGAGTGTATGATTTGAAAATAGATATTTGATAAGCAATGCAGACTGACCAGCAACTTCAGTATTTTGGGACATTAAGAGCTCCTGTATTACCAGTATTCCCCCAGCTTCTGCGACCGCTCGCCTATTTGTTCTACTGTGCATAACCAAACTCTGCAAAGCACATATGGCCACCACTTTCATATCTTCTTTTGGCTGGTCTTCTAGCAGAGTAATTAAGGCATGGCATGCAGCCGCAGAAGCACTTGCTCTAGCAAGTGTATCATGCTGAAAAAGATTACCAAGTGCGAGAGTCACTAGGAACTTTGCAGGTTGTGATATAACTTGTGGATCTAACAAATAGTTGGTAAGAGGAGTTATTGCACTTTTTACAAGCTTCATTTCTCGCACTCGTGCGTTGTTAAATATTGCTTCAAGCAATCTTCCACATGCTTCTTCACATTGGTGGGATCCTAAGAGTTTAAGCAGTGCATCAACTGCACCAACTTCAGCCATCATTACTGCATTTGAGGAGTTGCTTCTCTCTTGAACAAGAAGAGCATTTAGAGCTACTGAAAGGGTAGCTTCAACTGTTGACTGCAATAACTTCACAAGCACAAGCAATGAAACTTTAAAGTAGTACTGTGGATTAGATTTGACAACGCTTGATAAAACAAGTGCTGCTGACTCCCACAAAGTATGACTGGGCTGGGGGTCTTCCTGGATGATCACTTTAGAAAGCTCAAAAATTCCCCCTGCATCAGCCACATCTTTGGGCCAGCTCGCTGATATACTTTCAAGTGCTTTAATTGCTGTTTGCTGTAGGTTCAGGATTCCAATTCCAGCAAGCTGTACAAGAGGAACAATTGCATTCTTTGTAGTAATGTCCTGTTGGAAATGCTCCTGTTCCAAGAGATGTGACAAGAGTTCAGTCCCAAGCTGTTGGATGGCTTGGGATGGGGACTCAAGAAATGATATCAAAGGCTCAATGACTTGACTTGGAGTTAACTTCAGGGCTGTCAAACTCTGCGGCTTCTCTAAGATATTTACAAGTGCTTGCAATGCACTATGTTGTCCCCACATGGTAAAATTTGGACGTTTTAGTAGTGAAAAGAGAGGTTCAACTATCTTGGCTGCAGCTGAGCTTTTAGCAATAACACTGTTGTTTGTCAGAATTCGAAGCAACTCAGCGATTGAAGAACAAACAGAAACTGGTGCATCAAGCATCATCTCAAGTGCATTACCAATTATACCAGCATTTACCATTTCGAGTTTACATTGAGGCCGATCCTTTCCCAACTTTATAAGAGCACTTATACTGGCCTCAGAAAGCTGATAGTTTGAACCAGAAACATATTTCACAAGAAGACCAACTACTTCAGTAGCTGCAGCAATATCTGCATGGTGTTCATCGTCAAGTAGCCTGTCTAGAGCACGAACACCAGATTCTACTTCTACACCGGAGTCTGATATAATTAGAGATATCAAAGGTTCAACACACTCCAAGGCTATTGGCATTGTTCGTAGAGTTGAATTTCCGAATATTACATAGCATAATTTTGCAGCACTTCTCTTTAGTTCTAAAGATGAACTGCACAACAAAATTTTATATAGGCTTTCAAGTGGATTACCTTCCACATCAGTTAAGGCTGATGCCCTAGAAATATTTCCTTCTGTCAATTTGACTAAAGCAACAAGTGCAGCATGTTGTTCCTTCTCAGAACCTGAGTTCAACATGTCAACTAAGGGTTGAATAGCTTGCCTGGCCATTTCAGTCTCTCTCATATCTTCAACATCAAAAAGCTCCTGCAAAGTCCTAGCAGCACTATACCGAGAACTCCTTGATCCCATTCTTAAAACAGCTATTAGCTGATTCAAGGTATTAAGTGAATATTCATGGTGAACCAATTCAGTGTTGCTATACAAGATTCGTAAAAGGTCAGTTATACTGGTTTCAATTGAGTCCTGAGGACTCAAGGAAAGATATTTAGTCAAAGACTCTAGTGCTCCAGCTTCAGCAATGGCAAGCTTGTTTGTTTTGCTTCCTTCTGCTATCTTAGTCAGAAGGTGAATAGCAATTGGCGGTGCTCCAGGCCTATCTGGCATTGGTCTTAGAAGGTCAACTAACAAAGGTATCGACTTGCGAGCTGTTGCACCGTTCCTAACATCTTCAATTTCAAAGAGATTATTCAACACAACTTCACCAGGATGCTTTTCCAAATTAAATTCTTCAGAAAGAGCAACAAGGTTTTGTGAATCTGATTCCACATGTCCAATCAAGGTTGTGAGCCCTCCAACAGCACCAGAATTAGCAATAGCAAGCTGGATGCCCTTGTTTCCATTACAAGCAAGACTAGCCAATGCTTCAGCAGCAAAATACTTCTCAATGGTTTCATCAGATTTCAGCAAGAAAGCAAGAGAAGGTATAATGCGCATAATTGTTGAAGATTGAATAACAGCTGAATCCTGGAAAAGTACAGCCAAGAGAAGAGAACTGATCCAAATGCCTTCATTTTCTTCAAGTTCTGCCTGTACATTAAAAGTTTAAGCTTGATACTGTACCAAACTGCAACAAGAAGTCAAGAACCAGAATTTCTATTCCCAGAGAATGTCATTATGAAATATTTTCTTTACTGCTGGTAAAGATAAAAGGACTGTAAATTATATTATCCTTCCTACGAGTGCGAGAATTATACAGAACTTCAATCTCTTGACTCAAAACATGAAAACTCAGAAGATGATAAATATATAGAAAATCAAGCATGTATAAGCAAAGCGATTGAGCAATTTTCAATCTAATAGATTGAACATCTCGGTGCATTGGATCTTTTTAATGAACCTAGCAAGATGAGTGCATATTCCAATCAAGCAACCAGAAAGGTGCCGTTTCCAAATCCAATCAACTCATTGAATGTTTGCAAAATCAGAATGAGAGAATGCCTTGTCACAAAACTTTAAATGAAAAAAAAAGTGTTCTACTGCTGGTCTTTCCATCTTACACTCAATAGTTTGTAGTATATCAGAAAAGTATAGGCTTTTTTTTGCTCTAGTACCAGCACATGTCTTGACTCATTTCTTACCACAAGGTGAATCCAAGTTATTCAATTTCATATCATTTCACATGCATGTCCTTTCTTACAAGTTCAAGATAGGGTAGTTGATGAACACTACAGGTTGGAACATAATGACCAAAGTAGGTTTGTAGAATTGAGCAAGGGTCAAATCCCGACAAAGACCGAGGAATTACCCTTTCATGTGATGGCTAGCTTCGGTTTCCTAATTTACTCCCTCCCAATGGTATGTGTGCGTGCGTGTGGGGGGGACTGATTTCACCTTTTGCAGCATAATGACCAAAGTAGGTGGTAGGAGGAAACCAGGTCTTTGTTAGTGAGAGGCAAAATAGGGAGGACCAAGGTGATGAGATGTGGCATGAGGATAATCAGGAAGTATGACAGGACAATTTCTGAAATGGTGGCAAGGTAAAGTTGGTCCCACTCAAAATTATTGTTCAAATAGTGTCTTAATACTTCAAATAATCTCATGTTTTTTTTTTCTGTTGGTATGTAATTATATTAATAAATATTATGATCACTAATTTCCATGTAGCCACAGCTGGTGTCTATACACACACACACACACTCTTCTGAAAGAAGGTAAAACCAACAAAATAAAATCAGTGAAGGAATGGATCAGTAGGAACTACCATTCTGGTTCTAGCACTGTTTTGATGGGAATTGGGTTATCAGGAATATTACATGTCAGGATGCCATGAAACATAAACTTCAACAATAATGAAAATCTCAGAATGAGTTCATCAGATGCTCAGCCCAAGAGCAGAGCTCCATATGAAATTGCATTTTCTGTTCTTCTGTGTTGTCCAGTTAGTGTTGAATACTACTAAATAAGGCTAATGGTTTGTCCAACTCTAATAATATACATATATATGAACTATTTCTTTACTTGATATTAAAATCCTAAATCAATTGTTTGGTAAATCTTTTAAATCCACCCTATACTAGTAGTTAAATTACATCCTGTGGTAAAATAGATAAAATAAAAATAACAGGGATGGTGATAAAGGAGTCCACGATGACTATAATTAGTCAATGAGCTAAAGGAGCAAATACTCTGTCAACCAATGTGAACTTCTGCAACTGAATAGAATATACATAGAGAAGAAATGAACCAATAGAAAAGCTTAGCATCAGACCAGAGGATTAGCACTATAACTTGCAAGCTTATCTGAAAGAATCTCCACTCCACCAGCCTCCAAAACTGTAAGTTTGCTCTTAGCATGAGAAGAAGAAATGATAGCAAGCAAACTTAAGGCAACTGTTCCTTCCAAAAACTTTGCTGGATTAGGTAAATCATATTCGTCATCTTCATGATGAAACACATTTCTTTCTGTAAAATTTCTGCCACCCCAGGCTTTGTCATCTGGGGAGATGGACATTGGTTGTTGTTTCAACATATCAACCAGGGCATAAACAAGCTTCTGTAAGAGTCCTGGTGCATCTAGAATGACCAGTGACTGCCTCCTGTGCTCCTTCATAGCACAAATGAGAAGAGCAGTCCCACCAATTCTTACTTCCATGCTATGAGAGTTCATAACCCTCTGTGCAAGTGAAACTATGGACTGTGGCTTAACTGCCAAATGATCACCAAGTACAAGAGGTTGATCTTGGAGCCTCGAAAGGATTTCAATAGCCTTATCTTGCTCCGTGGGAAGACCTACAGCTAGAGTTTGAACCAATGGCTCCAAGGTTGCTGGAGCCTCAACTAGGGCTTTGCAACTGCAATGTGAATATAAGAAGTTAACACTATATTTTGTTTTGACTAACATAGCTAGCACATCAAGTGAATCTGAAATAGTCCCAGCCATTCCCATGTGTGATAAAGAATCTGCAAGTGCATGAACTATAAAACGACACTGAGAACTTTCCATGAGAACATCACTAACAGGAAAGTGATTCAATAACTGATTAAGTGCTCGAGAGGAATTCATCTTGCCTTCAGGTGTTCCTTCTCCTAGAACTCTCAACAAAGCAGATAACACATCTTCTGCCAATACTTCTTCAGCAATCTGTGGATCTGAGAGCAGATTTGCCAAAGCAGCAACAGCAGTTTCAGCAGCATCTATTGTTGATGTTTTAGCCATCTTAATGAGAGGCTCAACATTACCCTCTGTGATGTAAGGCATCTTATTAGTAGTTTTAGCTTTGGTTGGACGGGATAATGCACCCAAAGCTCGAGCTGACTGTGTTGCAACAACTTGATCATTGCTAGTCAAAAGCTTCATACAAGGATGGACTATTTCATCAGTAGCCAGGCTGTCGCAAATATCTTGACGGACACTGAATAAATCAGCTAGAACAGAAGCAGCACATTCTTGAGTTTCTTCATTGGATGAGTTAAGAGCGTCCACCAGAGATCTAAGTCCTTTGTTGGCAGGTGTCCCTTTCTGTACCAAGTCCTTATATGAAGCTATTGTAAGCACATGACCCAATACTATTATAGCATGTGTCTTGGAACTAAGATTATCATCACTAACTAGAAGGGCTAACAGTTGATTAATGGTGGCAGAGTCAACATAATTTATCAGCTTCTTGAGCGTCTCCACAGATGTTTCTTGCGCCTTTGGACTGCTAGTATTCAATACCCACAAGAGACCTGGAACAGCCCCAGCGCTCTCAACACAAGCACGAATGTCATCACTGTGACAGCACAAGTTCCACATAACATGGACTGCATCCTCCTTTGCTTTCTGGGATCCAATTTCCAATAGTTGCACCAGAGGAGGGATTCCACCAGCAGCTGTAATTGCCCATTTGCTGTCATCCACTTGGTCGGTCAAAATCGCTAGCAAAGAAACTGCATATTCCTGGTGTTGTTCACTGGAAAGTCCCAGCAGCGCTATTAGTAGTTGAATGCCCTCTCTCTCTCCAAGTGCCCCCCATATTCCAACTTTGTCACAACACAATTTTGCCAGTGAAAGAACAAGATAATCTCGCACATCAGCAGAAGCCATGGTTATTAACCCAACAAGCACCCTTTTTGCATCTGAATGATCAATTCGATAGGAAAGTGAAACATTGCCATACAGGCTGGCCAAAGCCTCAAGAACACTATCCTGAACCAGTTTATTATTATCTCTGGATTTCAGTAGATTCATCAAAATCTCCTCAATCTGAATTGGATCAAATGCCCTTTCTTCCTTGCTCTCAAAAACCATCAAAGAGTATGCAAGAGCACCAGTTATATCAGCAACGGGAATAGCAAAGCGAGGGGTTTGGGAGAGTTCTCCAAGATAAAGTATAAGAGATGACATGCCACTGCCAAGAAGGGTGATGAGTTGAGATTAATATAGAGAATTAAGTTAAAGATGAATCAATCTTTAGCAGAATCAAACTTTTAGCACTAAAACCTCTTTTATGTGATACCGTTTCAAGTGGAGCTAACCTACAATGTATCTAGCTCGTAGTAGATAATTAAGAGAATATTCAACAAGAAACATAATTAACTCACATATATATATATCACTGTCACCATCAAGTCAGAAATCTAAAATATATATATATATATATATCATGATCAAAATAGGAAAGGTTTATATCATATAAATCAACTTTTAGAAACTAATATCGATCTAGACATGTTTTTTATATTTATAGAGGATATAGACTCCTTCATGCATATGTCATATGATCTCAACAGTGACATCATTGGATATTAATTTTCAATATTTATGGAGAAAAGGTAGATAAAATTTGTCTAGCGCACTAATTATATAAATATCTCTTAGCTTAATTAAGGCCACCATGTACTATACAACTAAGAATGATCTTTTTAGTCGTTAATTACATATAGAGGCACTCGTTAAGCAGGAGAAAACAGTAGGCACATGCACCATTGGCTTTAAGTGGATAAGTTGCTAATGGGTGGTGCATGTACTGCCCGGTGGGAATGACGTTCGTGCTTCTCCAAAAAGCACTAAAATTTGGGACATGTGTCTCGACTTCCTCTCACTCTTCCACTCATATTGGAAGCTAAACAGTGGTTGAATTTAATTTTCAACAACTTTACTGGGCTAGGTGTTTGAACAACTAAGGATATATATATATCGATGGGTAGTTACATCAGATTTGACGGCCGAAGAAACCTCGAAATGCCATCTAGCTAGTGCGAATTATATTGCATATAATTAAGTGGACCTTTCCCTGACTAATTGTGACAAGAGGCGAGCCACGTGTGGCTTGCACGCCATGGAGTTCATCCATGGTGGGGAATTGAGTTGGAACCAACCAACTCTCGCTCTTCTTCGATCATTCATCCTCTCCCACTAAGTCACTGAGGACGTAGCTAGGTACGTATAGAACTCATGAATTACATTACGGCGCGGGCGGCGTGAATTATGTTATATTTGATAGCCCACTACTGCATGATCGATTCGAATTGTGGTTACGTCTCATTTCCCCACTCGGTCGACGTTGTTGTATGTATATTTTCTTCCAATTGTATTTGGCGTCTAGCCAACTATTTCAATTCGCCAGTGAATTAAGAGGGAGATAAAGAGAGCTGGGCGTGCTCTGTTGACGAAGACAAAGTAGCTTGAGCGCTGCAAATTGCACTATAGAGAATCACATGGATGGATGGATGGATGTTGGTTCAAGACAAAGAAAGAAAGAAAGAAAGAAAGCATGGACAACTCCAAACGCTTGTAATATTTATTACAACTAGAATTTTAGTATTTTGCGGTTGGTGGAGGTTGAGGAATTGAGGTTAGAGAGGCAAATTGATAACTATTATATGCATTGCCTACCAATTACCAAATCTCAATATCTCATACTCATGGATCTTTTAATTAAGCTAATTAAGCAGTGGTTAATTGGGTGGGCCAAGCAATCCACGTGATGCATGTTCCAAGTAGTTCGGTTATATGTTAGTTCGAGTTTAAAATTTGAATGAGTCGAATGGTAAAAGATCCAACTACTGTTGGCGGATCAAGTTGGTTGGAACAGGTATTGACTAGTGCACTTAATTTATTCATTGTTATATATATATATATATATATATATATATATATATATATATATATATATATATATATATATATTTTGTTGGATATGTGTGAATGGAGAAAAGTGGAAGAGGATAGAAGATTCATTGTGAATGAGATTTTAGTTCTACATTTGAAGTTTCAATGCATGTTAGTTAATTTATATTGATTCACATGCATTAAGAATGTGAACAATGCATGGAGAGAGACTCTGCTCAAGTGGAACAACCAACATTTTACCACGTAAATGTTCCCTCCTCTGTCGTACAACTCCTGCTCGGTGGAGAGCCCGTGACGCTAGTAAGCCTCGAAACATAGTCAGAGGTGGGGTGAATCTGTTTCAAGGAAACTACGTCAATCGCAGGTCTCAGTCCGCAACTCAAAACCCGACCGGCTACTTGGCAGACCTGTCGTCAATTTGCTCACTCTGTCACTCTTCCCCTCTGCAACACAAATCTGCTTGCTCTACAATGCAGATCTGCCAGGCCTGTCTGCCCGCTCAATGACTGAGTCTGATCTGCCGCTCTTCGGCACGTAGTAAAAATCAATCCTTGCTGCAGCCTGAGATTATCCGCTCTGGTCATCTCTATTATAAGTTGAATTTAAATCCTGTGTAATTTTAAATTCAACTCAGTTCCCGAAAATCTCGGACAACATATTGTTATTGTTCAAAATATATATATATATATATAAAATCTGACGTAAGCTATTTCACGCGGTTAAAATCTATTTTTTTTTAATCCCTCTCTCATCTGCATGCAATAACTTTTCTCTCTTTCTTCTAAAATTAAAATAAACAACGTTTCGCTCTCTTATATGCATGTAACAATCACTGTGATTCTGATTTGTAAAGATGGTGTAGTTGCTACGACGTATAGCAGTTGTTGTGTAGCAACTGTGTTGTAGCAGCTACTGTGTAGTAGCTGCTATAACGTGTAGTAATTATTATGTAGCCACTGTGTTGTAGTAGCTACTGAACCGTTGCATTAGTTATTGTACTATTATAGCAGTTATTGTAATCTTATAGTAGATTTTGTACTATTATTGCAGCTATTGAACCATTATAACAACTATTGAACCATTATAACAGTTATTACATCGTTATAGTAACTACTATGTAATAATTATTACAACGTTCTAACATTAATAGCATAATGATTATTACATATAATAATATGTAAGAGAAGATAAAAGTTTATTTTAATTAAAAAGGAAAGAGAAAAAAATAATTACATATAAATAAAAAAAATTAATTTTTTTTTTTTTTTGACCACGTCAGTTTATCCATACCATATATTACTTATGGTCACGCGTATATATTTGGAGCTGCCGGACGCTTACCTTTCTAGCTCGGTTGGAGTCTCCTCCGGTCGGCCCGCCAGCAATAACGTTGATCTCGTCTCGGGAAGTATTGCTTCTATTTTTCTCTTCCCGAGCGGACGGTCGAGACCGTTCTCTGGACGCTCGGCGATTCTCCTGCCTTGGAGAACGATGTCGATCGGGAGTTTGTTGCCAAGGCCTATCAACTCGCGTCCGATTGGCCTCATGAGTTCTCTGTCGCCTGTCGACTGAGGGAGACCGTCGTCCGGCGTTCCGAGGAACAGGATGAGCCACGAAGGGAAGACTTCGACAATCCCTTGTGTTGTGTGTATCCGTCCGGTGGAAGGAGCAGAACATCAGAGTCCATCTCTTCTTTGGCTTGGGCCGGGCGGCAGCTACCTCTTGCACATGAGACCTGGCGTGGGGGGATCGGATTGCTTCGGCCCTTGGTCCTCTGGGCGGCTGATGAGTGGCGTGTGGTTTCCGCTCGGCCGGAGGAGCCCGCTCGGCTGGAGTTTCCTTTTTCCTTGCCGCTTGCGCTTCTTCCACGTTGATGTATTCGTTCGCCCGGTGTAGCATGTGATCATAGTCTCGGGGCGGCTTTCGGATGAGCGATCGGAAGAAATCCCCATCCACTAGGCCTTATGTAAAGGCATTCATCATGGTTTCTGAGGTGGCCGTTGGAATGTCCATCGCTACTTGGTTGAACATTTGGATGTAGCTCAAGCGATTCAGTGCTTCTTGTAATGGCGAGCAGACTCACGCCTGTTTTTTATAAGCGCCCGCTTGCAAAATGATGGAGGAAGCCGCTCGAAAGTCCTTGAAGCTTGTGATGGATCCGTCCAGCCCTCCGAACCACCGTTGAGCCAATCCCGAGAGTGGTAAGAAAAACTAGGCACTTTACTCCATCGTATTGATGGAGTGGGTAAGTTATCGAACTTACCGGATGATCATCGGGTCGGTTGTCCCATTGTACTTTGCATCGTCGGAGGGCGTAGTGCTGGCGGAGGGTCTCGTAGAACGACCTCGAAATTGGCGATTGATCCGCTCGGGCGATCGTCCGCTCGGGGCTTTCCTTTCTGTCATCTCGTTTAGGCATTTCATCGAAGAAGATCCCTATCCCTATGAGTGGTGCGGCTGAGGTCGGAATAGGGCTCAATGGCGTGATGGTGGTGCTTGGCTCGGCCCACCAACCGAAGTTGCTTCTTTGCTCGGCACGGCTCCTCTTCCGCTTGTGCTCCACAAGCTGCGGCCCTTATCTCGATCGAGCGTCGAGTTCCTCATCGAAAGTGTCACCGTGTGTTGTCGTCCAACCTCGTCCATTGTTTCGATCGGATCGGGGGCATTCCACAGACGGCACCAATTGATCTGTCCGATCTGAATCAGCGACGACGCATGACTGGTGCTAAGTGGATCTTTGTTGGCGGCACCAAGCTCCGCGAACACGCACTGAAGTCGGTCGGGAGGATTCCGGCGGCGACCCTCCACGCCTCGATCGGTGAAGCTCAAGAAAAGCGGTGGCCTTTAAAACTCGTGGATCGCGTACCTCCGTGAAGAATGAGGGCCTTTATATAGGCGTGAAGAAGTGAGTGTACACCTTCGAGGTGCACGCATGTCCATAATACTCAAGGGACTTGTCGGTGAGCTTCCTAACCCATATTACAGCGTCTTAGCGTCCTCGATGGACAGAATCTGTCACAAGAATTTGGAGCATGGCCCACATTGAAACATACGATGTCGAAAAAACGTTCTTGTCCTTTTCCCTTTGCTCAATCGCAAAGGCGGACAGCTCCCTCAACACCCGGCCGGACATATGCGATGGTTTACTTGGGGAGATCCTCCATCACGTGCTTTATGGGGACTATTAGCAGTGTTACCTTATGGCTTTGGCCGAGCGTGAGGTCCGCTCGGCCCACGACCTTTTCCCCTGAGCGCCGGAACCCTGCTTTCGACAGGGCGCCTTTAACCATCAGCCATATATCGTCCGGTCGGCAAGCCGATCGGATCCATCCCTCTCCGGGCGTTCGATTCCATCAACCGGTTGGACGTCCAGTCGGACCCTGCCCTCTCCGGCCGTCCGGTCGGACCCGGCCTTCTCCGGGCGTCCGGTCGGACCCGGTCCTCTCCTGATGGACGACTACCACTATGGCTTCCACGTTGCGTTGACTTCCCAGGGCGGGGCCCCCTGCTCTTACTACCGGATCAATATATATATATAATTTGACGAAAATCTCGGACAACATATTGTTATTGTTCTATATATATATATAATTTGACGTAAGTTATTTCACGCGGTTAAAATCTAATTTTTTTTTAATCTCTCTCTCATCTGCATGCAATAACTTTTCTCTCTTTCTTCTAAAATTAAAATAAATAACGTTTCGCTCTCTTATATGATTGCATGTAACAATCACTGTGATTCTGATTTTTAAAGATGGTGTAGTTGCTACGACGTATAGCAGTTGTTGTGTAGCAACTGTGTTGTAGCAGCTACTGTGTAGTAGCTGCTATAACGTGTAGTAATTATTGTGTAGCCACTGTGTTGTAGTAGCTACTGAACCGTTGCATTAGTTATTGTACTGTTATAGCAGTTATTGTAATCTTATAGTAGATTTTGTACTATTGTTACAGCTATTGAACCATTATAACAGCTATTGAACTATTGTAGCAGTTATTATACCGTTGTAGTAACTACTATGTAATAGTTATTACAACGTTCTAACATTAATAGCATAATGATTATTACATGTAATAATATGTGAGAGAAGATAAAAATTTATTTTAATTGAAGAGGAAAGAGGAAAAAATTATTTCATATAAATAAAAATATTTAAAAAAAATAAATTTTGACCACGTAATTTATCCACACCATATATTACTTATGGTCACGCGTATATATCCCTGTTTACGACGCCTAGGTGGAATCACCAGATGCATGCATGTGGTCGTAGCTAAGAGTAATAGAACATGCAATGTTACGTGTGAGGCATATAAAGTTGATGTGAAATGTAAAAGGCAATGCTCACAGAGATCGTATTTGTTGCTGTGTACATATGCTCAATGCATGCATCGACAGCGTTACAGTAGCAAGGCAATCATGTGTGAAGCTCATGATAGCTCACTATGAAAAACCTAATAACGCGCATGGCGTGGCCTACAATCTAATGGGCACTCAAGATGACAAGTAAAACGGGAGACCTAACTCGCCCAATGGTGCGTGCGTGGGTGCAAGGTGGAGTGGGTCGCTGCGTACACGTTGCATGCATGGATTTTTTTTTTCTTTTTTTTCCTTTTAATTAACTTTTGGAGAAATAATCAAAAATAAAATAAAAACTTTTTTTAATCTAAATATTCTTCCTATATATCTTCCCTTCTTCAAGCTAAGTACATATAGATATTAATTAGTCAGTTGTCAATGATCTGGTATGCGTGAAGAATATGAAATGTGCTTCCGTTGCTAACTAGCTAGGGCATCATTAATCTTGTCAAGGTGTCGCCAAATAACGCTTATAGTTGCAATAATCAAGCTAAGATACATTAATTTATATATATATATAATATCCATCAAACATGCTTTTGAGAGGACAATTAAAGTCGTAGTTGTTCGGCTGAATTGGACCATATTGTTCCATCAATGATTCAAATTGATTTGATTTTGATGCATGTCATAGTATTTAAGCTTTATTCTTACATATAGCTTAATTGCTAAACATTGAATATTAGACTATAAGTATATATTTATGTTTTTAAAATACTATTTTTCTTTTTTCTTTATCTACATATAATAATTAATTATGTTTCCTAAGGTTAGTGATCGATGATGATGCGGCAAGTAAACCGGCCTATTGTAGGAGCCTAACCTAGCGTGTCGTCGTTCCTAGAGTGTCGGCAATATGACATAGAGAAGAATCTCACATCTTATATATATAGCACATTATTAAAAAGAATTTAGCTGAAATTTACTGTTTTACTAAGATTCAAAATGTTGATTTTTAAGT
Source organism: Zingiber officinale (assembly GCF_018446385.1). NCBI lineage: Eukaryota > Viridiplantae > Streptophyta > Magnoliopsida > Zingiberales > Zingiberaceae > Zingiber > Zingiber officinale. Next base: position 11,692,030 of record NC_055999.1, on the reverse strand, counting down.
AGAACACCAAACTTTTTTTTTAATTTATTTAAGATGTTCATGCATGTTTTCACTAGTTAATTAATTAGATGGTGAGTCGGTGGATCACTACTAATAGTAGTCAATGCACCTTTTAAGGTTAGTCTTCACTAATTAATAATTGTCGTCGTGTCACCCCTTCCATGATGTTGATTTACTCTTTTAGACAAATTACAAGAGGAGATAAGTCATTTTTTGTTTGAGACAATACTAACGGATACACATGATTTATTAGCATATCTTTTGACTCCTTATAAACATTCAAAATAAGATCACTTTTAAATTTTAAATCTATTAAAAGGTCTTTGCCATGAGCTTATCTTTCTTCCTTGCTTAACAATAAATAGTCATACAACAGCTCGATCACACGTGAATTTTAAGCATTCAAAGGCAATGCGATATCCGAGTGAAAATGAAAGCTACAAAACTGTCTCCAATTTCTTGCATCTTTAAATCCCAAGAAAGATCATGAAAGAATCTTGGCCGGCTGAGACTTTCACTTAATAATCATGCACGCATCCAACTTTCCCTAAAGAAAAAGAAGGCGAAATAATACCCATGCATGCATTTCTCGAGCTGCCTCAATTTCCATCTTACATTTCGTCAAAGGTACATGAATGCAAATCTCAGTGTTGTAGGAGATCCAAGGGACAGTGAGATTGTGCTTTAGTGATGCGAATGCCTGTCGATAACCACCAAGAGACACTTGTAAAGCCATTAAACAAATACTGAATTAGGTCATCTCTAATGGTTCGAAGTTTATATGAGATCTCAATGCTATACACGAAGGGAAGAAGCAAAGCAAGTGAGACTAGAATGATCGAACTAATTTAATTAATTAATTATTCAGTTGATATCTATATTGTGAAATCCAGTGACAAAATCGAAGAAGAACACTCAAGTAGAAAGACGAAACTACAGAAAGTGACTTTATTTCTTTCTTTCTTTTTCTTTCTTCTTTTTTTTTTTTTTAAAGTGCCAGCTTTATTTTCCACTGAACGAGAGTTTGGTCTTCCACGTTTTATTTTTCCTTAATTGATGCTTGTATTCAAATCTTAATTTTCTATAAACTGATAATTAATTAATTAATTAATTAGTTGTTACTCAAATTTATTGACCACTATAAATGCATGAATTTAAGCCAAACCACAAAATAAGCCCCAAGTTTTCCTGTGGGTAATTTAAATTCCGTGGATAATTAACAAACAACAATTGATTGCCCAGGCGACAAATGAATTTGCACAGACACTCACGTTTGTTTGACTTGACCATCAGAAATTAAATATGCAGATTAATTTATGAAGAACAAATTAAACTGTTTTGTCCTCTTCCTCGATGGAATCAGGTGCCTCATCCTTTCACGCACAGATCGGATGCTGTAAACATTCACTGTTCTCTTATTTCTCAAACAGGACTTCAGCCAAAAGAATACGATCGATCTACAGATCGCTTGTGGATATTCCCCTACGTAGGAGTGCCCTAGCAGTAAGTCACGCATTGATGCCACTGAAGACGTTCTGGCACAGCACACCTTCAATGGCCTACGTGATTCCAGCCCTCCCCCTCGGAGTTTACACTCTTTTTCTACTCTCTGCGACATTAAAGCAGCTCTTGTTTACAGATAGTCAGATGCATGATGATTTGGGAAAGGAGAGGCTCCTGAAGACATTAATTTTCATGTGTTTTTCATATATATTTATATATTTTTTTTTTCCCTTCCTTTTCTTTTGTGGAGTGGGGCAGGTGTCCGTCCTGAAGAACTGAGGGCCTTCCACGTAGCAGCTCGAATGTGGCCGCCCCTCCACCTCTG